>NW_026067892.1:13165362-13186530 GCF_014885135.2 Alexandromys fortis | reverse complement strand
GTGTGTGTGTGTGTGTGTGTGTGTGTGTGTGTGTGTGTGGTATGTATTCTTGTAATGGTACATGGTTAAAAGTCAGGGGATGATACTCTAGTTTCCTTTCTGTGATAAACACCATGACCAAAAGGAACTTGGGGAGAAAAGGGTTTATTTCAGTTTATTGTTCTAGGTCATAGTCTATCAGCAGAGAGCAAAGGCCGGGCAGGTACCCGGAAGCTGGAGTGTGTTTTGTTGGTTTTGTTTTTGAGACAGGGTCTCATTGTCTAACCCTGGCTGGTCTGGAACTGCTTATGTGGACAAGGCTGGCCTAGAACTCATGGAGATCCACCTGCCTCTCCGCTCCTCAAATGCTGAGATTAAAGGATCAAATGCCTAGCTCCGGGGGTTACGAACTGAAATAGAGACTGTGGAGGGCCACTGATTACTGACTTGCTTTTGCTGGCTTGCTCTGCTTGCTTTCTATAGCTCAGGGCTAACTGTCTCAGGACAATACTGCCCCTAGTGGCCTGGACCCTCCTATACTAATCAGAAATCAAGAAAATGCTTCACAGACATGCCCACAGGCCAATGTGATGAAAGAAATCTTTCAATTAAGACTTCTTCCTCCCAGCTGTGTCTAGGTCTATGTCAAGTTGATGAAAGTAGGCCAGGTGACTTGCTGGAGTCCCTTTACTCCTACCCCTATCACCACGTGTGTTCTCGATATTGAGCTCAGATCGCCAGGGACGGTGACAAATTCTTTTGCTTGCTGAACCACCTCGCCAGCCCCACGACTGTTTAAATTTAAATGAACGAAAATAAAAGGTACTGAAAACTTCAATTCCACAAAGTCATTGTTTATATGCTCTGCACACATTGCTAAAGGCTAGGAGTGCGAAGATGTCAACATTTGCACCCTTCCAGAAAGTTCTTAGACAGTGATGCTCTGTAGCGTATAGCACTTTCAGGGGCATGTAGCAAAATGATTTGGGTTCCTTAAGGGAGCTGACTGTAGAGTTTGGGGCAAATATAATTTACTAAGAAGAGGAACCAAAACTCAATGAAGGCAGATTTGGTGGGTGGAGAAAAGAAAGTCACCTCATAAGCTGTTAGTGTGTTTTTCTTCAGAAAACTGGGACTTGGTAGCAGAAATGTCCCATCACAATTTAGGAGGCTTATTCTCCAACTCTAACAAATCACATTTGCCACTGGATATGGCTTGGGGGAGGGGCTTAACTTCCTGCTTCTACACATTAGCGTAACATCTTGAGGAAGAGCCATAAGGTGGAAAACTGTAAAGGCTGCAAAATGTTTGTTATTGTTGAGCAGAATATCTTACAGCGGTCAGGAGAAGGATTCCTGAGCCAACAGATTCAATGGACATAGGCTGGGTCTGGCTTGTTGTCTCATATGAACATTTTTTAAGAAGGGGAAGAATACTGTTTGCTAACTCAGTGACCTGCAGCTGCAAAGGCCCCGAATAGTTGGCTCTGCAATAATCCTGACTTTACTCTTTCGTCATCGTCTTAAGTTGTCTCTAGGATGTCTAACATCACCAGGTCCGACATAACACCCCACAGGGAAGGAAGGAGTAAACTTTGGTCTTGGTCTTTGATCTCTTATAAGAATGGGGAGTTATCTCAGAAAAAAAAAAGAACAACAACAACAACAACAACAAAAATCAACCAACCAAACAAAAAACTAACCAGTAGACTTCCTTTTGTGTCTCAGTGGCCAAGACTATCAGATATGCAATGGGTGGCAGAATTGCCTGTGATTGGCTTAACGTAATCACCATTCACTTATTGGGTTGCCTTTCTTGAGAACACTACTTTATCGCCCCTGACAAGGACAAGTTTCTTCTGTAATGTGTGATATGTGTAGGCTGGGCAAGCCAGTCTGTGCAGGCAGAGGCCCAAGATTTTCAGAAAGATGTTAACAAATTAAGAGAGTAGAGAAAAACAGCCAGGATTTCTAGGACCTGGACACTACGTCTTATTTTGAGTGGATTATAAAACCAGACACCACCCATTACGGGCTGAATTATTCAATCTTGGAATTTGCGGCTATGACATAAAGGATAGAAAACTTAAAGTTATTAGGCTAGCAATCATTAAGTATTTGAAATACACCATTGGACAGTGAATTAAATTGAATTTGATGATTCACTGGGGCTGTGGAGAAGAGCAATAGCTAGATTTTTTTTTCATTCATTGGACAAATAGTCCCGATAACAACTAGAACTGTTAATAAATAATATGTTAAAATAGTAATATCCTGTGAATGGCAAATTGAGCCAAAGCTGAATTCTTCTTAACAACTTACACTTTAATAGTGCTTTGCCTTTTAGAGTGTTATTTCATTGATCTAATCTTAAAGCTGCGTAGGTACAGGATGTAGATGCTATTAGTGTATTTTCCCTGGGGAAAGAAAGTAAGGTTAATGATTATTCAAGATCATTGATCTAATAAATGGCCGGAATGTGACTCACGTTCACGTTTTCTGACCTCTAGATACTGGTAATTCCTAAGTCTTTATAACTGTTTGGTTATTTAAAACATATTATGCAATTGAAAATAATGTAACGCACCTGGACTTGACTGTGGTTGTATTACTCTCGTTCTCATTATCAGCGATATTGTTCCAGGAATAGCCAGAATTAGCTTCTCTACTCTTAGCCTCCTTGATAACTTCCAAATGGCTTTTCTTCCCCTCCCTCCTCCTTCTCCTCCTTTTCTTCTCCTTGTTAATAAGAGTTTGCTCAAGTGGTCCTGGTGTCTTAGGTGCCAAGTAGCTGGGACTGCAGACACACACTGCCTCCCTTGACAAAACTACATACTACTGTGAACACTATATTCCTAGACAGACTGACACTGCCTGTATTCTCCTTTACGGTAAGTTATTTTATTTGGGACTAGTTATTGAAAATATTTTTAATGTCCTCGGTTCTCTGTGATGTCCAGTTTTTGAGCAAATGAAAGCATAACACTCAAAGTAGATCTAGATTTTCCCTTTGGTCAGTTTGAGTTTCCTCTTCTTTGCCACCGTGTGTTCTTGTTTATTTCATTATTCATTAGACCCCACTAACCTACCCCCATACCGCTCCTTAGTATTAGACACTGAAGATTAAATTGCTCCCATGGATTTTTTCCCCCTTGCTTGCTTCCCTTCCCCCCTAGGTCATGGGTGAGGGTGGGTGATTTCACTGTTTCCCATATAGCAAGCCCTCGAAGGCTTTCTCGTCAAAAAGTTACAAAACTTATTTGAGCTGAGAGGCCGTTTGGAAGGTATCAAGGAGGCTAGTCTTGATCTTGTACGGATACGCTTTGTGGTTCTGTCTTTCCCCTTGGTACAGAAACGTGACTTCATGGACTCCAAAGCTGGAGTGTTTAACGTCCCCAGAGCTTTAAGCTTTGTAGCATTGGAAGCAGCTCGTTCTGCTCAGGGACCACACAAACTTAGGCTGCATCGCGAATATGTTTGCTACAAGGTTTTTTCTGTCAACTCTCCAAATGGGCTGCTTTTGAATTGGAGCAGTGTTCGGAGATACTGTATTCATGACCTCAACGTGTGCTATGTGGGGTGATTCAAAAAAATGCCCAAGAATTTTTCAACTTCAAAAGTATAAAAAAAAAGCTTCTTGAAAGGTAAAGCTTATGTAAGCTACTGTGATTGCTATGGTAGTTTATGTTTCTTACCTGTTAATTCCTTCCAAGTGGTCCTTTATTTCACAGAATTATACAATTATACAAAAATAAAATAAGATTTCACTCATCTTGGTTGTCTAGTACATAAGAGACATGATTCTAAGCAATGTATATCCTATATATATATATTCCATGAATATGCATCCTATATATATTCTACATGTGTATTCTATATATTTTAACTATTATATATACACATACATCATACATATGTATATATATTGACACAAAAGCAACTTGGTTAGGAGAGTCCCATGATATCTATTTAAAGACTTCAGTCACAGAGAGGTTGATAAATTATTTGGTCACATACCCAACAAGCACTGAAATCAATCTTGCTATTCAGGCACATGCCTGGTAATTCTACTTTACAAATAATAAATACTGTAATCATTGGTCCTATTCTTCCTATTAAATGTTTTTGGAATTTTTAGAGTGCTAGCAAAAAAATACAAAGGATACTAATCCTCGTGCGTGTGCTTACTTACTTCAAATTTCTTGTATTGCAACTTCGACGTTAGCTGATTTTTAGTATTTTAAACATATGAACTGTGTATATTAAGTTTTTATGAACTGTAAAAGGAAGTTGATAGGGTCGGTGTTCCTGAGTGAATCCTATAGTCAGACTCTAAATTCTATGAAGTTGGAGAGTGTAGCTTCGGAATGTTCTGAAGAGCGGATGCGGTCTGTGTGTGGAGGAATGCCAAACCCGGTTGTGAAGGCACGTGAGAGCAAGGACGGGTGATCAGAAGACTCCTAGGGGCAAGAGTGGTAAAAGATGGGGGTAAGAGGACAGCACGTTTAGCTCAGAACCCGGACCTTATCAATAATGCAAACGTTCTTATCACGAGAAAGGTTTGAAGATGAAAGGCAGCAGGGGTGGTACAGACTTGGCAATCCTAGCTTTCCAGAAATGGATTCAGAAAAACTAGGGGCTCGGGGCTAACCTGGGAGTAGAACAAGTCCCCATCTCAGTACAACACAGCCACCTAAGGTCTGGGAATGCCGCTCAGTGACAGAGCACGTGACTGTCTTACACATGGCTCTGGGTTCAGTCGCCAGCCCCGAGAAAAGAAAGGTTCTTTTAAAGCCAGCAAGAAAGAATCAACATAAAGGATCAGAGAGCTAAGGGTGGATTTTTGTAAGTCAGAGGAAAAAAAAATACTAGATGCACTTAGGAAATAAAAATTGGATTCATTACTGCACAGCCTCAAAAAAAAAGAAAGAAAGAAAAATAAGTCAAGGAGATAGATGGAGAGGGAAAAAAATCACGAAAAGAAAACAGGAAAACATACTGAAGGGGGGCCATATTTACAGAAAAAATCCCACAATTTTTAAATTATTGGAGGCTACAGACACATAAAATATGAGCGCAACCCGGAGCTGAGTGGCTGTCTCAGCTGCCTGCAGAGGTAAAGGCAGCCATGATTCTTTATTATGACGATTGACCAGCCAGATAAATCACAATTCAGTAAGTTATGGTCATGCAAGATGGAGCAGAAACACGCGGCTACTCAGCAAACTGTAGAAGGACTCTGGCTTTATCAGCGGACACATACGGACCCATCTAGATGATGAACCTCTTTATCAGCCGGCAAATATAAGTGACTTATGTGGATAATATTTCAAGGCATAATAACACAGCTATATCTAGTGTTCTTCTAAGATCTGGGTTATTAAATATTAAATATCAATGCTGTAAATTATAGCAGCAGCTTTATGTGACTAAATTAAATTCAAACAAAACCTAATTTCCTTAATCATTGGCTGTAATCCTCCAGGAACATATGCTATTAACTCAGCTACAAATGGCACCGAAATTGTATGACTTCAGTTACATTAGTCACTGTCAAATTCTAATCCAGGCCAGACTTCTCTGTAAATCTCCTGTAGGGACTTATTATGCCTATAATCACAGTGGCTTTTTACAAAGAAAGTCATCTTTTTTTCATACTCTGAGTTCCTTTGCTCCAATTCCTGTTCATTTCTGTCACCCCGCTCCTTTTCTCATTTCTTTGTCAATATTTTTTTATTTTATTTTTAAGTGCGTGCGTGCGTGTGTGTGTGTGTGTGTGTGTGTGTGTGTGTGTGTTCTGGCCATGAGTGTGTATAATATGATTGTAGGTACCCATGGAGGCCAGAAGAGGGCACTGGGTGCTAGGCAGCTGGAATCAGAGGTTGTGGTGAATGGCTTCATGTCAGCACCGGGAACCGAATTCAAGTCTCCTGCTGAAACTGAATGAGTTCTTAACAGCTGAGCCATCTGGCCAGCTCCTCAGTTTTTATTTTTACAAAAGGCCTGTTGGATTTCATTTTTATTTTGATTCAAATGTATCACTCGAGTTATTGCAACCTGGGATGCTGCACAGAAAACCAATGAAACTTCACTGGAAGTATTTATAAATCCAATTAACACTTTATGGCCTTTTACATCAATGTAAGCCCAAAATAGTAACAAATTGATCAGTATAATTTGGCTCATTTTTTCCTCATTGCTAAATGTCTATTATGGGTTTGTTCAATGATGAAGTGTATTGTGGCTTTTGTAATTAAGAACAAATGGCTTAAGTGAATTAATTTTTACCCGTCTACAAATGTTAACTATTCTTTGAATAGTTCATTATAAGCATTATAGGCATAAACTAATAATATCTGATCAAGAATCTAACACCATCAGAGAGCAGGAGTTTGAAAAGGAGGAGGGCATCCCTTTCTATTCCAGGGGTGAGTTCTGGCAGGCAGCATGTGAGAATTCTGGAAGATGTGTGACTTGAACATAGAGCAGCTTGGAGGAAGGGGTTTATTTTTACTGATGGTCTCAGAAGTTTCAAGCCGTGGTCACCTGGCCCTACTGCCTCTGGGTCCATGGTAGGGTCGCTCAACTCAGGGTGGCTGGGAAGCACAGACAGACAGAATGGAGGACCGGTTAGACTTGAGGTATATTTACTGTTCAAAAGTATCACCCTGGAAATGTGTTCCCTCCGAGTAGACCCCACCTCCTAGATTCTATTGGGGGTGAGGTGTAAGGATTGATAAAGTCAGGCTCCTTATGTTTCAATGACCTCCTTAAAGCTCAGCCCCACCTGGGCATCAGGCCTTACACACATGAACCTTTATGAAGGCATTTCATATATATACATCATAAGAAAGGGGACGCCTGGTCAGCGTGGGCTCCTGTTCACAGTCATAATAAATACAGCCATGGGGCTCATCCAAGAACAAGTCTTCTCTTAGCAGGAAGAAGGCAACCCGGTAGGATGAAGGGGTTGAGGCTGACCTACAAGACAGCAGGCCTCTTTTCTTAGCACCATCCTGGAGGCTTGGTCCACAGAGGAGATGCCCACCTCCTCTAGAGGAAGAAACTGCAGCAAAGCATTCTCTGTATGTGGCCTGCCCTTCAATGTCATCTTCTTCATCCTTCGATTTTCTGATTGGTTGTGTAGTCTTCACAGTTAAGTTGTAGTCAGGGCTGCAGCGTGAAGCAGCTGGCACATCCAAAGGGTTTGATGGATTACCTACAGGTTCTAGGGTCAAAGGTCATAGAATCAAAGGAACCAAAGGACCCTGGTTAATAACACCTGATCCGTAGGTGAGTCCTCTCCCTGCTTCTCAACAGCTGCCTCTGACCAACTACCTCCATCTGCTTCCTGGACCCTCCCCGTCAGGATGCACTGACCAGGCCTGAAACCACTCCGTGAGCCCAGGTAAACAACTTGCTCCACCATGTTGTTTTCCGGGGTGTCTTCATCCCAAGGCATAAGCCCCCTTACAGGAGCAGTGATTCCAGAGAAGAGTCGGTGGCAAACGTGAGGGGGCAAAGGGAATAATCCTCCTACCTGTCTGTTCTTTGTCCCCTTCCTTCACATTTTTTATCTCAGTTGACTGTCCTACGCTAAGCCTCTCCTTTAATGAGAGATAACAGAGAATGGAAGGCCATGGACTTCTGTTCAAACATGGTGTCGGGGAGTGAGGGTAGAGGTGCAGTAGTGGTGGGGACCGCTGTCCAATTATTGACACCGTTCTTCAAATAAACATTATCTCCTGTCTTGTGCTGGGATATGCACCATCACACACCAAACTGCTTACATGGGCCAAACAAACCAGGAATCCTGTTACCTTTTCCTTTCCTTCTCATTTCATACAATTACCCAGCCCTGAAGGTCGTCTCCAGTCTGGGTAGAGCAGCCCTTCCTCAAACTACTTTTAACCTCAAAGTGCCGACTCCAGCCCTTGGTCTCTGTTAGAAAGTCCAAGGGTTTCCTCTAGTTTGACTCCTGCAGCTTGCATCTGCCCTACCTTTATTCCCGCTTTGATCCACAATAGGGAAAAATCCTCACGGTATCTCCCTCTTCGGCACCTGCCTTTATCAGACATTCCTCCCCGTCTTTGTCAGTAGTGTTTTTTAATCCAGCGGCGAAAAGGAATTTACACAATACACGTAACTGTCAATAAAATAAAGCATCTTGTTGACCATGTCCTTTGCTTTTCAGAAGCTTCTCAGTTTCAGGAGGTTCCATTCATTAATTGTTTCTCTCAGTGTCCGGGCTACTGGGGTTCTATTTAGGAAGTGGTCTCCTGTGCCAATGTGTTCAAGTGTTGGTTTTATGTTCAAGGGATCTATTTGCATTCTTCTACATGTTGATATCCAGTTATGCCAGAACCATTTGTTGAATGTTTTCTTTTTTTTCATTTAATATTTTTTAGCTTCTTTGTCAAAAATAGTGTTTGTAGGTGTATCGATTGATATCCAGGTCTTCAATTCAATTCCATTGGTCCTCCTGACTGGTATTCCAATACCAGGCTGTTTTCATTACAGTTGCTCTATAGTAGAGTTTGAAGTCAGGGATTGTGATGCCTCCAGAAGTTCCTTTATTGTTCAAGATTGTTTTGGCTATCCTGTTTTTTTTTTTTTGTTTGTTTTTCCATATGAAGTTGAGTATTGTTCTTTTGAGGCCTGTGAAAAATTTTGCTGGAATTTTGATGGTCATTGAATTGAATCTGTAGATTGCTTTTGGTAAAAAAAAATGCCATTTTTATGAACAGTGACATCATGAAATTTGCAGGCAAATGATTGTAACTAGGAAAAATCATTCTGAGTGAGGTAACCCAAATTAATAAAGACAAACACAGTGTGTATTCATTCATAAGAGGATACTAGATATAAATCAAAGGATAACCAGACTACAATCCATATCTATAACCATGCTCAAAACTCAAGTCCAAATGTATCAGAGACCTCAACATAAAACCAACCACACAGAAACTCAAAGAAAAGAAAATGAGAAGTACACTTGAATGCACAGGAGACCACTTCCTAAATATAACCCCAGTAGACCAGACACTGAGAGCAACAATTAACAAATGGGACTTCTTAAAACTGAAAAGCTTCTTTAAAACAAAGGACATGGTCAACAAGACAAAATGGCAGCCTACAGATTGAGAAAAGATCTTCACCAACCCCACATCTGACAGAGGACTGATCTCTAAAATAGACAAAGAACTCAAGAAACCTGACATCGAAAGAACAAATAATCCAATAAAAATGAGGTACAGACTTAAACAGAGAACTCTCAAAAGTTAAATCTAAAATGGGTGAAAGACACTTAAGGAAATGTTCAATATCCTTAACCATCAAAAATGCAAATTAAAGCAACTCTGAGATTCCATCTTACATCTGTCAGAATGGCCAAGATGAAAACCACTAATGACTACTTATGCTAGAGAGGAATTGGGGTAAGGGGAATGGTCCTCCATTGATGGTGGAGTGCAAACTTATACAACTGCTTTGGAAATCAGTAAGGTGATTTCTCAGAAAATCAGAAAACAATCTACTTCAAGACCCAGCAATACAACTGTTGGGTTTATACCCAAAGGATAAGTCATACCACAAGGATATGTGTTTAACTATGTCCATAGTAACATTATTTGTAATCACCAGAACCTGGAAACAACCTAGATGTTCCTCAACCAAAGAATGGATAAAGAAAATGTGGTACATTTACACAATGGAGCACTACACAGTGCCAAAATTAATGACACCTTGAAATTTACAGGCTAATGGATGGATCTAGAAAAAAGTATATTGAGTGAGGTAACCCAAACCTAGAAAGACAAATATAATAAGTACTCACTTAGAAGTGGCTTCTAGACATAAAGTAAAGAAAAGCCAGCCTATATTTTACAACTCCAGAAAACCTAGATAACAAAAAGGACCCTAAGAGAGACACATACAGATCTAGATAGGAAGGAAAAAAAAGACAAGATCTCCTGAGGAAATTGGGAGCTTAGGGATTACAGGAGAGGGTAGAAGGGTGTTGAAATAGGAGCGGCGGCAGGGCTGCATCCCCGGCACCCGGCCGCCCGCATGGCTAGTTTATACCCAGAAATAATTACACGGAAACTGTATTCTTTCAAACACTGCCTGGCCCGGCTAGGTCCAGTTTCTTATTGGCTAGCTCTTACATATTGTTCTAACCCATTTCTAATATTCTGTGTAGCCCATGAGCTGGCTTACCAGAGAGGATCTTAACCTGCATCTGTCTGGAGTGGGAGCATCATGGCGACTCCTCCTCTAACCTTCTTTCTCCCAGAATTCTCTTCTGTATACTCCGCCTACCTAATTTTCTATCCAATAAAATGGGCCAAGGCAGTTTCTTTATTAGTAAGAAATCATTCCCACATCATTTCCCCTTTTTCCGTTTAAACAAAAAAGAAAGGCTTTAACTTTAGCATAGTAAAATTACATATAACAAAACAGTTATCAAGTAAGAATTACAGTTACAATATTTATATCTATTTTATCTCTTATCATAACTAAGGAAAACTATAACTATTTATTCTTCAACTCCATCAAAGACTCCAGAAGGATATAATATTATCTAAGTAAACAAGAAATAAGAAAACTCTAGAAATGACAGAGACATCTCGCTGCCTGGACAGTCACCCAAAGTTCCTCTGTACCGTTGGGGCATCCATCTTCGGCCTACAGGCCCATGGTATCCAGATACATTTCCATGAAGCAGGAAATTTTAAAGACAGTTCAGTCACTTTCTGCTGTGTTCTGTAGAATGTCTTGTAGACTCTTTCATGAATCAGGAACCCCGAAAGACCATCTCACCTTTAGGCAAGTTCAGCAGTCCTCTCTCTGAGGGTTCTCTGTGTCCAGTTTATGCAACAGTCCAGGCAAGAGCAGTTTCTTGCCCAAATGACTATCCAACTCCATAAGGATCCTCTTCGATGCCCATCTTCCTCTTGAAGTAGCTGGTGCTGCCAGGAGCAGACGTGTCTCCTTGTCATGAAAAGTCCTAAGTTATTAAAATATTTTAAATGCCATATTCTGCAGTCTTTGAAAGATATGAAGAATGCCTATCTAATTGAAATATATCTCTATATATCTAGAAAATCTAACTAACATGACTACAAGCTTAACTATTAGCAATGATTATCCATTAACAACCTATATTTCCTAATTATACATTACATTTTAAGTGAACTACATAATCACAATACCTTAATCAAGTTCAAAAATACATATACATATAACAAAATTGACCTTAAAATCCATACCAATGCAAATTATTCATATCTATATCATATCCCCCTTTAAATGTAAAAGAACATTTATAAACAATATTTGGGAACATGGGCGTAGTTTTTTCTCTCCAAACTGCTTCCTGCTGAATGGGGGCACTGTTAATCAGATCATTTAGGGTGTAACCTGTGTGTCAGGTTCATCTCGGTTGGCAGTTGAGTGAAGTAATTTTTTGAGGGTGTTCACAGCAACCTTTCAGGAGGGCGTGGTCTATCATACCATACCGGGATAGATGCAATCCATAGGGTCACATCCTCTGTGGAAACAAAAGAAGACCCTCTCCAAAGCATCATATCCTTAGATCCAAATTTTGAAGTCAAGATACCTTTAGAACATATGTGCAGGTTCAGCTTAGCAGCCCATATAATAAAATGTCTCTTTGTACTTAGCTCCTTCACAGTCAAAAATTTTAAAGAAAACACAATGTACATAATCCAGACTCTCTGTGAATTTTTCATTTTTACGTGGCTTATTTTTCTTTATTTCTCTTAATCTATAACTATCTGTACTTCTGTACTCTGTCTCTTTAAAGACTTTACCCTTTTTCTTTTTAAGACATTAACTTTATTCTTTATATTCTCTTTTTTTCCCCAAGCCTACGTACATTCATCCAACGGTGTCTGAATCTGTTTTACTGTGAATCTGTATTTTTTTTTTTATTATCCAGGAGCATTTCTTAAAATGTTAAGCATTTCTTAAAAACTTAAGTTGCACCATGTATAGGTAATACGGTACTGCCTGTGTCCTGCCCAGTCTAAACCTTAACTGCACGGTTTTAAGGTAATTACGGTAGTTCCTGCCTGAGATCAGCACAGTTCAGCAAGGAGCAGCCGCTCCTGCCTCAGAGTCATTTGGTGCTTTTGAGCTGAGCACAGTTACAGGCAAACAGCAGTTTACATTGGAGCCGCAATCAGCAATTTAATTTTGAGACTGAGTGTGCAGCACAGAAACTCTTTTTATCCAAGTTACAGCCAAATCTGACACGCAGAGCACTGCGCAGTCTGAAAACGCGTCTCTGTATGGCAGCAGGAATCCGCCATGCTCTTCCGCCTGCCTAAGCCTGATTCCGCCATCTGCCCAGGTGTAGGCAGGGAACGCTGAGCCATCGGCAGGTCTCAGAGCAATCTCCTCCGATCCCAAGTGGGAACAGAAACATCCAGTCCCATAAAAGCCTTGAAATGCTTTAAAGCCAGAGTTCACGCTGGCAGCATAGCACCAGGAAGCCGCGCTTTAAAATGACGCAGCTTTTTTTCTCTGCTGCTGTTGCTGAATCAGGAATCTCTCTACAGCATGTCACCAACAAAACAGCAAAAATCTGTGTTAAACTGTTTCCCTTATTTTTAAGCCTTCTCAGGTTTTTAAGTGGTTTTAGCCCCACGTTGGGCGCCATCTGTTGAAATAGGAGCGGCAGGGCTGCGTCCCCGGCACCCGGCCGCCCGCATGGCTAGTTTATACCCAGAAATAATTACACGGAAACTGTATTCTTTCAAACACTGCCTGGCCCGGCTAGGTCCAGTTTCTTATTGGCTAGCTCTTACATATTGTTCTAACCCATTTCTAATATTCTGTGTAGCCCATGAGCTGGCTTACCAGAGAGGATCTTAACCTGCGTCTGTCTGGAGTGGGAGCATCATGGCGACTCCCGACTCAGCTTCTTTTTCCCAGAATTCTCTTCTGTCTACTCCGCCTACCTAATTTTCTGTCCTATGAGGGCCGAGGCAGTTTCTTTATTATTACAAGACCCACCTCCATCAGAAGGGGATGGGGAGGAAGGCAGGGGTGCAGTGAAAAATGTATAGCTCAATAAAAACAATAAAAAATAACAATGACGAATCAAAAAACACCAATACATCAATTCATCCTTTCATATGATAGCCATTCTCTGGGACTAGGTTACTCTAATAACTATTCATAGTTCCAAGCCCCATGGTCCTGTCTTTGAACAACCCAAACCACCATCTCTCATGGAGTTTTGAAGTCTTCGTGGTGTGACAAATAAACAAGTAAGTTCAAATTGTGTCAAGTATTAGAAATTGTGTTTAGAAGAAAGAACAACTGGTGGAAGCGGTCAAAGAGTAGAAGAGCTTGTTGTCTGTGGTCCAGAGTCCATGTTAAAGACATGCTTCAAGGGAGTTCTGAGTAAAAACAAAAAGTCGTGGCCTAGGAGCTCAAAGAAGAGGACAATGCTATGGTCTAAGGCAGGATAGTTCTTGAATTCTTAAGGAAACACTAAAGACAGACATTGGGCCATGCAGAGTGAACCAGGATGAGGATGAAGGAAGTCAAACCGGAGAGGAAGCAAGAGACTAGGTCAAAGTCATGTGTTCTTCCCCCTGTTGATGGAGGTCCTAGCCCAGTGTAGGGTGAGCCTGGAGAGTGTTGAGGCAGCATCGTAGGAGCTGAGTTCTGTGTCAGAGCCATAAATCTGGTTATTGTGTGGCTAACTCACAAGAAGCTGAATACTGGCTAGAATAAAAAAACAGGGATCTCCAGCTAAGAGTCTGCCTATGGTCTAGACTTGGCTTGGGTTGGATTGGTCACAGTGAGTTATAGAAAATTATTAGATGTAAGATGTATTTTGAAAGTAAAAAGTTCTAATGGGATGGATCCTGAGGCAATACTCACAAACAACTTCAATAAACTCTTAAGTGTACGCCAAATGCCAGTTCACTGACATCCACATCATGCATGAGTTATCTGTCACAACTCATAAGAAATGGCCTACTCTTTCTCACACTCATGTTCTAGTAATCCTAATATGGCTTTTATGTGTCTTTCCTCATTGACTCCCCAAGAAGGACATACATGTAGACATATACATATGTATATATATATATATGAATTTCGCACATGCGTGTATGTGTTTTAATCAAGTCTACTCTCTACTCCCTCTTCTCTAATTCCCTTCCACATTCTCTCTCAATTTCATGTGTGTGTGTGTGTGTGTGTGTGCGCGCGCGCGCGCGTGTGTATGTTTTAATACTTATTGAGTCTTCTCAGCTCAATAGCTGTGTGGGGGCGTGGGATAATCTACTAAAGCATGGGTAACGTCATAGAAACTGCACCCCTGAAGACAACGGATTCTCCTCCTCCCACTGGCCATCTGTTGTCAATAGCTCCTCAGCTGGAGGTCCTGAGCACCTCCCCTCTACATGCCGGGATTCTGTGTGACTTGATCTTGTGACGGTTTCGTCCTTGCTGTCCCAGCTGTCACATCCTCCAATGACGGTCACAACTGATTCTCTCTCATGTGCCCTTCATCCTGCCTCCGCTCTTCACGTGCTGGGACTAAATGTGTGAAACCTCTGTCTGGCTATTAGGAATAATCATTCTTATATATTGCAGTAGAAATAAAAAGCATACAATTCATAAAATAATGAATTTGACAAGTATTTAACAAAATTGTATATTCATTTACATTTGGCAAATATTTGACAAAAATCACATCATTCATACTATGATCAGTAGTAGCCTTACATTCATAAAGTTACCCCAATGATTCTCTTGTAAAAAAAAAGTGAAAACATATATTCACAAGGCAATTCATCATAATACTGCTCTTATAATATTAAACTATTAAGAGCGCCTTAATGCCCATGAAGAGCGTGTACTTGAATAAATTATCGCACACCCATAACAGTATAAGATGCAGCGTTAATAAAAGGATGACTGTATTTATGCAATTCTTCCTTGGCTAAATAGAATAGTGGCATCTTTATTTCTCTTCAAGTACTTTGAAGTAATTCTCATGATGTCTTAATGAATGATAAAAGTACAGTGTGTTACGCTGACGATAATTTGTTTGCGTGTGTGCATTCGGAGGAAGAGACGTGAAAATTCTGTCATATATATTTGCAGATTAATTTACATATATTTACATATGGGTAAATCTATTTTATTCTGTGTTCCAAGTTAATAAAAGAACAGTGTTTTTGACTGGTTATTATCATTAGAAGAGCTAGTCAATCTGTAAGTAACCCAACTGGCTTTGAACTCTTGCTTCTTCTAGGATCCTGTCCTCTGCTAACCTGTGTGAGCTTTCCGAAATAAAGACTTATTCCTCAGCCCCCTATTCTTTCTCCTTGTATTCTATTTCTAGAACCCATTTAAGGCTGTAGGCTGTGGCCTGAGGGCGTAACCAATAATTCATGGAGACAGCATATAATGAGAATTGTGGACTCCAAAGATGTCTCTCTTTTGTTATTAAAAAGTGTGGGCTAAAACATGAAATAAGCCTACTTTTTCTCTTTCTTGATTAAAAATGAAGTAAACTCAACAGAATAGTCAAACAAAAGTTGGGAAAATGTGGTTCTTCGAACTGGCCACAGGGATATAAAACACATTTGTAACACTAGCCACGGTACACTCTGCAACCACATATAATGCTTGAGCTAATCTTGTTTAAGCTCACAGTAACACAAATATTCTCTGAGTGCTCTGTGTAAAGTCACCTCTAGGGATTATTTTTCCAGTCTGTGAGAGCTGGTCTTGATCCAGTGCACAGCTGAATCTGATCTATTTGAGACTCATTCATCTTGCCATGGAAACCTTCCACAGAAGGCTAAGGGCTGGCAATTAGCAGACGACTAGCCGTGGAAAGCTCCTGGACTGAGATTTCTAGGTAACCATATCTGGAAGTACCTAGACTCCAGATTCTAGGTGACCATATCAGAAGTCCCTATCTTGTCAGTGTTTAGATAGTGATCTCTGGAAATGCTGAGCCTGTGGATTTCTGAAGACTTCTGGACAAACCTAAGCTGTAGGTTCTTAGCTGGTTATCTCTGCCAGGAAGGTCAGTGTAGATCCCCAGATGATGTTTCTGGAAGAGCCTGGACCACACGTTCAGGGCTATGCCTCAAGCAGCCTATATGGTCCCAGCACACCACTGGTTTCTCTATTAACCTCACTCCCCAGTGAGGTAATTTTTGCTGTAAGCAGAATTCAATTTTTCTGAGGTTTATGAATCCCAGAGGATCCTGGGATGCCTAGCCAGGTCTTGGTTTAGAATGTGCTGAGTGGGATATTTAGAGAAGAATGAACAAGCCATCTCTCTGAAGGCAGAAAAGTTTCAATAGCTCTATAAATGATGTGTTTGGAGTGTGGTGGGAGGCGAGTCAAGGGACTGCACTGTAGAAGAATAAACTGCCGTCTGCACTTCGTATGATGTGCCCAAGCCTCAACCTTGAACTTACAATAAGCCCAGCTAAGTTCTGGAAGATCATTCATGCCAAACACTTTCATATATCATAATCAAGTTCTAACAGATTCCATTTGATGTGCTTTCATCTATGACTAAGTGTTCAGCTCTTAGTCATTTGAGAAAATGGTAAACTTTGTCTTAAGTGCCATGTCTCAAATTTGGATTGGTCTGACTCATAAATGTTATTTGGAGGGTTCGGGGGTGTAGCTTAGTGCTTGCTTGAAGCCCAAGTCCTAGCAATGAAAATCAAATGCAAAGGATGCTATTTAAGGCTTCTTAAGTCTAATGGTAAAAATGCCACTCATTCGCTAACTCGCTCCCTGCTGTATCTGTTCACCGCCCATTTGTTTCATCTCCTTGACTTTGGGAATTCATTGCCAGTGTTAGAACGGCACCAGGTTGGTAGGAATTAGTAAGACCTTGGGGGCTGGAGAGATGCTAGGCTGTCAAGAGCACATTTTTTTTTTTTTTATTTTTTGCTTTTGCAGAGGACCAGAGTTTTTTCCCAGCATCCATGTTGGTTAGTAGTTCAGTCAGCTCACAGCTACATGTAACAACAGCTCTAGGAGATCTGATATTTCTCTTTGCTCTTTTATAGCACCCAGAGTCATGCATGCATGCCTGCACATGCACACACGCGTGTGCCCACAGACACGTAAATAAATTAGTAAAAGAAGTCACACTGTTGTATGGTTTATGTGTAAGGCTTTGATGAGAAATAAAGGTAATACGGTGTCTTGTTTTGGGTTTTATTTATTTATATATTTTGAATTTGGGGCTTGTTTGAAAAAAAAAAATCCAATTTCCAGCCCTACTTTGGGGCTTTGGAAATCGGAAGCAGTGAGAACTACAGTCCATTTCATACTCAACATAAAATGTTATGAGTTGGAGGGAGGCTTCAAAGGAAATAATAAACAATAAAGCTCTTATATAGTTCATGTTTAAAGGATAAAGCCTACCCGTCCCATTAGGTGATTTGAAGAGTCCCAGTAACTCCAGCTTCTTCTCTGAAGCCACAAAAGTTTTCTGTGGGAAGTAACTCTTCAGATTACAGCTGCTGTTCAATAAAAAGCCAGGGTGGTGCACTTGTGACTCTCCTCCAGAATTTCTGCATTATCAACCTTTGATTCAGGACGGAAACGCAGCCCTGGTTTCTCTCAGGGATGTCTGCAATGTCTATCAAGTGAATCTAACATGCACATTTCAGAGACTGTAGAAATTGTTACATACAAAAAGCATATTGCTTTTATTTACAGTTTTCCAGGTCATGTTCAGAATCTATGAACGTTGCAGTGAAAAAAAAAAAAAGGTTGAAACACTTTAGTATTGTTCCACACCACCCACTGTTTGGTGTTTCTTTAGGAAGTAGGACACAACAGTGTGACATTAACAATGAAAACATTCCCGGATCTTTCTTCAACTTTGTAAGAAAGAAATAATGTGACCAAAAGAGCAAAATCATTTACAAACAGGTTTCTTTCAAAAATTATAGCCCTGAAAGTAGGTTGTGTAGAATTAAAGCCTGCACGGGCAAGTGTACGACTGCATATACACACCACACCCACATACACACTACACCCACCCACCACACACACATACACACCACACACACACACATACACACCACACACACATACGCACCACACACACATACACACCACACACACATACACACCACACACATTTCACACATACATACACACCCCCTACACACCCCACACACACATACACCATACACATACACATACACACACCACACAAAATCACACAGATTACAGATTACAGAAAGTAAGCCTTAGCGTCTAGGCTTACTTTCAGCTACAGACCCTCAAACCTAATGCAAGCAGGTCATGATGTCTTAGGTGAAAAAGAACTGTCTTCCAGTGAAGGCTCTCTGTGCAGCCGTATTGTGTGAGAGAATCGTGAAAGCTTTCAAAAAGCAATCTCATGTTTTAACAACCTCAATGATTCTAGGGAGCGATACCTTAAACCCACCACGTGGCCCAGGTCCTCACTAAAATATGACTGCATGCATCTTCTCCCCACTGTCTCTCTAGGGTCTAGCAATCCTGGTTTCTTTCCCTGTTGCTTTGAAAAAAATACCTATGACAAAAGTGATGAAAAGGAAAAAGGAATGGTTTTTGTTCATGTTTCAAAGTTATAGTCTATGGCGGAGAAGCTAAGCAACAAGAGAGCAATGAATGCTTGTCGTCAGTTTGCTTTAGCCACCCCACCCCACACACTAAAAAAATATACAAACCTGAATTCCAGCCCTGGGAATGGTACCACCCACAGTGGGCATTTCTTTCCAATCAATTAATCAAGATTAAGTTATCATGTTCATGCCCAGTGCACTGTCTCCCCAGATGTTTCTAAATTTTATGAACTTGACAGTTGAGGTTAATCATCAAAGTACTCAAAAATTATATGATTTTTTTCTTTCTGAGCCATCTCCTAATACTGGCAACTTCATCATACTGTATTGAACCCATATAAGCAAGCCATCCTGAAAGACACAGAGGAGTTTATGATCCAATTCTCCAAACATTAAAAAGTTATGCTGTCTGGTTGGTTTTTTCTTTTTATTTTCTTTCTTTCTTATTTTTTTTCTTCTTTTCTTTTTTTGTTTTGTTTTTGTTTTTTGTTTGTTTGTTTTTCAAGAAAGGGTTTCTCTGTGTAACACTGGCTGATGTCCTGGAACTCACTTCGTAGGCCAGACTGGCCTCAAACTCACAGAGATCCACCTGCCTCTGACTCCCAAGGGCTAGGATTAAACGTGTGCGGTGTGTGCCACCACCACCCAGCTGACATTTTTTTAAATTTATTTTACATCCTAACCACATTTTCCCCTCCCTCCTTCCCTCCCTTTCCCTCCCCTTACCCCCTCTCTGCCCCGCCCCTATCCCAACAGATTATATCCTGATGAATTCCCGCTTTCAGACTTTAAAGGGCTACCTTCTGGATATGTCCCCATGTGGCCATTTTCCTTCTGCTCCCACATAACTAAATTCCTACTGCTTTTTCCTTTAAGAAAGCCAGTCATGTTGGACTGTCTTTTCCTTAGAGGTCCATTTGTTCTTAATGCCCTGCTTAATGGTCCTGTCTCCAAATGAAACCTCCTTGGAACTGGGGTTTCTTATATGAATATAGAGTGGTGGACACAACTCAGGATATTCCATTCTGTCTTTATAGAATTTACATAATGAGGTATCAAGAAGAACAAACATTACCCAAAGACTTCACATAATCTTCCCAGGAAAGAATGCGTTTTTAATTATATACAGCATAGTTGCAGCCTGTGGCAGGTGTATGCCATTTGCAGATTATTTGTGATGCTGTGTGTGTCTGGTGGGGATGACGAGTAAGTTCAGAAGAGGACGATTGTGAGAGCTATAGCTGTATGTCAATTTGATCGGGTCACTGTCCACACAAGCATTCAGTCAAGCACTATTCTGTGTATTTCTGCAAGAGTGATTTTGGAGGAGGTTGGTATTTGACTAGGTAGTCTTGCACCACAGGATGAAGGACTCATGCAATAAATCAAAGACTTAACTGGAGAAGATGCTGAGTTTCCCACAAGATAAAAGAGACTTTTCCTGCTTGCTGGTCTTTGTGGGAGAGAGAGGCTCTTTAGGTTCTGGAGGTCTCAGACCTGAGACCAACAGTTATTTCTCCTTTCTATGGGTCCTTCCCAGTCCTTCACTTCAAGCTGAATCTAGAGTCTAAAGTTTTTTGCAAACTTCCATTGATTTAGTTTCTTTTGAGAACTCTGACTAATACAGATGTGAATCTAAAAGGCCAGCTGTCTCCTCCTCCTCCTCCTCCTCACTTAAGCGCTTGTATTGTAACTTTTTCCTATTTGGTC
This sequence comes from Alexandromys fortis, assembly GCF_014885135.2. Taxonomy (NCBI): domain Eukaryota; kingdom Metazoa; phylum Chordata; class Mammalia; order Rodentia; family Cricetidae; genus Alexandromys; species Alexandromys fortis. The sequence continues at coordinate 13,166,191 of NW_026067892.1, read as the reverse complement.
GTGTTTGTATTCTGTTGTTGCAAAATTTAGAAATTATACAGTCTCAGCCACAATTTCTAGTTTTATGACTACTTGTGTGAATCAGAAGCTTGAACAATTGCACAATATCTAAATGACTAAGAAAAAATTCTAAATCCTCTGATGCACATGCTACATGACCTACGGGGAAGCATCCGTCTCCTGTGACATCTTTTCTACAAAAGATCCTCCTTGGCAGCATGGGAAGGGAATGTATTCCGCTTTCATCTCACAGAATCTCTTTTGATCTCATAGATAGCACATGGCAAACTCCCATAAAGGTACAAGACTCGTGTAACTAAAAGTTCGGCAGTAATGCTGCCTGATATATGTATGACTTTCTTATGATGGGTTTATGTTAAATTAAAATTTTCTAAAACTTAAGCTGGAGATACGCTTTAGACGTTAACAACACTCGCTCCTCTTGCAGAGGATAGAGTTGGACTCCCAGCACCCACATGGTGCCTCACAATTATCTGGAACTTCAGTTCCAAAGAGCCTGATGGTCTCTACTGGCTTCAGCAAGCACTGTGTGCATATGATGTGTGTACATACATTCAGACAAACACTCATACACTAAAAAGAAACATTTTCATTTGTTTGTAAATTTCTAAAACTTAGGAAACATCTTTTGGGAATAGACTACTTGGGCTAAATTTCAAGCATTGTCCTGACTGACTTTGGAAATTCAGCACAGACTCACTTTTCTGGCGAAGGTTCTAGAATTTTTCCACAGGTATTCCCATAAGCCACCAGAGGAGGCACACACACACACACACACACACACACACACACACACACACACACACAT
>NW_026067892.1:13076642-13165314 GCF_014885135.2 Alexandromys fortis | reverse complement strand
ATCAGTGTTATCTCTAAGTGGCTTGATCTGTGGGCAAGCTATTCTGTCAAAGACACGTATAGATGACCATTAATTTGTGCTATTCAATGTGGAGTGTGGATGCCATTGAGAGAATGTATGGAATCTAAATCACTGCTGCTAACAATGGTAGCACAGCTTCATCTTTATCAGCTTCTTTAAGAAGTTTACAGCATGTCTATATTAAGCCCTGATGGTCAGAAGGATGGGCAGTTTTTCTTGGCTCTGCAGAACTCTAGATCATGGGGTCTATGCTCCAGAAAGGAGTGGTTTGAAAGGACGAGCAGCATCAGATAAAAATGTCAAGAGTAGAAAATAAGCTAAATTAATCTACCGCCCCTTTTCGCCTTCCACCCACCACTATGATGAACACGAATACATCTGAGAATTTTTTTTGTTCAAATTACATAGGAAAAAAAAACCTTAAAACCAGAGTTCTCTGATTAAAGTTAGCAGAAGGTTTTATGTTTCCTTTTGTCACTGAGTCATAAAGAAAGAAAACAAAACACACTCAGCTCAACCTAAATCTAACCAATCACATAGCTTTATTAAACACAGCATCAACAGAAAGAAAATGTGTAGTGCTTTCTCAGGAAGGGAGAATGCCAAGAATAAAGTAATTTTCTGGCTTTGTCTTCAATATCTATAAATTTTTTCCATGCAGTTCACTATGTTACTGAACAGCTGTTGATATTAAACATGAGGGGTAAAATCACAAATGGACAGGGAAATATATCAGGGATTACCAGATACTAACTAGCCACACTCCACAAGGACCTCACTCATCTGTTTTTGACCTCAGACTAAGAAACCACTTTCTTTTCGATTATTCTCTCTCTTCATATTTTTTGTGGCCAAATATGTATTGGATACAGAGCTTGTTCAGACCAAAACTTGGCATGTGAGCTCTTGATTTGACTGCAGTTGGGTTACCACCAATTTGCAAAAATAAAGTATGAATAATAATCTTAGCTATAAGAGTGCAAAGTAAAATAAATCTTTATTTTGCCATCTTATCAGGGAATATAAATCGATCTGGCATGCAAGTCAACCTTAATTTCTTATGTAAGGGTTCCAGATGTACCTCAAATTATGTTTTATAAATATAGCCAGCATGTTAGACATAATGATATCTAAAGACTCCATGGATCTCAGACATGGCCCTTGCTCAGTGAGCTCCAGCCAAGCGTTGGGCCAAAGAATTAAGAATTCAACTCAGCTCACTTGACAGCATTGCCTCTGTGTATACTCTCCCGGTTTCTTTGCTCCTGTGGCTAATGTTTTTCCACTCTCCTTGCTCTCTGACAAGTACATTCCTTCTGCCTACCCACAGGCCATTGATTCCTAGAGGCATTATTGGTTTAAAGTAAAAGAAATCACTTTTAGGATATACTATCTGCAGCTATCAAACAGTTGACTGTTACTATTTGATTTTTATGTAAGGTTAGACTTAAGATTTGTATTGGCTAAGAATTTATGCTTCATGGAAAACTCTTACTTGTACAAGACTTCCATTGATGTTCTTTCTGCCCACTCAGCATGAGGATGCCATTGGTTCTGTATCCACTGAATGAGGGCAAAACCACCTGGGTACCCTCATCAACAAAGGCAGAGAAAGTCACCAGCTCTTACCTGTGGAGTATCTATCATTCCTGACATACTTCCTCTTTCAGGGCTACATCACACTGTTAGAAAGTCTTCTTAAAAAGTAAGAAAAGGGCAGGATTGAAGAGACCTCTCAGCAGTGACAGTACTTACTACTCTAGTAGAGGTTTGGAGTTCCATTCCTAGCAGGCATGTTAGGCAACTCACAACTACCTGTAACTCCAGTTCCTGGAAAATCTGAGTCCTCTGGTTTCTTCAGGCACCTGCATTCATGTGTACATACCTCCATGTAGACACACATAATGAAAAATCATTTAAAATCATCTTTTAAAAGGGCTTTGGGAACATTAATATGTTGTGAGGAGGCTGTTAGTTTGTTTCTTGGCCACCCAGCAGTTCAGACCCAAAATAACCACACAGAAACCATATTATTTAAATCACTGCTTGGTCCATTAGCTCTAGGTTCTTATTTGCTAACTCTTACATCTTAATTTAACCCATCTCCATTAATCTGTGCATCACCACGAGGTTGTGGCCTACCAGCAAAGTTTCAACACGTCTGTCTCTGACAGCAGCTCCATGGCTTCTCCCTGACTCTGCCTTCTTCCTCCCAGTGTACAGTTTAGTTTTCCCTGCCTAGCTAAGTTCTGCCCTTTTACAGGTTCAAATCACATCCATGTTCCTACAAACAATATCACTTTTTCCCAGCTGAAAAACATTGCACTGTGTACATAAAAGGTTGGTGAGCTGTTGCTGTTCAATTTACAAGCTGGACATAGATCATAAGTGAAGCTCTTCTTTTAAGAAATCAACTATGTAGTACAGACATTAAGATCAACAATTAATAAATGGGATCTCACACAAGTGAAAGTCTTATGTTAGGTAAAGGGCATGGTCAATAGGACAAAATGACAGCCCACAAAACTGGAAAAAAAATCTTCAACAACCCCACATCTGACAGGGGGTTGATCTCCAAAATATGTAAAGAACTCAAAGACATCTTACAAAAATCAAGTAATCCAATTAAAATGGGATAGGAGAACTAAACACACACACACACACACACACACACAGCTTTTTGCTGTTTGCTGGCAGTGTGCTGCAACTCCTTTAAGACAGATTTTCCTGATTGAGCAGTAGGAGCCTGTTTCAAAATGGCAGCTTCCTGGCCCTGCTGGTACCGCCATCATAAATTCCAGCTATGAAGCATTTCAATGGCATTTGTGGGCCTGTGTGTTTGTATGCCCACTCAGGAACAGGAGAAAAATAGCTGAGACCATGCCCATGGCTCAGAGCTCCCCCGCAACTGCCAGGGAGGCGTCCAGGCAGTCAGAGCACCAACGACTTTTCCACCATTGAGCAGAGGAGACAGGATCAGGTCTACTAGGCATGCATAGGCAGGAGAGCATGGCGGATTCATGCTGCCATACACAGAGATATTTCTAGGCCACACAGTGCGCCAAATGGCAGATTTAGCTTTTACTTAGAAAAAAAGGTTTGTATGCTTCATGGTGCTACCCAGGTGGTGAGGATGGCTCCCACCTGGCAGTCCTAGAGCTGAGGTGAACTACCTCCACCATATTTAAAGTCTGAGAGAGGCAAAGCCAGCACCCAGGGCCACTGAGACCAAGATGCTTAGCATTTTAAAAAAATGCTTCTGATCAGAAAATAATCACAGATATGCAATAAAGACAAACCCAGAAAAAAAGACCTATAACCCCTTCTTAGGTATTATTACAAATCTTATCCTTTTTTGAGGGACTAATCTCTCTTGGAGTCAGTGGCACCAGATGTTTTTAAATTAAGTTTTATTTTATTTTATGTGTATGTATACTCTACATGAATGAGTTACAGGTGGTCGTAAACTACCCAGTGTGAATGCTGGAAACTCAACTCAGGTCCCTTGGAAGAGCAACAAGTGCTTTTAATTGCCACCCTGCAGCTTGGCATCAAATTGTAATGTCCTTTGCTTCTCTTCTCTTGGCATCGTCTCCCATCTCCCTCCCCTCTCCCAGTAGTGGTGCTCAGACTTTATGATTCTCTTCTATCAAATTCAGATTTAAGAGGTTTTATTTTCCTTTCAAAATCAAGAGAACGTGACCTTCTTGCTGTCTCTGTTATCTTTCAGTTCATTGAATTTCTCTTCCTTGTTTGTTTGGCATACCGGGGACTGACATGGGACCTGCAGTCCTCAGCCTCTTTGGATCTGTCACATCCCCCTTTCTCTACTGCTCACCAATGTTGCCATCCCCTCTCCCCATCTCTACCCTTGGACAGATGGAGACTAACTGAAAGAAATGGCATATCACCACATGTTGGTACTAGTGCCAAGTCAGAATCACCCAGCAGCCTCTTATCTCCTTCCGCATAGACTTTCTGGTTCTCAGAGTCAAGCGCAAATCTTAACCAGGTTTCTCTAGTTCCCACCCTCAGTCTCTACCCCTCCTTTCACCCAACAGCCTCATGCCCTGCTTCACTCCGATGACTGAGGTCATCAGGGCTGACTCATGCCAACTTCCTGTCTCCCTCTAGTCTTTGCTTTATCTCAACCCACACCCTTCCTTCCTCCCCACAATCTCGGGGGACGTGATGCTGTGTCTCTTCTCCGGAATCATCCCCCTCCCCCTCCCCACTTTATCTCTATGTGCTTCACTCCCCTTCTGTTTTTCAAGGCCTCCCCAGCGGCCACTCTCCTCAAAGAGTTTCTTACCGTCATTTCCACAGCGGGTTGGGTGACGTCCCTTGGAGCCTTCCCAGGACACACATGTGTCCTCTCGGTGTCACTGTCATAAATCAGTTAGGTTGTCTGTTTCCTATTGTGTAGTCCCTAGCGGGAGAGGTCAGATTCTTCTCACCCAGTGCCAGTGCTTGGTGAAAACCTGTCCCAATAAAGAGACAGTTTTACTTTTCTGCTTTAAAAACAGAAAACAAAACAAAACAAACAAACAAACAACCATACTTTTATTCTTAACTGAGTTTGGCTGTATTCCCTTTAAGTCTGGACCAAAATCAAAACCAAAACAGGCCAACTAGCTGGGACTATAGCTCAGTGGTAGAGAGCTTTCTTGGCATCTACAAGGCCCGGAGTTCTTGCCCCAACAAAGACGCAGGAACAAAAGCAAGTCAAACAGATCCACAGCATGGATGTCTCGGGCTCTCATACTTTTCTTTCATTTGGAATGAAAACCATATATGTGTGCTTCTTTATAAATGTACAGAAATATACAGAGATATTCCTGTTTTTCTAGAACCTTATGTGTTATTGAGAATAGATCTTTCGATTCACATTTCTAATGTTGTCAAAAGACAGGTTTTTGCTTTTGTCAACTGTCCTTTGAGTGCCTCAACTTACAAAGTAGTAAGGTTAGATTAGTTAAACACTGTGGCCATTATCACATGCAGGTACCAATTTTGTCAATGATAATAATAATAATAGTAATGACAATGACAACAACAACATAAAGACTCTTCCCATGGAAAAATAACAAAATCAAATCTGATGATCTAAAAATATTGTACTATATAACATTTCTTTTATTTGACACCTCATAAGACCCTGCCGAATCAAGATGCAGTAAGCCGTGGGGCCGGGTCCCTGTTGTGTCCCTGACACATCAGGGCCTTCAGTTATCCTCTTTCATATTTCATGGACAATGCTGTGCAGCTTGGGCCAGTGCTACATACTCAAACCTACATGGGGCAATTGTATCTGCACTGAACGTGGGCAGACACGCTTCTTGCCATTATTCCCTGGACCGTGCATTCTAAGAGCAGTGCACATAGTGTGCAGCTTGTTTTAAGTATTATGAGTTACCTATAGAAGACTGAAAAGTACACAGCAGGAATTCATATGTGATAGGTAATACAAACACCATACCGTACAGTGGCATATACCAAAGCATCCATGGCTTTTAGTACCCTAATCCTGGGACCCATAATTTGATACTATTGAACAATTTTATTTATATACTAATTAACACTTGGAATTGATTCAGTATACTTTGACGCAATTTCACAATTGTGCTTAATGCATAATGACCTCATGCTGACTTTTTTCCAATCTTTCTTACTCCCACCCCCCACCACTGCCTTCCTACCTGCGAAGTTCCCTGTCATTTGTGTCTATTCATTTTGCTTTGTGGCCTGAATAATTAACATTTTAGGGGTCATTTTAACTTTGATGATAGCTTTGGATTTACAGAAATTTGTGAAAATAATAGTTTCTTTATGTTTCTTCACCCGAATATTTCTTTCAGGTTAACAGTTTACGACATTGGGCTATATCTCCCATCTATATGGTACCAACCTTGATTTGTTATCACATGGCCATCATACTCTCTCAGACACATTTGAATTTCACTAGTTTTTACAAGTAAAACCATTTTTTCTGCATTCCAGAATCACATTCAAGGTATGGTATGATGCTTACTGGCCATCTGTTATCTCTTCCATTTTAATTGGTTATTTGGGGGGTCTCCCAACAAGTTTTTCAGAACTTTAAGGGTTTGGGGAAGGACAGCATCCAAGAAATCCCTCAATCTGACTTTGGTATGATATGAGACTGAAATGATATATTTTGGGTAGAATGCCATTCATTCTGCAGCATGGATGGCCATGATCAGTATGGCTAACTACCCGTGTGCTGTGGGATACTGGTTGGTATTCTGTCAATTATGTTTTAATTAAATGATGATTGGCCAGTAGCCAGGCAGGAAGTATATGCAGGTCAAGGAGACAGGAGAATTCTGGGAAGAAGGAAGCTCTTTTCTGCAGTTGTGAGCCTGCCACAGAAGAAGCAAGATGTGACTGCCTCACTGAAAAAGGTAACAAACCATGTGGGTAACACAGACAAGAATAATGGGCTAATATAAGTTATAAGAGTTAATAAGAGCATATACTTTTGTTGTGTGATAAGGCCTCTCTTGGGTATATTCCCAAGAGTGGTATTGCTGGGTCCATGGGTAGGTTGATCCCGAATTTCCTGAGAAACCTCCACACTGCTTTCCAGAGTGGTTGCACAAGTTTGCATTCCCACCAGCAATGGATGAGTGTACCCCTTTCTCCACAACCTCTCCAGCAAAGGCTATCATTGGTGTTTTTATTTTCGCAATTCTGACAGGTGAGCAGAAGGAGAGAGAGCACAAGCAAGGAACTCAGGACCGCGAGGGGTGCACCCACACACTGAGACAATGGGATGTTCTATCAGGAACTCACCAAGGCCAGCTGGCCTGGGTCTGAAAAAGCCTGGGTTAAAACCGGTCTCGCTGAACATAGCGGACAATGAGGACTACTGAGACCTCAAGAACAATGGCAATGGGTTTTTGATCCTACTGCACCTATTGGTTTTGTGGGAGCCTAGGCAGTTTGGATGCTCACCTTACTAGACCTGGATGGAGGTGGGTGGTCCTTGGACTTCCCACAGGGCAGGGAACCCTGATTGCTCTTTGGGCTGACAAGGGAGGGGACTTGATTGGGGGAGGGGGAGGGAAAGGGTAGGCGGCTGGGGGGAAGAGACAGAAATCTTTAATAAATAAATAAATAGGAAAAAAAAGAGTTAATAAGAAGCCTGAGCTAATGGGCCAATCAGTTTATCATTAATGTAGACCTCTGTGTGACTTCTTTGAGACTTAACGATTGTGGTAATGGGGCAGGACAGAAACCTAACCTTGACCTCAGTGTACACTGAATTTCCTTAAGTGTCCCTGGTTTAATTTCCTTAACGATCATGAAAAGGACAGAGCTGTCACCTTCAGCTCTGTTTTCTAATAAAGGACCTTGAGGCTGCATCCCTTGCTTTGAAATACTGCCCCATAGAACTCCAAATACCACCTTGATGTTACATGTAAGAGAATAGAAACCAGTATCTTACAGTTCTTTCCAGTGTGACCCATCCTCGTGCTCCCATGATTAGCTGAGTTCAGGATTTGATGATCTCTAATTTCTTTATACTGTAGTATAACCACCTTTGGGAAAAAAATCCACTTCAGAACAGGGAACCAACCAAGCAAGAAATGGCAAACTATTTCACTAAATACCTCAATTTGAATGCACGTTTAAAATGAGATTTCTTTCTTCAAGCTGGTATTTTTCTGTCAGTCAAATCTTATGCGCCTCAAGATTCATGGCTGCTTTTTAAAAAAGATTTATTTACGTTTATTCTATGTATATGGGTGTTTTACCTGCATGTATGTTTGTGTACCTTGCATATAAAGTGCTAGCAGGAGCCAGGAGATGAGGTTATATTTTCTAGAAATGAGGCTACACATGGTTGTCACAGACTACATGGCTTATCCATCACTAACTCACTTCCTCACATCCTGGAGGCTAAAGTTCCCAGACTAAGGACTAAGGCCTCACTGGTTTGGTTTACTCTAATGTCTTTCTTCTTAGCTTGCAGAGAGAATGATGTTCTTATTTTTGCTTCCATGCTTTTTTTTTTTTTTCTGAAGCTAATTCTTCTGGAATCTATGGGTCCCAGTTTCCTCTTTTATCTGAAGGGCAATGGTAAGATTAGATTAATGCCAAGACTATAGTGACTCTATTCTTGTGGATGTGTTATTTTCTAAATTCTGGAATTACTTATTGATATTGTTTGAGAGGTGGGACCCTAGCTTACCTCCCTTGCATGGGTTGGGTGCCCTGTACAATGGTTAGGCACAGGAATAGAGCACGATTAATTAAACACTCAGAGATAGATATGGGGATTCAACCTGAAGGCCAGAAAAGAAAAACAGCCATCTACTGGCTCTTACCGCTATCTTAGTCTGAAATGGCGATCCTGCCTCCAGGAATCCTCATAAAGAGACTGTCTGAGAGCTGTCTCCTCCCATTTTATATTCTTTCTTCTCTAGTGCTGTGATTAAAGGCATGTACCACCACCACCCAGTTTTTTTGGCAAGCTAGTGTGGCTACTGGGATTATAGGTGAGTGTCACCATTGCCTAGTCTGTGAGGATGACCAGGGTGGCTGTTTTACTCTCTGAACTTCAGACAAGCTTTATTTATTAAAATACAAATGAAATATCACTACAGGGGAATTTGTCTGTTTTGCCCTCCTGTGCTCCGTAATTCAATGACATCTTTCCCATCCTTAAGAAACTAGACTTATGACCCTGTCAGAGTCTGGGATTTCCTTAGTATCCAGAATTTATAAGTCACAAATTCACCATAGTGGGAACTAACCAGTCTAAGTGTTTTGCTGTAATAACACAAATGACCAAGGCAAAGTCACATTGTAACTTAATCATCTTTTTAAAGACTTTATCTTTACAACTGCTACTGAAGAAACCGCGTGTAGGGGATTGAAACTAGATTCCTGCTTCTCATCTTGTAAAGACATGATGCCTGGGACACTGATGTTATTATAGAACAACCTGGAAACACTTAAGCATATAGTCTCGGGCAACTACTTTTTGAATAAGACACTAAGAGATTAAAAAATGGAACTAACAGATTAAAAAATAGAAAAATATCAATAATTGATTGTGTCAAATTTTAAGTCTTTGCACAACAGAAGAAACAATACACAGAAAGTAAATAGATTATAGAATGGAAAAGAATCTGACAGCTTCTCATTTAACATAGACTGAATATCAAGAATATATAAAGCATTTAAAACACAAGTGCATGCAACCCAACCAAACAAAGGTAAAATGAACCAAAAAGGTATTTGTAAGGAAGTGCAAATGCACAATGAATAAATGAACAAAAATATTCAATATATTTATGTAGGCAAAGGCTGCTCGTTTGTTTCCCAGCTGCCCAGACCTGAAATAATCACACACAAACTATATTAATTAAAACATTGTTTGGTCTATTATCTCGGGCTTCTTATTTACTAACTTTTACATCTTAAATTAACCCATTTTTATTATTTTGTATTTTACCACAAGGCTTGTGGTTTACCAGTAAAAGTTCTGTCTGGTGTCTGTCTCTTTTGGCGGCTACCTAGTGTCTCTCTGACTCTGCCTTCTTTTCCCCTGCATTCAGTTTAGTTTTCCCTGCCTACCTCTATTCTGCACTGACACAGGCCCAAAGAAGATTCTTCCCTAACCAATGATAACAAAACATATTCACAGCATACAGAGGATAATCCCACATCACTTTTAGTCATTAGAGAAAGACAATTTAAAATTACATCACAATCCCATCTCACTTCAATCAGAATAGTTATCATGGGGAGATGACTAAGATAAGGAATGCTTAAAAAAAAAAAAAGGTAAGGATAGAGAAGGGACCTCTAGTGCGCTGTAGGTAGGAAGCTTGGCTACCATGAAAATCAATATGGAGGATTCTCAATATCCGAAAAGAAGCAGGCATCCCAGTTTCATCCCTTCTGAGTATACATCCGAAGGCATCAAGGGCACCATCTTAGTCACAAATTAAGCAAGCTATTCAGAAGCCTCTGTGGGGCAAGTTCCAGGCCTAGGGGCCTAGGACAACCCTTATCTCCCTGTGAGTTAAGATCCCCTGCAGACCTGTGCACCCCAGGCACTGGAAGTAATTAGCATTTCCCTTGTTAGTAAATGTTTACAGACCCTCCTAAGATAAGCATCTCCTTATCTCTTCCTATCAGCTAGAGGCCTCCAGACCTGGCATTCCAGCATCTTACCCTTCCTGTTTGCTATAAAATACTCCTGAAAAACCAACCAACCAACCAAACAAACAAACAAACAAATAAATAAATAAAGTTGGCAGCTTGGTGTATAAGTCTGACTTGTACATCAAGCTGTCCCTTCCTTCCTCTCTCTTCCAGGTTACCAGGGACTCTGGTTCGTTTCCCCGCTGGTTGGGACAGGGGTAAGTCCTCAAGCATGTTGTACCTGTGTCTAGAGGCATCCACTGAACCTACTACTGTGTATACTTGTTATAAACTAAGGCAATGCAAGGACTTATTTCTAAATATAAGATGACTTATTCCTAAACATAGCTACATTCTGAGACACTGAGAGGAAGGACTTAAATATAACCCAGGAGGGAGCAAAATTCACCATTAAGAGATCCAGGGTTCACATGTAGCCATATAGATCTGAGGCTAACTGGACCACTCCACTGTTCTGGGATGCACATGACAATAGAGCAACCCAAACTCCAGCAAGCATAGTATGCCTTCTCACAAAAGATGGGCAGGATTTTGATGGAATGATGGTCCTGCTTCCTTGGTCCTTGACAGAATGAGATACTAAACTCCCAGGTCCACAGGGAAAGCACTCACTGGCTTTCTTCTCTACCTCCCCTCCTGGAAGCTGGCCTTACAAGGAAACTCAGCGATAAAATCCTCAGCGTGTGTGTGTGTGTGTGTGTGTGTGTGTGTGTGTGTGTGTGCTGTTCATGCACCCCTTTGGATAACTCCGTTTGTTTATTTAGCAAATGTTTGCTAAGTGCCTGCATTCCAAGCATTTTTTTCTAAGCACCTTTTAAACCGCTAGCAGGCTTAATCCTAACCATAGACAAGAAGGTATCATCACATCTCCAGTGACATGACGTCACCAGAGGATCACTTAAGAAGGAGAAGGGGAGCCAAGAGCTGAAGAAGGTAATCAGAAGTTAGGCACATCTAGATGCTTACCTGGACACTGGCTGTTTCTCCCTCTCTAGATCTCAGAGTGTTCACCTGTTGATAATCACACTTGCACACTTGAATTTGCTTTTTTTTTTTTTTTTTTAAAGAGAAACAACCACCAGAGTTAATTGTGAGCTTCCAACTGCTCTGTTCTCCTTCACCGTAAACTTTCTGGGAGAGGCGCTGTTAATGTCTCATGTTCAAGCCACACATCTTTGGATGTTAAGTAAATGTGTGAGTTTTATGTTCTGGTTGTGAGCCAGGAACTAAGACTCTGCCTTTCAGATGGCAGAAAAGTGTTTCAAACCTAGAAGAATGGAATAGAGACGAGGCCAGAAAGCACAGGATGTTGGGGACAGAATCTAAGGAATTTCAGGCAGACACAATAAGGGTAGAACCATTAGATAGAGAAACCAGAGAAAATAAGACATCCTGGGATGGCTAAGGGGCCCAGCTCCTCCTCTGAGCACACCAGAGGAGAAGACACAATAATTAGCAATGGCAGACAGCAGTGGGGCTCAGTTCACTCAGCAGCTTTACCAAGGGCAGTGGAAAATGGCTGCCATTCATCCCTGCCTCCTTCCTCAAGGGTGCCATCGTGATTCTCTCAAAGTAATATGAGCAGTTCTCTAAAGGAGGGACGGGGGCTAGGTCTTGCCTTCAGTTAGCTGTAGAGAAGACCAAATATAAGTGTCACAGGTGGGTAGATGCAGATCTTCTCTGAAGCCACCATTGGTATGGGGGTACGGGGAGAACCCTGACTTGAATCACATCTATGAGGCCCCACTCTAGCCATCACTGCCTGTCCCTCTTCATTGCACTCTGAAAGGAAACAGATCTGAGAAGTGTTCCTGACCATCTGTCTCGAACCACAGTCCTTGCAATGGACAAAAAACAAATGGAGTGAATATGTATGTATGTATGTGTATATGTGTGTGTATATGTGTATGTATGTGTGTGTATATGTGTGTATGTATATGTGAATGTATGTATGTGTATATGTACATGTTATGTATATGTTAATATTAATTATTATGTATGTGTTAATTATTTCTGTTGTTGTTGAGATAAAATATCTGATATAAATAACTAAAGGAAGATAAAGGGTTTTTTTGGCTCACCATTGGGGGCACATAGTCCATCAAGTTGGGGGTGTGGATCTGGCAAAGGAACTTAAGATAGTTGCCAGGAAGCAGAAAGAGAGGAAGGCCAGAGCTCAGCCCTCTTTCTCTTTTTCCTGTTTTTCAGGCTGGGATCCCAGGCTGTGGCCTGGCGTTGCCTACATTCAAGGTGCCATTCTTCCCTCTGTTCTTAGCCTGCTCTGGAATGGCCCTAACATACACACTCAGAGGTGTGTTTTCAGATGGCTCTAAATCCAATTAAGCTGATGGTGAAAACCGGTTGTCCCAGCTTATTCCACCCTGTAGTCAACCCAGACACAGATTTTTCAAATGTGAGAAGCGAGAGAGCATCCTCAGATTATTTGAGAATATATCAACTATAAATATATCACTGTCATTGAAATATGGGATTGAAAAATGTGAGCAACTGAATGAAATAAAGTAAGAGGACAGAATTAATTAAAGGCTGTAGGTAGTATTGCCAAAGATAGCTTAAAAGGTGTTGGAGTACACTGAACAAGAATAAGCCAATGTGAAAAAATAAAATACCAAACACAGTTAAATAGCTTGACAAAATTCACCCCTGAAGGTTAATAATAATCATAATAATCCAAAGACAAAAGTAGACATCCAGGAGATCAATTTTAGAAACACCGTCAGAATACAAATGAAAAAGACAAGAGGAAAAGTAGAAAGCATTTACTCAGTTGACTTTTTGCTTCTGTGAAAAGCAAAACAAACAAAAAACCACTGACCAAAAACAACCTGAGGAGGAAAGGCGTTATTTGGTTTTCAGATTATATATAGTCTGTGGAGAGAAGCCAAGGCAGGAACTCAAGGCAGGAAGCTGGAAGTAGGCACTGAAAAAGAGACCACAGAAAAGTCCTGCTTACTGACTTGGTTCCCCTGGATAACTCAGCTGTCTTTCTTAGATAGTCCAGCCTACCTGCCCAGGGTTGGCATTGCCCTCAGTAGGCTGGACCATGCTATAACAATCCGTAATCATGAACGTACACTACAGACTAATCTGATGGGAGCAATTCCCTGATCCCCTCTTAGGTGTGTCAAGTTAACACCTGAATCTATGACCACATTCTAGAAGAAGGCGGTAGACATATTGGAGAAATTACCAAAGACATATTACATCAGCCCCAGCTAAGTGTGGAGGAATGCGAAAGACTTTTTAGAGGTGCGATTGTAGCCACCAGAAAAAAGTAATTTAAAAGGTGTTGGCTGAGACTCGTTCTTCTGGGAAACAGATGTACACCTCCGACTTTTTCTATCATTGTCTTACACATGTAGGCACACACTTATGTATCAAAATGCTAACCAAATAGTATGCACATCTAGCTAAGGGAAGAGCGGGGGATTACCACCCCAGAGGAGTGTCACGTTTGACAACAACCTGTCCCTTGGGGAATCTCTGAATGGAGAAGTGACCTTTGGACTGTATCCCCACTGCAAACACACATATGCCTTCACAATCACGTGTCAGAGTGTAGGCAGCAGGAGGCAAGGACACCTGTATTATGTAAATATTCTATGTTAGCATGTCAACACAGAAGTGAAGGTTCTACATGGGTCAGTCATCATATACCTGTCATCCTCCGTTCCACCACTACTTAAACAGCCCTGCACAGAAGCCCATGGGGAAGGGCCCAGGAAGCTGCACTGACATATTCATTGTGTAGGGATGGCCAGTAAATGAAGCCCAGACTGGCAGTCTATGCAGTGCTGGGGAGTAACCTGGACAGTTACTTTTCCATCACTGTGATAAAAATGTTCAACCTGAACAACGGAATGATGATTTTGGGCTCAGAGATTTCATTAGTGGTTGATAGATTCCACTTATCCAGGCCCATGGCAAGGCAGATGCCATGGTGAAAGCAGAATAGAGTAGAATTTCTGGCACTCAGTTCACAGATGCCAGCAAACAGAGGGCAGGCTGTTTGGGGACAAGATAGACCTTCAGAAATCCCAACCCAGTGGCCATCTCCACTACCTTCCGATGGTCGACCCAGTCACGAGTCCCGACAGAGATCAACCCATCATTTGAGACAGAGGTGCTCACGTCTACTCATTTCTCAGCGGTACCACCCAGCCCTTTAACACATGAAACTCCAAGTAATAGTCCAAATGTAACCCATAACTGATGTGGGAGTGTCATATATCAATCTGTTGATTTCATTGGTTAAGTTATAATAAACCAACTGCTTGGCCTCAGCTTAGAACATAGATGGGAGGAGTAAACAGAATAGAATTCTGGGTGGAAGAGGAAGTGAGGTCAGACTCTGCTCTGCTCCCGGAGAGACCCGACAGCTCTGCTGGAGCAGAGACACCATGCTCAGCTCTCCCAGGCAGATGCACGCAATGAAGCTCCTCCAATCCCAGATGGATGTAGGCTAGAATCTTCCCGGTAAGCGCACCTTGGGGTGCTTACACACATCATTAGAAATGGGCTAGTCCAGGTGCGAGAATTAGCCTGTAAGGGTTAGAGTTCATGGGCCAAGCAGTTCTTAAATGAATACAGTTTGTGTGTTGTTATTTCAGACATGAACTAGCCAAGCGGCTGGGGTGTTGGGGACGCAGCCCCGCCGCTCCTAATTCAACAGATGGCGCCCAACGTATATGGCATTTAAATGTTTTAATAACTTAGGGCTTTTCATGACAATGAGACACATCTGCTCCTGGCAGCACCAGCTACTTCAAGAGGAAGATGGGCATCGAAGAGGATCCTGATGGAGTTGGTTAGCCATTTGGGCAAGAAACTGCTCTTGCCTGGACTGATGCATAAACTGGACACAGAGAACCCGCAGAGAGAGGACTGCTGAACTTGCCTAAAGGTGAGATGATCTTTCGGGGTTCCTGATTCATGAAAGAGTCTGCAAGACATTCTTCAGGACAAGCAGATAGTGACTGCCTTTGAAATTTCCTGCTTTGTGGAAATGTCTGCTGGAAACTATGGGCCTGTAGGCCGAAGATGGATGCCCCAACGGTACAGAGGAACTTTGGGTGACTGTCCAGGCAGCGAGATGTCTCTGTCATTTCTAGAGTTTTCTTATTTCTTGTTTACTTAGGTATTATTATATCCTTCTGGAGTCTTTGATGGAGTTGAAGAATGAATAGTTATAGTTTTCCTTAGTTATGGTAAGAGATAAAATAGATATAAATATTGTAACTGTAATTCTTACTTGATAACTGTTTTTGCTCTATGTAATTTTACTATGTTAAAATAAAAGCCTTTCTTTTTTGTTTAAACAGAAAAAGGGGAAATGATGTGGGAGTGATTTCTTATTAATAAAGAAACTGCCTAAGCCTCTTGATAGGCCAACCCTTAGGTGGGTGGAGAAAACAGAAGAGAATTCTGGGAGAAAGAAGGTTAGTGGGAGAGTCGCCATGATTCTCCCGCTCTAGACAGACGCAGGTTAAGATCCTCCCTGGTAAGCCAGCTCGTGGGCTACACAGAATATTAGAAATGGGTTAGAACAATATGTAAGAGCTAGCCAATAAGAAGCTGAAACTAGCCGGGCCAGACAGTGTTTAAAAGAATACAGTTTTTGTGTAATTATTTCGGGCATAAGCTAGCCATGTGGGTGGCCGGGTGCCGGGGATGCAGCCTCTCCGCTCCTAATTCAACACATAACTACTGGTATCCAGAGTTAATGGAAGCTAATAGAATCCCTTTCCAACTTCAGACATTTGGCTGGGAACCAACAAGGTCGGACTTGCTGGGCAAAACTCCACAAGCTGCAGCTCGCAGGTCTCTGGTGTCACTCAAGTCCCCAGCTCTCGTCACCTGGTCTTGGTTCTTGAGAATTCTGTCACTTCTTTAGAACACGGGTTCCCTCTCAGCGGCTACTCCTTTCACTTGAGTGAGCTTGGAAAAGGCTTTATTGCAACCCAAGTGACAGTATGCCAAAAAAAGCCCGAGAAAGCACAGCATTCGGAAGGGACCAGAGGGCTGATGGTGGCGACCGGTAGCAGGTGGAAGGCGGCTGGTGTGCTTCGTGTGTAACAACAGCTGGCACCAAAGGGGCTGGGTACTGACACTGAGGCCTCTTTTTTTCCCCAAGCTAAATTGCTTAATGATTTTATACATTTAAAAGTACCATTGGAGATCTTTAGATAGTTCTCAAAGTCTCTTCTCTATTTAGGTGGTATGAAAAGGAAGAACGAGAACTTCTCAGTTGTCTTTAAGGACAGTGTCTTTGTCTTTCAGAACCAGGCAAAGGACTCCACATGATTCAGATTTTCAAAATGAGAATCAAGAAAATGTTTAGAAGTCATCGAATGGATGTTCCTTGTTGCATTTCCCTCCTGGAGAGCCCTTGTTGAGACATATAGAGGAGAGAGAAGTCCCTGCCAGTAAAAGACTGATGTGTCTCTGTCAGCCACCCCTTGGTTCCCTCCACTTGAACAAGGGAAACTTCACACCAGAGGAGGCCAACTCTGTAGACTGGAATACAAACACTGTCCCTTTACACTCGTGTGTTATAACAGTCAAAAAGGCTAACTCTGTGTCGCTGTGGATCAGGATGCAGAGTTCCTTTATACTCAGGTGTGAACACAGCCAAAACAAATTGTTCAAGCTACAAACGACCAAACACTGTCCTATCCAAGATAGGCTTAGCGAGAAAGCCAGTCGTGAAAGTAATTCTACCTCTCTGTAGCATCCCATCTAAAGTCCCATGGTCTTTATGTCCCATGAACACCTAAATCAAGTCCTGATGCTTTCTAATAAGTCATTCCTGGGATCTCCGCACTTTCTGAATGCTCTTGCTGATCTGGTCTAGTTTCCGTGGAGTGTCTCTCTCCAGGAAACCATAGTAAATCCAATTTATTTGGCTCCAAGGGCATTAGCTTGGTTTCTGCTAAAGCGTTTGTCAAGCCCCAGGAAGGCTGCGACTCTCTTGACCATTTCTGATTTTCCTTGTCTCAGGCACTAAAGAGCAGTGACTTTCTTAGTCCTGGCAATAATTTCCATGTTTGCCATCTATGACCCACGGGTGCTTTTTATGGGTCTCTCTCCAATAACATCCCCGTAGACGTCTCTTTCCATGTTACTCCTATGGACAAGAGAGCACCCTTGCTTCACAGTACTGTGACTGTCATTTCCTAAACTCTCTTTGTCATGAGACAAAGCAAGAGTTGGCAGCACAGAGCTTTGAAGGCTCTGGGTCAATCTGGCAAGGTTCCAATAACTTAGCTCACTTTATTAATTTTACAACTGTCTCCCGGCTGCATAGCCTTTCAATTTACAAACAACATAGCTCTTCCACATCTTTCTCAGGGAGATTTTGAGTCCAATTAAGGAGGGGGGAACCCTACAAAATAAATAATAATAAAAGTTTGAAGGCCAGCAAACAAGGAAGCAAAAAATCATGCAGGTCTCTGAAGCCCGGACTTCAGCTCCCTCTCTGACACTGATGCTTGGAATTTAATTTGCAGATCTTCATCGCAAGCATTCAGATGGCAAACATATACCTCAAGTACTCATAATGCCCATCTCCCTCCCCCTTTCGCCCTCCCCTCTCCTCTCTGCCCCTCTCCTATACTCCTCCCCCCCCCTTACCCTGTGGCAGGTAAATGTTCTAAGACTAAGCTAAAGCTTCAGCCTTCCTTTGATTTTTTTTTTTTTTTTTTTGAGTCAAAGTTTCACACTGTAGCCTGGGCTGGGCTAGAATTCACAGCAATCCCCCTGCCTCCACCTTCTGGAGTACCAGAGCTGCAGCTAAGTATGCCAAGGCTGCGCATTTCACTGAATGAGAGGCTGGAAAAGACCAGCCTGCCTGATTGCCTCTGTTCCCTGGAAGTTTCATTTCTTCAAACTGGACAAAAACTTCAGTTCTAAAATTGCTTGAACAGCAGATTCTTTGGTTCTCTTGAGTCCCAGTTTCGCGAGTCACCACGAGCGCCAGCTGAACTTTTCTGATGTGGGAACGACCTAGAGAACACTTGGATAGGAAAGCGAAGGGTAAATGTGTGCTTGCCCTTCCCCCTTTCAGTCCTGAAGCACCTTGACGGCTCATATCCATTTGCTCAGAGTGGGGTGGAGGGCATTCCTGCCGATTCCCTGATGTCCTGGGGGTGGGGAAGAAGGCAGGGGCGGAGGCTGGCCCCCAGCATCCGCAGGAGGATGGGCAGCGCTGCAGGAAAACACCCGGGGGGAGCCTGGGTGGTGCAGCCTCCTATGCCTTGCAGAGCCCAGCAGCCAGGAGAAAGCTGGCTTTGGACTCTGTCTTTGAAGAGTTCTCTGGAAGTTGGAGGGGCGGGGCGAGCAGCGCTCTCCTGTCCTACCGGAGTCCTGCGCGGGAGTGTGAGGAAGAACTCAGCCTGTAGTCGCAGTCCAGGTGCTGTCCAGCTACTGTCCCGCTCCTGATCAGGGGTGCACACAGGGTGCTTGCCCAAAGGGTCGGCAGGGCGCACGCGCCGGCTTGGCAGAACGCACCGGCAGGATGGTGGGGCTGGTTTTGCTCAAGGCGCTGGTCACCAGGCTGCTGTTCGTGCTGCACTCTCTGGTCGCCGTGTGGCGAGTGACCTGGGTGAAGAAAGAGCACCGTTACTGGCTGCTGGCCCTGCTCAACCTCTTGCTGGTCCTGGAGACAGTGCTCACCCTCAAGTTCAAGCGCGGCAGAGGCTACAAATGGTGAGTGTCCTGGAAAGAGAGGAGGCAGAGGGTCCCGGGCATTGTTCATTATGGTCCTAGCAGGTGGCACCAAAGCCCTTGTCACTGCAGTGTGTGGTTTCCTCGCTGGCATTTGGGCCGGTTTGGTTCTCCGCTGAGCTCGCCAGCACGTGGGATGCGGTTACGTCTTTTGGGCAAGCCAGTTGTATCTTGGGTTCCAGCGTAGCGCTGGAAAGGCTGGAGTCTGGACCTATGTATATACTTGGCTGATCCAGCTGATAGCCTTCACTAGAAGAGTGGAGCTGATCACTGCGTGCACTGCTTTGTAAGTTTGAGTGCGAGACTGACTCGGGACCAGTCCAGGATGTTCGTGCAAGAGTGTGCAAGAGTTGGGATGCCTTGCCGGGCATCGTGATCCTGGCAGAGCTGAGCGCTCCGGAGCGTACACTGAAAGGTGGCTCCCCCACACCCACCTTTGGTTTTTAGCCCTCTTCCCTTCTTGCCAGCCCTCGGTGCGACTGTGGTTTTAGCCACTTCCAATTCCTTCCAACCCCAAACGTCCCTGGCTCTGCAGTGTGAAACCAGTTTCAGGTGTCTGCGTTTGGTGGCTTTGAAACTTGGCAGCCTACCTCATCAGGCATGGTTTGTGCTAGGGACACTGGAAGAGGGACCAGCAATGATTTAGTCTTAACCACACAGCATGGGAACTCAGGGTTCCTTCCGCTGGTGGCTGCGTTTCCTCCTATAGACTGAATGCAAATGAAAAAAGGTTGACACAAAGATTGCCCAACTACTTGCAGAGAGCACCCGCAGCCACCCACCGTTCCCTTCCAGGGCAATTCCATTCCAAACTTCTCCAACTTAAGCCTTTTTTCCTCGAGGAAGACGACGGTGGTCTTGGTTTATTTATTAACTGCATGCACTTTGCTCTTGTATTAGCTGTCAGGTTCAGAGACAGAAGCCCCTCCGCAACGGAGTATGGAAAGGTTGTATATTTCATAGTCACTGTGAAAGAAGATGGGCTGCCTTTGAAGATGAGGTGAACATAACTTTAGACCTCTGCTTTTGAGAAATGTCTAGAATTATCAATGCTCAAGTCCTTGGGGGGCTCAGGGTAGCCGGCAGAGCCAGGGTAAGCATGGTACTTCCCATCCCCCTTACCAGAAACAATTTATGAAGCTTGAGGCTTTTGTGGTACTTTCTAAGACATAAAGCGGAGAGACCAAGGGGGAGAGATGTTACGTTC
Source organism: Alexandromys fortis (assembly GCF_014885135.2). Lineage (NCBI taxonomy): Eukaryota > Metazoa > Chordata > Mammalia > Rodentia > Cricetidae > Alexandromys > Alexandromys fortis. Next base: position 13,145,138 of record NW_026067892.1, on the reverse strand, counting down.
ACCTGCGCATTCTATAATAGAAACATTTGAAGTGTTTTTGTCTTTTTTACCCCTTAGTTGTAATACACTAGAGTAGACATATCTTGCATCGCAGGAGGAAGTCTGAGGCCAAAAACTGTGCAGCGTGAAGTAGTCCGGACACCAACCACAAGCACTTCTGGGACAAATGTAGATCTCAGGGAGGAGTCAACTCAGCGAAACCTGAAGTAACCCCTTTCTCCCCAAGAGTAGGCCAGAGGCCTTTAGCTTCTGTGGTAACACCAGAACTGGTGGAATACGCATCATAGCTTTCTGTGTGTTTTGCTGACTCAGGCCGTCATGGCACTTTCAACAAGGAAGGGGAAAATAATCTGGACAAATTGTACATGGGTCAGTGAGTCAGATAAATGCGTAACTGGAGTCATATTGGTGTTTAAGCTGTAGGCTGCAGAATTGGGCTTAAAAATAGGATAGATTGTGGGTGTTCCTTCTTACTTGCATAAACTTCAATGGATTTACTTTGTGTCTCCAAGCTTCAGGGTCAGATCTGCAAGCATGTATTTCACAGGTTGTTGGAGGATTATGTAAACTTATATATGTTGAGAGTTAATGAATCCCAAGAGGCTCTTTTTATACCCTGATTTTTTCATATTAAAATATTCTATGCCAAAATATCAGCTAGACACATTTTATTCTTGTGTGAGTCAAAGAACTTTAGCAGAGGGGCTATTTAATAAGCCATTGGTTCAGAGTGCAAAAACGGGGAAAATCCTTCCGTTTTGAGCTATAGACCTCTGCTGTGTGTTTTGTGTTACATCACTGGTTCAAGAGAAAGTTTGCTGGCTTGATATCCCAACCAATATCTGAAAGTACGCAGGCAGGAAAGTTGATACATTTGGCTCATTACAAAAGTTCATGAGCAAATGGGCGTATGTAAAGTGATGCGAATCATCTGCTCGCTCTAGTTCTACCCAATCCCCAGGCTACTTCTTTGATGCAACAGAAGGCACGCTGTAAGCCAGCCTGCAAAGATGGTCATTTGCACTGTAGATAAAAACCACAAACAATGGGCTGTGAAAAACATAAATGAAACTATCCTTGAAATAACATGACGGCAATGGGAAAGGCTTTGATTTGGGGCCTATTTCATTCTAGGTTGGAGTTTTCTGAGAAAAACACGGCATAAAGCATTTTCTGTTTGAGCGTGTCAAGAACCATTTTCTATCCCAAATTACTAGCTGATAGATTCAAAGAGAGAAAAAACAAACACTATAGTAATATCTATGCTAACTATATACAGTGAAATACAACACGTATTATCTATATGGGAAAATGTAATTTTATATAGTTGTATGTGTAGATTCACATGAACGGAGATAGATAAATAGGTAGGTAATTTTTTGAACCAGGGGACCTTCTTTCTATTTTGCAATCTGCCCAAAGAATTTATATGTAAAGAAACAAGCCAAAACATTAACTTCCCCCCACATATTGAGAAAATTATAGTGAGAAAATTCTGGTTTATTCATGCTGATACTATTGAAAAGGGTGACATAGAGTTTATCCACTATAGTAGAGTATTCTCCACTGTGTATCATCAGGACAGGGCAGTTATAGACTTCTTTGTTATGGCTCGTTTGTTACAAGGATGGACTTGGAGGAGAATTATACATTTTCCAATTGAAAACACTTGTTACACTCATCAAAAAAGAAGAAGAAAAAGATGTGGCTGAATGAGAACAACTGTAGAAAAGAAGAAAGATAAGGAAGAGGGGGAGAAGAGAAGAAAAGCATCATCTAACTCTGTTTCCTTGATTTTTATTATTTCGGTTTTCTGGGAAACAATCCAACTGATGTAAGGATTGTCATTTAGGTAAAGTTGAAGCACACAAGACAGCGTTTCAGTCGCTTCTTAGCCAATAGTGCTAGAAAGGAGGAGGCCATCTCAACACAAACCCTTCTCCCATATGGAAAAATCAGTTGATTCCAGTAGCGTCCAAACAATGGCTATGACAGACTGGAGGGAAGCAAGAACAGCTCCATCCTGCAGGCAGACATAAGCATACACAAGGGAGTAGAAAAATCCCTTTGTAATGACTGGTGCAGCCATGAACTTCCTTTTTACTCTTTCAGGCTAGTTTGAATATTATTCATTTTGTTAAAATGTAAACCTGGACCCTGAAAAGCTGAACGAGGGATGGCACCGATCCCGGTGCTACAAAGGACAGTGGGGACTCGATTTCTCCATGCAGCACGCACGCACACGTCTCTGTGGACATCTTCCCAGCCCTTTGGAAGGGGAAAGTGGAACTAGATACTGAGCTCAGCTGCACAGGGACAAGGAGCATTACAGCATCCCCACTAACTTGCCAGCTGGAACTGTTAATGCTGGAATTCTATAGAATACAGAGGGCAGACCCACCAGTGACACACCCGGAAGGAATGCCAGGGGCCTTGCTTTTCATTCCCCTAGTGTTCACACTACCTGAATCTTCGTCTGTCTTTCTCCATGATGGAAATCAGCATCACTTAGTTTAATTTGTTTCTTGATTTTTTTTTTTCAGTTGTCTGGGCAAAGATCCAAAGGATCTGTGAATTATCGTTTAGGTAAAATCAAACGCAAGACAATATTCCAATTGCTTCCCAGCCAATACTGATAAAATACTCCTTGGGGGATGTGACAAGTTTGAAGCCTGTGTGCTTGGAAGGAGGTAGTAACTGAGAATAACAAAGAAAAAATCTAAGGTGAAATTACTGGCAAAAGTACCAACTTTTAACCACAGATCTTTCTTCATCAGAACATTAATAATGCGGAAGATTTGTGACCCTTTGAGTTAGTGGGTAATGACCTTTGTCACCCCTCCTTTCTTTTTCTTTTATGGTTGGTTAAGCAAAAGCTGTTTTTTGTTTTTGTTTGTTTTCTAGACAGTCCTCTGTAGTCCTGGTAGCCTTCAGCCTGTGGCATTCTTTCTTCCTTCTGAGTGTTGTGGTTGTAGATATATGCTACCTAACCAAATTGACAGTTATTTGTGTGGGAAGTAATAACAATATTATGCAAGGTACTATGGCCTGACAAAAGTAACAGGAAACAAAGAAAAAATAAACCACAAATTTTTAAATAAAATATAGCATTTTGATCAAGCGCTGTAATGTGTGGAATGAAAATCATTGCGAATCTTTAGCGTTTATCGAGTTTCAAGGTCTGCCGGATTCTACACACGTGGTCCCATCTATTCCAACAACCACTACGTTTTTATCCCATTTTCATCCGGGAAACTGAGGCACAGAGTTGTTAAATCTTTTCTCTGAAGCTTACAGAGTTGGAAAGGATGAGGGAGGGAGTCCTGAAGACTGACGGATCCCATCCTTGTCCGCTGTGCTCTTCAACGTCCCAGAGGAGCCGGGGGGGGGGGGCGAGCACCAACAGGCAGGGCAGAGAACTTTGCAGCATCTGGGCTGCAGCAGGATAAAAGGGTGAGACCTGCATCTGGAGGGAGGGATTCAAAATCCAGCTGGAAGGAAGGACACTCCCAGCTGGCAGAGCAAGGGACCCTGGAACCTCACCCTTCACTCAAGCACAAGACACACAGCCAGCACTCATTCGATGTAGTGGATATGCAAATGTGGAAAATATGGAAAGAAACTGAAGTAAATTCCTTCCCCCGTCACTTCATGCATTTTATGAAGGAGATGAGAAAAATCACTAAAGTAGTGCATAATTAGTAAACTGATGGACTAACATATCAAATGAACAAATGCTTGATATGGGTACCTGGGTAATGTGGATGACAGAGTGAGAAACAGGTGGGTTCTGCTCGGTAGCCGGAGGGGTAGTTGGACTGGGCAGATGTTTTCAAAGTGACGTGGTCTAGATTCATTACTTTTTTGTTGCTTTAAAGAATCACCATGGCCAAGGCAACTTGCAGAAGACTCTGCTTTGTCTTCTGACCCCGGAGAGTGGGGAGTATGGTAGGAGGCAGAGAACTCACATTGTGAATCACAGAGGCAAATCAGAGAAAGCAAATTGGAAAAGGTGCAAGGCTTTTTAATCTCAAAGTCTACACTCAGTGACATACTTCCCTCCACGGGGCCACACCTCTTAAACTTCTCCAAACAGCTACATTGGAGACCGAAGACCAGGGGCCAAGTAGTCAATGCCTCGGGCTATGAGAGATGTTTCTTATTCAAACCATCACAAGAAGCTGACATATTAGAATCATATAGGGAGAGGAAATAATCAAAAGAGGATAACATTTATGTGCCTTGGGATACTAATGACACATCCCCCAAATGTGAGTCATTTTCTTGTTATGCTACTTTAGTAAAAAACGATTGTATTTGGTTTTCTCAGGCATGGGTTCTGTGGTAGGCTGAGAATAATTGGCCCTCATAATCCCTTATGGAGTACCACTATTAGGAAGTGTGGCTTTGTTGGAGTGGGTGTGTCACCGTGGGGGAGGGCTTTGAGGTTTTCTGTGCTCAGGATACCGCCCAGTGTCTCTGCCAACTTCCAGCTGCCTGCAAGATGCGGGATTCTCAGTTGCTACTCCAGCACCATGTCTACCTGCACGCGCTGTGCTCCCCATCATGACGACAATGGACTGAACCTCTGGAACTAGTGAGCCACCCGAATTAAACATTTTTTTAAAAGAATTGTCATGGTCATGGTGTCTCTTCACAGCAACAGAAATGCTAACTCCTTAACTCAAATCAGATAATGTTCATTTTCAATCTCACTAATCTTTGGGACCCCAGAGAGGATGAAACAGAGACTTTTGAAGGGAGCCCCAGTAACTTCCATGTAACCACGCCAGGCCATGGACTTTCTCCCAGAAGGTAGACTGTGCTCTGCCTAATCTCAGCCTCACTTGCTGTTCATATCTCCTGGAAGTTCTCTGGAATTTTAGCTCTTTCAGTAAAATTTCCACCGTGAATCAGGTTTTCCGTCCCCGTCTGCAGTGAGTCAATGTGTATCCCAGATCTCATAACATTATCTTCCCAATTATTTCTTTCTTCTGGTAGGCCTGCCGGGGTTTATGTGCTGTGGCCTGAGCCTCCATCTCAGTAGAGAAAGATAAATTAGGCGATAGTAAGTTTGGGATCACACACCGCATACCTCCCCTCCAATGGCTTTGCTTCTTGTCGTTCATGTCGAGGCTCAGTCCTGGTCTTCTCTTAGAGCACTTCTGCGATGGACTGTCAAGGTAAAGCCAGGGGTCTCTCCTTTTCTTTCACGATGGTCTGGGGACAAATGTAATAATGACACTGGAGTTAGAGTAGGATATCAAGGAAATTGAAGCCCTGGCTGATGTCCAAACTTAGTCCATGATAATACACAATGGCTAACTTTTAGAATTGAAATCAAGGTGACTGACATCTTTTGATTCATTTTTCTTATCATAGAGCAAAACAGAGAAAAAGAATCGATGTGGGTAGCTCAAATACATCAGCACAGACATATTTCTACTTCTATATATCCTATGTTTCTCCTCAGAGCAGGGAGGTTATTATGTGCAGCACTGGGAAAAACATGAACTGTTGGATTTTCTCTAGCAGTAGAGAAGTCGCATTCACATCGAGGCTGAGTTCCTTGTGTGGGGGCCCCATATTGTTTACAAATTCTTCTGAAGGATTAGTATCAGGAGATTGCAGCCCCAGGTGCATCAACCATGTGGTTATGGAAAAGCAGTGGTTTTTTTTTCTTTTAAAAATCATAATGTATGTACTATAAGAAGTTCTTGTTCAAAGGTCACATAGAAATGATATTTAAGACAAAGGAAATTGCTCATACGAAGTGGCAGGGTGGGTATTGACCAGGTTCCCTTTTTTTCTGAATGTAAATTTATTACTCACATATATGTGTATGTGTGTATCTCCATATACATGTGCATTATGTATCTGTCTTGCATAGATGTATATAAACACACACACATATATATATACATGTAGTACATACATATATATGTATATATTAGAGAATTATATTTTAATTGTGGTTCATATGTTTGGCCTGATACAGGAAGACAATATGTAATTGATTTAAATTATGCATGTATTAAAGATTAGTCGTTCTTAAGAGAATGAAATCCCTCCTTTCACTTGCTTTCCATTTTTATGAATCCCTCTGCTTTCTACTTTCTTAGATATAGTTCTTGCCTTATATAATATTTTGGTTTACCTAAATTAGTCAACTGATAACTTGGTTGTGTTATTCTTGGGCAGTCTCTGGTAATAGTGATGAGGATGATGAAAATGACAATTATGGGGTGATAATGGAAATGATAACAGTCACTAGTCATGGCTTACTCAGGCCATACCAAAGCTTTTACATAGCCATTATCTTCTGTAATTCTCAAATGACATTATAAATTCATTTCCCTTTTTTAATGCCATCTTAGTGTGACTATACTCATGCACAGCAAAGTGATTTGCCTAAGGTCACAGATAGTGACAATAAGCCAGGATTTCCATTTCATTGTCTCCTCTTGCTATCAGGTATAAGATGTTTTCCATAAGGCAGAAAAGTTCATGCTAAACACATGGCTCACACATTCCTGTGCAAACAAATGTTCTTGTTAAAGCTAAATAGGTTATAAAGAAAGGAAGAAATGAATTCTACATAGCTTCAGGTTGGATCTCCAAGCAAAGATTCAACCTTGCCTACAGAAAAGAATAAACATATATTATTATACTTATGCATAATAAAATAAATTACAATATTACATAAATAACATTCATAATATATTTTATGTTATCAGGCATCACAAAAATCCCTATAATCATGACCAACTTAATCTCACTTATGCATTATTAAACAAACATTTATCCTCAATAAACAAACATTCCTCATATAAAATGTTGTGCAGAATATAAGGTTTGTGCAGCTGCATGTGCCATGTGAAGAAAATACAAGAATATCCAACTAATTCTGTCCAGGGTGCAGTAAGGCTGGAGGGTCAAGACACAATGGCACAGGCAGCCGTTGCCTGAGACGCAATGACACAGGCTGCGGAACTGTCATGACAAGAGTCTTTATGGTTGTTTCTCAGAGCCGGTTCAAGTGAAAAGGTGTCATGATTTCCTATGCTGAGAAATGTTTTATGCTAAGAATCATACATGGATCCCCGAATCGATTCATACTCTTTCCCTGACATGGATTTAGTTGTGAGGCAAGATCCAGAAGTTCAAATATCAGCTCTCTGATTGTAATAAAGCTGGCCTTGCTTCAAATGCGCTCTTGGGGATTCTGAGATTGAGTACAGTGTGGAGAGTACAAGTTTCCCTTCCCTTCCCACCTATGTCATAATTTCAGGAGTATGGTTTTTATTTTAAAAATTTTTAACAAATCAATAATTAAGAATTCTAACATTCACCTCCAAAATTGTCTCTCTTAATAGAACCTACAAGGAATCTAAAGTACAACAAGTGGCTTTTCCATTGCAAGGTGTAGTCTGAATCCTTTCCAAAATTCTGCTTTCCTCTCTTGCCAGTGTCTGTCTAGCAGACTTACATAGGATAAATTAAAAAAAAAAAAACTATTGTCTGATTGATAATCATTAACATATGCTCAGTCTGTTTCTTTGGGGATTCTTATGAGCTTATGGGCACTCAGTAATGGCTTCCCTTGCCCGTGAAAGGCACCTGCAAAACCATCTGGCAGTAGGGACGGAGGGGGAGGGTATTTTACTTTAAGAAATGAAGAATGGTTGCTGGTGTCAAGACCCTGACTTCCCAGTTCAGAGGCTATAGTCATGCAAAGGCCTTGGGTTCACTGATGACATGCTGCAGAAGGACAGGTTAAGTACCAAGGTGTTGACAACCATCAATCCCCTGATACTCACAGACATCCCCCGTTGAGGAGCCAGAGGGACGTCACATATTCTGAAATTCACAGAGAGAAAGCAGCCTATTGATGAAGATGCCAAGGAATCCTTAAATCAGAACTCAAGCCCCAAAGACAAACAACAACTTCAAAAAAAAAAAAAAAAAACAGTGTTTCCAGACATCATACTGAGCATATTTAAGGGGCTTTAACATTAGATTTTAAAATTTGAGTGTGTGATCCTTGCAACTCCAATCTGTTCTATAGCGTGTCAAATACCGTGAGGTGAAATAGAAATTAATCTGTAGAAGTAATTTTTGAACGCTATTTTTTTGCTTCATTTAAATATTACCCTATGTTCACATTTGTATACATGATTGGAAAGCCGGAATAAAGGAAAGTTAATGTCACAAGTGATATTATAGCTAATTTCCCTCCATGTGTGTGTATATAATGTTGTATGTCTAAAAAATGAATGGGTGTTACATTTTCAGTAAGAACAATAATTGTCATTTTTTTTTAGAAAGAGCAAAATTGAATCCTAATTCTAGACTAATGCTGAATTGAAATAAATAAAATCCACCCCAGCACTAAAGTGCTAAATGCCATGGCATAATCATTTTATGAAAAGCACCATAATTTGTTGAAATGACTACTTTGTATGATAAATAACATTTTAGTTTTAGTACAAAACAAAAGGGAAAAAAAATCAGCCAGTACATCTTTTGAAGAACTCAATGCTAAGCTGGGTGTAGTGGTGCTTGCCAACAACCTCAGCACCGGCGAGATGGAGGAAGAAGAAGCCAGAGTTCAATGTCAGCCCGAGTCATCTGATATCCTACTTGAATAGAGAAGGACAGGATATAGGAATAGGAAGTGAGGGAGCTCAGAGTAGTGTTGAAAAAGACATCGGTGCTCATATTGTCAGGAAATAAAACCAAGCCATCTAATTTATTAAGCAGCAAATAATTACTTTAGTACACATAGGAAAAGCCTAGGACATGTTCGTTTGGAGAGAATTGGTATGCACAAAAAAAATCTTAAATGAAATGTTAAGATAGAAAATACATCTGAGTAAAAATAACTTGGTGTTAAAATAGCAGCACCCGACAACTTTAATTCTCTGACAATCATTGAGATTATAATGTATTTTGAGTTTCTCCAAGAAGCTAGCTCGTTGGTGATGGGCTATTGTCAGTTTTGTACGAATGTCCCACTTGGAGGTGTCATAGTCATGGTCCAGCAGCATAATGTGTGACATTTTCATGAAGAAGTTTCCAGAAATCTAACTCATTTGACTTCTGAGCTGGCTAGGTTCTCTTGTGGCATTAGTCATCAAGCAAGTTGCCTGGAACCTACTTATTCCTGCAGCCGAGACAAAACAAAACAAAACAAAAACAAAGCCCCCAAGAAAGACCATTAATTGATGACACAGCCAAACTTGGGAGAAGATTCAATTTATTAACTTTAAAATCCAAACTCTCTTTGGTTCCAAAACTGAAGAAGAGTATTGATGTTACAAAATCAATACTACAGACCTGAGGCAGTAAGATGGCCTAACGGGTAAAGACACCTGCTGACAAGCCCTTGGACCCGAGTTCAATCCTCAGAAGCCACTGAGTCCATAAATTTGTCCTCTGCCTTACAGGTATGTGTTGTGCCGTGCGTGCATGCAGCATACACAGAATAAATAAATTATAAAGACATTTTAAAAGATACTTCGGTCCTTCAAACTAATACAACATAGCTATCTTCTCAGGATGACACACTGCACTTCTCCTAAGAGCAGAAAAAAAAAAAAGCATTAGTTTCATTCAATAAAATTAATTTGTGGTTTTATTTCAAGAAGGTATTTCTAATCAAGCCAGGGTCCTTATGAAATCACTAAGTGTTTGTGCCAGGCACTTCAAAGGAGCAGAGGGTGTTGTTTAATTAGGAGCAGGTAGTCAAAATTGCATGTGCACTAAAATTTAGGATACTTGGGGGAAGATACATAACCCAATGATATCTAACACACAAACACCCATATATAATTATAAATTTAGAAGCATATGGAGAAAATGCATGAAAGGAAAGCTTGAGACTTGAGTGGCATGTCAAAGATTTCTAAGGGAGTCCCTACGCCCCCACATTGTTGACATGAACCGGGGAGAAGGAAATAGTCAGGCTGCATTGAGGAAAGAGAGGCAGACACATGCGTGAAGGTCTGAGACAGGGAGGCGTACGTCATCTCTAGCATTGGAAGAAGGCTGCAGAAGCCTGGTAAGGAAGAAGAGTAACACAGCCCAGAAGAAAGCAGGGCTCAGAGTGGGCCTCATCTTAGAGCTAAAAATGGGCAAGTGGCCCTCACACTTCTCCACTTCATGAAGGTCAGATGTGAAGCCAGCGGTTGGGGTATTCTCGGCCGTGCTAACTGCCTCTTCTCATTTAACCAGTTTAAAAAGGTTTAATTGTGAGAATCGTGGTTAATAATTGGTCTCAGGTTCTCTTAAAAAGGCACTCCACTAAAAGGACTAAGTAATTGTTATGCATGGTCACCCATGTGTAGCCATGGGCAAAATTTCAGAGCTGAGCCCAGAGAAGGCAGAAGCTATGTAATCGAGCATCTGAAATGTTGGTCACATGGCTCACGTTGCTTCTCCTAACACTCTAACCAGCCTACGTCTCAAAAGGTAAAAAAGTTTCCCAACATGAAGGAAAGGAAGAGGTGGTATTCCGATTCAGGTCTTCCAAATGTGACCATTTTTCTACTGGCCATTCTGCCTCGGGCACTGGACTGGAGAAGTGGCTCAGCAGTCAAGAGCACTTGCTGCTCTTCCGGAGGATGCAACTTCACTCCCTAGCCCCCATTTCGGGCAATTTACAACCACATGTAACTCCTCCAGGACCAGGGGATCTGATGCTGCCTGCTAGCCTCTGTGGACAGCTGCACAAATGTGGATACACAATACATAAAAATGTATATTAATCTTTAAAAAAATAAATGGCGAGTAATAATTCCTCAAAGGCCATGGCTCGAAGAACATCTTCGGTGCTGGACTTGCAGAAACAAAAGGTCTAGGTGCATGTCAGTAGACTCATCCATTTTACTCATTCATTTACTCTTGATTCGTAAATACAAGCACTCAAACAGCTAAAGTTTGCTGAACAAACACGAGCTGAACACAAGATAGTGAGTCAGGAAAATAAACAATCAAAGAGAGGGAAAGGTCAGGAGATGCAGGGTCTGCCTTCGGAGAGCTTCGATTCAGAAAGCTGATCTAACATCCACATGGTTGCAAAATTGCACAGTGTCTCAGCAAGACAGATTCGGAATATTGCCTGCCATGCCCTGCCAGAGCAAGTCTGATGTAAATGGGCAGATAGGTACAGAAGATTATTCCAAAACAGTTTTCATTGTTTGGGGGAGATGTCCACATTTAAAGGCACTTCACATCTTTTCTTCTTAGCTCAGCTGTAAGGCTGCTGTTCTAAACCCAGGCCCATTGTTTGTTAGAGGAGGCTGTGGATAATTCCTCTATTGATTCTTTCTTTTCACCTCCTTCTCTGTGTCAGATAACTCTACTAAAGAAGGGTTGAAGAAAGGGAACCTCTTCCAAATTGTTTTTGCTTTAACAGCACTGGGGTTGGAACCTAAGACGCCAGCAAAGTACGACATCACTGACCTAATCCTCGTCCCTGTTTATTTTGATTTGCTTTGTCTTAAAAACACAGCAAGTTGGGTTATTGAGTCACTGGTCTTGATGGGATGTAGTTGGGGTAAAGGAAGGTAAAACTAAAACGGATCATGGAGTCTTTGACTATCGGATGAGAGTGGTTAGACTTTCTATATTACAGCAGAGAGAAAATCCTGAATCTTGAGGAGCGCGTGCATGTGTGTGTGTGTGTGTGTGTGCGTGCGTGCGTGCGTGCGTGTGTGTATGTGTGTGTGTGTGTGTGCGTGCATGTGTGTGTGTATGTGTGTGTGTGCGTGCGTGCGTGTGTGTGCGCGTGCGCGTGCGCGTGCGCGCGCGTGTGTGTGTGTGTGTGTGTGTGTGTGTGTGTGTTTGGAAAGCCAGTCTCCTAATTAGGGAACATACACTGGAATGGATAATATTTTTTCTAATTAAAGAAATGAATCTAGTGCATGAAAGACACAAAGGTCATTGCTTTATTCTCAGCTTCCACTGAGAGCGAGTGTGTGCTCAGCCTGATACTCCCCCATCTTACTATTGCAACAGCATTACTAGGCATTAGTCTCCAGATTCATTTGAGGTTAGCAATCTTTCGCTTCAGCCAGTATTCGGTGCTTCCAAACAAAAACAACTGCCAGCGTGCAGCTTGCCCTCTGACCAGAATTCACTTTCCTTCCCCATGTCACACGGTAGCGCCTCCTCACGCTTTCTGTGGCATAGATGGTCAAACACTTGATGGTTTCTTTCGTTTAAGAGCATGCTCAACATGGGTTTTTGACATTTTCCTGCAGCTCAGACATCTTCCATATCAGATTTTAATAATATCTGGACCCATAACCTTTTGCTTCAAAATTGGTTTTGGCAAGAAATCAAAAGTAGGAGAGTGTCTATATTAAATATTGATTTTTTAAAAAGACCTCTTTTTTTTTCTTGCTCTTTCTTTACAGAAGGCAAAAGAAGATAACAAAAGGGTTAATAACCTTTTAAAACTGCGCCTATTTTTTCCCATTATCTTTATTCTCTGATTTATAATAGTGCAATTTGGGTAATATTTAATCTCACAAATACAAATGTGTACTAAAAACATTTTTAATAAAATGAATCAAATTACAAGTTTGATTTTGAGATACTCTGCCAAGGAAGAATTTAATCCAAAGCAAAATATGCCACTTGGTGGTGGTGCACACCTTTAATCCCAGGAGGAAGAGGCAGGTGGATCTCTGTGAGTTTGAGGCCAGCCTGGTCTACAGTGAGTTCAAGGACAGCCAGGGCTACACAGAGAAACTGTGTAGTTTTGAAAAACCAAAACTAAAGCAAAACACAATGTGAAGAAATAAATTTGGAATGAACATTTCTCTTATTTCACTTTATTATCACCATTATTACTGTTGTTGTTACTACTACTACTGTTTGGTTTTAAAAGGAATCTTGCTGTCCATCCAAATTGTCCTCAAGTTTGCAATCCTCCTGCATAAACCTCCAGGGTATTGAGAGTACAGGTGTGCATCACTGTGCCCAATTTATTATGTCAAAATTTTAAGGGCACATGTTCAATTCACATTGTACTAGTTTCATGTCTGTTGTGATAAAAAAAAAACCACACTGCCCCGAAATCAACTTAGAGAAGAAAGGATTTATTTCACCTCTGATTCTAAGTTACAACCCATTATTGTGGGGAAGTCAAGACAAGAGCTGGATCCATCATATCCACGGTCAGAACAGAGAGAATAAATGCTTGGATCTCTGCATGTTTTATTGCTAGCTGTCTCCATGCGGACAGGGTTCTGAGACCAGCCTAGAAGGTGCTGCCGCCACCTTCAGAGTGAAGCTTCCCAAGTCAATTACCTCAGTTAAGAATCTCTCTCTCTCTCTCTCTCTCTCTCTCTCTCTCTCTCTCTCTCTCTCTCTCTCTCTCTCTCCCCACATGCAACCTAATCCAGGCAATCCCCCACTGAGGCTCATTGCCTCAATCCCCCACTGAGTCTCATTGCCTGGTGGTTCTAGATTTTGAAAATAAGGAACACAGGCACAATTTCATAATAAACAGGAGTATAACCCACTTTCCCTTCAGCACTTCCGTCCGCCAGACACTGGGGCATAATGATCCCTGCCAGGTTAATACGGGTACTGGGTGCTACCTCAGTTCCCCTCCGGATTTCATAGTCATAAACGGGACGGGATTTGGAGATTGAATTATATCATACAAGTGAACCCTAGTAAAATGAAACTTCTTTAAAAAGAGGAGGGGCGTGGAAGGGCTCTCCTGGAACGTGTGCTGAGACAAGCCCAAAGTTCTCTTGTAGGAGCCAAAATGGGAGCTGCACCCAAACTCCACCCTGCTGACCTGCTATGGTGAGCTTCAACCTCCAGGGCTCTAAGAAAGTCAATTCCACTGACAAAGCCATGGGAATTGACCCCTGCAGCATTAAGAATTGACTACCAAACGCGTAGCCATTGTGTGAACTGGGAAAAAATGGGTAGGTTAACAGCACAGGTCATTTGAACGTAAGCTGTCTCTATCAGCCCACTCCTCAGACTTCCCTCTGAATCAGGAATTAGCAAATATTGAACCAACCTCTCGAAAATTCCCAAACCTCCGGCTATGGCTTTTCTTTTAATTTTCCAGGTTTGGCAAATTCACGGGAATCCAATGAGCCATTCTCCCTTCTGGTCCTTGTCACTGGGATTTTGTGTTCTAGCAAGAAGTCATCATCTAAGATCTCAGAATTCTACATTGAGAATAGAAAGAAAAAAAATTCCTACAACGCTCCCTGAAACTGCAATGTCGAAATAAACCCAGGATTTGTTCTGGCTGCATTTGCGTTCTGTAAAACATCTTAAACACAAACTAAGCAGTGTTGTGCCCGAAACTAATTGGCAGTGTCCCCAGTGCCATCTTACAGTCAGCTTCTATTAATTGGATTAGAGATTCGGTGCGAATGGCAGCTGGTAGAGGCTTTGCAGTTACTGTGGCTCTTCTCTGTAATCCCCGCAGCAGAAATCACACAACAACGACAGAGAGGAGCATGGTTGGTGATTGCGCTTGGGCGTCTGTTTTCCTTCTTTTGGGAAGGCGCGCGCGCGCGCGCGCGCGCGCGCGTGTGTGTGTGTGTGTGTGTGTGTGTGTTACATGTGTGTCCACATTGTGGGAGTTCATGTGTTTAGGAGTGCGTGTGCACACGGAAGGCAAAGGGTTAATATTGGGTGCCTTCCTCAGTCCCTCTTCACCTTCTTTAAGGAGGCAGGGTGTCACATTCGAACCTAGAATTTGTTCATTCAGTTAGCTTAGCCAGTCATCTTGCTCAGAGGGTCCTCTGTCCTCACTTCGTGCATTTGGGGATCACTCAAGGTCACCTGGCATTTACATAATAGGTTCATGGACCTACCTTAGGTCCTTGGGTTGCAGGAAGCACTGTATCTGCTGAGCCCTCTTCTTGGCCCTTTCCTTATGTTTTTTTTTTTTTTTTTTTTTTTTTTTTTTTTTTTTTTTTTTTTTTTTTTTAAAGCTAAACTCACTTTCTCCCCTTTCAGGCTCTCTCCGGCCATCTTTTTATACCTGATCAACATCATGCCGTCCTTGTGGCTCCTTGAATTGCACCATGGAAACCAGGTAATGCATTCCTAAAGAGCAAACTATGGTGAGATTCAGCAACAGTCCACTTTCAGAACAGGACAAGATCTGTGCCATTACCATGCCTTTCCAAGGGGTTGGAATTATCTAGAACTGAAGAAATAAGAGGCCAGGGGCAAAGGAAAGTGACATCCTAATCTATCAAAAATAAATTAAATAATCACAGTGAGTTCTGAGTTGCAATTATTTAACTAGCACTTGCTGTGGGTGATTGTCTTAATTAGCTTTCTATTGCTGTGCTTAAAACCGTGACCCAAAGCAGTTTGGGAAGGAAAGGGTTTATTTGGCTTTATAAGCGTGATTGCAGTCCATTGAGGGAAGCCAAGACCGGAACTCAAGCAAGGCAGGAGCCTAAAGGCAGGAACTGAAGCAGAGGCCATGGAGGAGTGCTGCTTACTGGCTTGCTCATCGTGGCTTGATCAGCCTGCTTTCTTATAGATCCAGGACATCCAGGCCAAGAGGGGCACTGTCTTTAGTGAACTGGGCTCTTCTATTTTAATTTAAATCAAGAAAATGCCTCACGAACTGGTTTGCAGGTCAGTCTGATGGGGCCATTTTTTTCAATTGAGTTTTTTTCTTTCAAGATGATCCTAGCTTGTATTAAGTTGAAAAAAGAAAAAAAAAAAAAAAAGCACAGTGATCTTCTTCTACGATCCACCTCTTTTCCCCAAGACATGCTAGCTTGAGTTCACAGGGGGCTGTGAAAATGATCTGTGTATCTGCTTATGTTTGTATGTCCCTGTGTGGGTGTGTCCATGTACATTTCTGAAACTGGGTTCTTCCTGAAGAAGCCAACAGAAGATACAGGATGTTCTCCTCCATCCCTCTCTGCCAAATTTCCTCATGGCAAGATCTGTCACTGAACTCTGTCAGCAAGCCCAGGAATTCTCTGCCTGTCCCTGCCAGTTCTGGGGTCATAGGGTCATGCAGAAAAGCCCAGATTTCACTTGGATGTTGGGAATTTGCACTCAGGTCCTCATTCTTACACAGCCCGTCATTAAGCGCTCAGCCATCTCCCTATTTCTGTGAGTATGATCGAAGAGTAGCAGCTTCAGGGTGTCCCAAGAAGTTATGCTAAGAGTTTCATTATGCTAAGGTCTTGATCTGGCATTATTAGGAAGATGTTCTTAAGGAAATACCAAAGTTAAAAAGGAAACTATATTTTTTTTTTAAAAAAAAAAAGCCTTTATCTGTGTCCACGTGAATACATTCCAACTTCTAGGGACCATTGAAAACACAAGGGGAGCAGAATGCAGGGGACACACTTTTGGAGCTTGGTGGGACATCATAGTAAAACAGAAATCTTTGTGTTGAAGAGAAAGCTCGGCAGTTAGGAGCACTTGCTGCTCTTGCAGACAACTGCAGTTCAGATTCCAGTACCCACATCCGGCTGCTCACAACTGCCTGTAACATTTCCAGGATCTCTAATGCCCTCTTCTGGCCTCGGCAGGCACCAGCACACATGCGCGCTTGCACACACACACACACACACACACACACACACAATTAAGAATAAAATGTACTTCTAGGGCCTTGATATTAAATATAAGGGAGTAATATCATGGAGCCCACCACAGGGAAAGGTACCATACATATCCCAACCAGACAGACAATGACCAGGGCTCGTAATCCAATCCCCATTTATAAAGCAGTTCCCATCACTCGTGTTTGTTTTCTTGAGCCACAGACTACCCTAGTATTTGCCTATGTAGCCCAGCTGTCCCTGAACTTGAAGTAATTCTCCTGCCTCACCTTCCTGAGTTCAGACTCCTGAGTTCAGCATACCTGGTTTATATAACGTTTTAAATATCGACCTACTTCCTCCGTGAACTTGTCTGGCTGGTAGACTCAAGACCGAGCCTGTCATTTGTTTTGTTAGCTTTTCAGCACCAGCCTTGGAAGCTTCAATGATAAAATGCTTTAGGCAAGATTTGCTCAAAATTGACCTTGTATAGATTTTCTTTACTGTGGCTGTTATTTTATATCAAGGTTGAGTCTCCAATTCATATGTAACTTTATCTGAAAACGCTTCCTGCAAACTTGAGGCACAAGAGAGAGTGATTTACCTTTGCGGATGGCTTTTTAAGAAACTCCCAAGCAAATATCAATCATGTAGCCACCAATAAAGCATTTCTCCTCCTCAGACCTCTTGCTGAAATTCATTAAAAAGTTCAAGGCAACCTCAATGTCTGCATTAAAGTATTTTGGTAACTGTAGATTAGTTAATTCAAGTCACCTTGGCTTTGATAAAAAAAGACCACAAAGAGCCAGAGGACCACTTGACTCTCCTGTCAGGACTACGAAAACAAGCTGAGGTGATTTGAATCAATTTATCCTCTCCATATCCGGTTCTATGACATGGCTATCATCCACAATAAGAATTCATTTCTCCCAAATGCTTTCGTAACATAAACGTATTACACAGCCAATTGATATACAGGTCAAATCCCATTACAACCAATAGCATGCAACCAAAAACTCTTTTTAATGAGAGAGAGAGAGAGAGAGAGAGAGAGAGAGAGAGAGAGAGAGAGAGAGAGAGAGAGAGTTGAGCCTTGGGCAGAACTTCTGTGATTCTCATACTACAAAAGAAATCGAACCTTTGTTGTTGTGATATGACACTGGAAATTAAAATAAATACTAAGAGATTGAAGCAGCCAGGGCAAGCAGAGACGCAAGTTGAAAAAAAAAAAGAGAGAAATATTGGGGTTATGTTTAAAGAAATAAGTGGCATTTCAGAATTGAGGGAGATATAGAAACCCCCTTTGTCTCTAGTTGCGACAATCAATTTTGTTATATAGAACCTGGAATTTCACAGAGTTTTCAGATAGATTTTCTCACGCAGAGATTTAAGGACCTCAAACATTAGGCATGGTACAGATATTTCTGTTTTATAGAAGACAGCCATGGGGTTTAAAGGACTTAAGCTCAGAACCAACATGTGGCCCAGAAGAATACACTCTAATGTTTCAGGGGAGCTCACCTAAGAATCATCTGAGTTTTTCCATGATGGAAAAGAATCATTTACTTGTCACTTATGAAACTAGAGAAACGGATCGGTGGTTAAGAACACTTGCTGCTTTTGCAGAGAACCCGAGTTCAGGTCTCAACACCCACCGGGCCCACCACGTCCTGGAACTCCAGGTCCAGGAAATCTGACACCCTTTTCTGGCCTCTTCAGTCACCGGCAGGCATGTGGCATAAAAAATACAAGGAGACATACACATACACGAAATTTAAATTAAAAAATAAATCTTAGTTTCCATTCATATTCTCCATGTTCTTGCATCCCAGTTGTTCTAGAGGACCAGTTTCATCCCATCATTCCTGAAGTAATGTGTGCTACACACATGCAAACCACAATGTCCTAAGGATTTCAACTCTAACCACACGTGAGCTCTGCTTGGGAGAGAGCTCACTGGAAGTGATGGAAGTGCCCGGTTCTTCATGATGTCCTTGTTACCGTCAAGTCAAAGGGATATTTTAGGGTTTAATGACATAGCCATGAATCAATGACATAGCCATGCTGGTACCAAAATTACCTTCCTAAAACCCTCTGGATGATGATGCCCACTAAAACACCAGACACAAAAGCAGAGCAGGTCAAATCAGGGTGAATGGGTCAGCCCCCTGCTTTTGGCAGCCTTGATGTCTTGCGAAGAAAAGGTCCACCAGTCTAAAACTGAGTACCAAGGAGAGGAGAGGAGCTCAGTTAGCACCGTGATGCACATGAAAAGCTGTTGGCTTCCACATTACAAGGCACTGCCTTCAAGAGTGTCATTTCCCCTAATAGCAAGATGTTTACACAGTTATACAGATAAAGGTATGAGAACCTAGCATCTCAGCACTTTTAATACACGGCATGTTTTTATACCTCTAAAAAACAGGTGGTTAAAGCTTTGTTTCTAGTGACAGTTACATAGTTAGGCTCACCAAGTTACTCGACAGATGATGATTGGTGATTTGCATCAAAGATTCAGTGTTTTGGCTACACTATCTCTTCTTGAAACGTTGGTTACATTTGTGTATACACATATATGCATGCACACACAGCATACACACATGCACATTTACTAACATGAACATGCACACACAGTCATGCGCACACACGTAACACATGCACACACAATGTGTGTGCATTCACATTCACACACATATGCTTACTTGCACACTCACTTGCATGTACACACATACATGCATGCACACACACACATGCACATACACACATAGTGTGCATACTCCTAATCACGTTATTTCACTTAGAACACTAGTCACTTAAGTTGAGAGCAGAAAATAATGGCTTCTTGGTAGACTTTATTGTCTACTTGTCAAATGGCTTATGGTATAAATGGTACAGTATTGAGAATAATTAAGAAAAAAACACTTCTTATAGCTTTAGTTCTTCCTGCCCCACCCCATAATTTCTCTCTAAAGAAATGTGTAATCATGGAATATGATAGTGATGGTGGTGATGATTGGTGGTAGTCTCTCTGTCTCTGTTTCTCTGTCTCTGTCTCTCATGTGTATGTGTGTGTGGTGTGTGTGTGTGTGCGCGCGCGCGTGTGTGTGTGTGTGTGTGTGTGTGTGTGTTTATAAAACATGCCAGCACTACAGATACTTAGCGTCGATAACTCTCTAAAGCCAGTTTGTAAAGTCTACGGCTGAAGTGGCTACTTTGCCAAGTGTTGTCTTATTAAATTTTCCCACCTATATTCTACCTCAGTTTCCCAATATCTGGCTAGATATGATTACAGACAGTTTGTTTGCATAATGAAGAGAGGGAAGAAGGAAATCATCCTTTAGGTCAATTATCAAATTTCCCACAGCCCTAAGTTGGCTTAGTAGCAGCACTGGCATCTGGGATGCTGGACGTGCTGACTTGTTTGTGCCGAAGCCTGAAGGGTGAAGAGTAATTGGATTATTTATTTAACTGGAATGATATTTTTAGAGAGAGAGCTTTCTTGGTAAGAAAACAAACTCATAAAATAAATGTATTCTTAGAGTTTGTATCACAATTGCTCCCAAAAAGTTTCAAGAAAGGGACCCCACTAACTAACCCGTAGATTTGATAGCTCTCTAAGATGGCTCAGCATCTCTATCCTCCATACATTCAGGCTCAGGCGGTGAACGCTCTCCTTGGTACCCTCCACTTCATATTCTGGTCTCAGGTAACGTTTACAGGGACCCTGGAAATGTCCCACATCTTCATCCTCTCTTGTATGGAGTGAAGCTGCTTTGTTGTTACTTCACTGAGACAGTTTTCCAACACCTGCCCTCAATTCTTAGAATTGCAGCATCCTGGCACAGAACATCAGCACCGGACGAAATGTCAATCAAACCTCGACATCCCAGAGACCTACCAACGGAGTGGGAACGATCATATATATGGTGAGAGCTTTTCCCATAATTTATGATAAGTTTCATAAAGTTGCAAAATTCTGGGGCACAAGAATTGTAAAAGAAGATGCGTTTCCTTCATTAAACCTGCATCACCTACGTGCTGGTGTACTTAATATTAATAATCACATGCATTAGAAGCACAACTCTTACAATAGAAACATAACTAAAGTGCATCATATTACAACATATTAATTATATTGTCACAAATTTAGGTACTCTAATTATGTCTATATTTAATATATAGTTGTGCCTAACAACATCTTTCTTTAATCAGAGTAAATTCAAATTTGCAGCATAAATGAGAGGAAGGTATCTGGATTTCCCATAAACCTCTTGCACTCATACATACGTAATCTCCCTTCTTAATATATCTTGCATCTTGATGATATGTTAGTCCAACATCTGTATCGATTTGGGGCAGGGTATCACACAGTACGGATTGGCTAAAAATTCACTATGTAGCTGAGAATGACTTTGAACTTCTGATCTTCCTGTCTCCACTTTACACATGCTATTATAGGCGTGTACCACCACATCAGGTATATGTGATGCTGGGGGTTGAACACAGTTTGGTGAGCTATTTTGGATATTTTAGTTCTCCATAGCATCTTTAGACTCAGTTCCCCACCACTCACAAAATAGTTTGATGATGCTATGGTTGAGCTGGCATCACATACGCAACAAGCCATGGATCACTTGACATATCGACACTGGTGAGTCTGCTTAGCAATGAACAAGAGCCATCTCTCCAGTTAGTCCATTTTCGCTTTCAGCAAGAACTGTGGACATAGCTTAGAGCTACAACTTATGTCTCGTAGATACAAGGTCCAGTGTTTGACTCTCAGTACTATCCAGAAAACAGAAAGACTGGTTGAACTCCTCAGTATTAGTAGTTTTATTATCTATATCTATGTCTCTATATATCAGATATATATATAATGTATTTTAATATAGATGCACATATAACATACATATGCTTTAACATTTTACTAGATTCATAACCGAGTGCTTTATTTTTCACAGTGACAATGTGATTATAAATTTTAGTTCTAACATCTATTTTTTTATTAGTATAGAAAAAGAAGATTGACTCTTGAATATCAACCTTTATTCTACAGTTTCTTCATTAGTTCCAGTAAAGTTTTTGTTTATTTTCCCCACCAAATCTTTAGGATTTTCTATATATAATAGTATGTGATGTCAGTAAAGACAGTTTTATTTCCTCCTTTCCAATCAACATAACTCTTATTTTCTTTTCTTATTTTATTGAAGTAGTTGGGGAATATATAAATACATGTTTGTTATTATATATTCATTATGTTTATATATAGCATCCATATAATAGAAAAGGCTGTTTGCCAAAATTCAGTGATAGAGTGGCTTTTTTGCTTCACACATCTTATATTTTGCAAGTTGATGATGACCTGTTTGCAAACAGTTTACAGAGGGGACTCAAGACAAACAAAGTCACTACCCCTGAGAAATGTTTTCTTAAATAAGGTACACTGTTGAGTCCCAGAGGAGAATAGAGCAAGGCATGCATTATCATTCAAGTTCTAGTAGAACTTCCCTGTGCCACTGTGGACAAGTCACTTGCTTTTCATCTTAACTAAAATAGTAGCATTTATCCTGGCAATGTGTTAAGTGAGTTGTATGCAAAGCCACACAGGAGAGACATCAAGAAACAAGTGATACAAATATTTGATCTTCCTATATGGACTCCATCAAGGTTCCCATCTTCCTTGATCACTTCTCTCCCTTTGTACTGTAGATTTGGTATGAACAATTGATCAAGAGGTGTGTTTCGATTCTGCATAAGAGTAGCTATGCCCTTGGCAGAGGTCACCTGGCATCGTTATCCTGTCTATTTGTGACACAGCTTTTGTAGTCTTGAAATATTTTAGCCTAAACCAGTAACAACATGCTTTGAAATTTACTTAAAAATTTAATGGGAAGGATATTTCCTCCAAAATCTAGTAGGGGATCTAAGTTTTTCTCAAAACCTAAAAATAAAGCACCCCACTGAATTTTTCTTGTTGAATTATGGATTATTGAATAATAGTCTATATATTCAGAGCAAAGATAGGAAATATTACAATTATTCTCTTCCATTAAGCAAATGGACAAACACTAATGTTTTTCTGGCTAGAATTTCAAGGCAGTGTAAAACAAAAAAAAGATTGTAGTATGTTAAAACTCCCAATGCCACCAGGCGGTGGTGGCGCACGCCTTTAAACCCAGCACTAGGGAGGGAGAGGCAGGAGGAGCTCTGTGAGTTCGAGGCCAGCCTGGTCTACAAGAGCTAGTTCTAGGTCAGGCCCCAAAGCCACAGAGAAACCCTGTTAGTAAATTCAGATTTAAAGTCAGTTAAAGAAAATACTAGATTTTTTTATAATCTTAATATGGAACTTATCAAACTGTGCTATGTGTTATACTTGATTGTAGAGTATAATAAAATCCACAATGATGTTTAAAAGATTATTACATTGGTCCTTTAACTATTACAAGATATCGTCTTACTAAATGTAAGATTTAAATTAGCCACAGGGTAAGTCTGACCTCAAGGAATCCATTATATTTCCTTTTTAGGGTGTTCATCTAAAGGGGTGGCATTTTTCTTATTAAATTAAGAATGGCTCTTGGAAAATGTTGACAGAAACACACTGCTGAATGAAATCCATGTTGAAGTAGACAATCTTCTACACACTGATGGTCTCTAATCCTGATGTCTATGGGCTGTCTCTGTTCCACAGACCTCGGAGTTCCTAGATTTCTTATCCTTGGTATGTGATCCAGTCTGGACCCTAGCACTCCATCAAACGCTGCTGTTAATATTGATCCTTGGTCGGTGGCTTCTGCCCATTGGAGGCACTATTACTAGAGACCAACTCTCAGAACTTCTTCTGATGTTTGTGGGGACAGCGGCAGACATACTGGAATTCACCACTGAGACGCTGAAGGAAGATAACGTCAGGTAAGGTCAGAAGCACCCCACTTCTGTCTCATCGTCTCAAATTAGTACTTTCCATGACAAATGTGTTTAAATATATCTTTATGTCAGGGCTCGAGGGATGAATTATTTAGTAAACTGTTTGCTGTGCAAGCATCAGGACCTGACTTTGGATCCCCAGTTCCCATGATAATACTAGGCATGGTGGTGTGTTGTCTATGATCCCGGCACTGGAGATGTGGAGACAGGAAGAGCTCTATGCCTTGTTGTCTACCCATTGAAGCCAAATCCATAAACTCCAGGTTCAGCGGGAGACTCAGAAAATAATGCTGATAGACAAACATACCCAACATAAAACCTCTGGGCTTCTTATGCACTTATATACACATGTGCAGGCACATCAAATGCACTTATACACACCTGTGCAGGCACATCAAGCAACATGCACACCCATGAACATGCCTTCACACACACAGCACATGTACTATGTGTACACACACACACAGACAGATACATACATACATACATACATACATACATACATACATACATACTAGGAACCAGTCTTTATAGTAAAAAGGAAAATGCAGTACGGAGACTTGGTCTGAGAAAGGGACAGGATATATCTAGCCTGGCTTAGACCAGACCACCATCTATTTGTCCCATTAGTCCAGGAGAGCCAGGGCAGACCCACAGTGACTCTAGGTATCTGGAGACTCTCTGGTGTCTCTTCCATCTTCAGTCAGGTGTCAGGAGTATAGTCAATGGCATTTTCTCTTAGATCACAGCATAGTTACAAGAGACACAGAGAAATTGTCCCTTTCTGCAACTGAAGACTTTACATTTCCCAGTGAGAAGGCAGAATGGAGCAGATGAAGTTTTATTGTATGAAATTTTATATTTAGTCAGTTTGGTTCAAAGTGCCCAAAGGCTTTCTGGTGGAGATGCCTATAAATTAAAACTTATTGAGTTGGTACTTTTATTTTTGCCACAAGCAAATAAACTCAGAATCCATGATCACATCTGTTTATGGAGCCGCTTTCTTCCCATTAGGGATTTGAGTCCCCGCGCCTGAATGTACTTTAAGCTTGGGTTGTTTTGTATGATGCTATAAAAGTAAATTGGAATGAGGCTGGCTTTTAATGCTACAGTTTACTTTATCCCACACTCCTCAAACAACATAGCATAAAGACTGAGCAAAATGCACCAACTTATTAAATAAACTTAATTTCGCAATTATAGTGCGAATCATTATTTATAACAAGGGATTTTTTTTTACAAGAGCACTCATTGTTTTGTGCATACTAATTTTTCTTTTAGTTTATTAAGTTGGCATCATTTTTTTTTGAGGAATTCGATATGAATTGGATCACTGTAGTCATAGTGTTTATTTTAGTCTGGTGGTTTCAGTGCCTAATGGTTGATCAGCACTTTGCATTGCATAATGCTTTCAAATATGCTTAAGATAATTATAATACAATGCCATTACTAGAGGAACAGGAATGGACTGTGATGGAGCACATGCAATAATGAATGTGGAGAGTTACAGAGACATGACACATAATGACAACAAATTACCCCTGTCTGAAAATGAATGCATACATGCTAAGTATCTACAGAGGCAACACAGGATAGTAAAAGGACTTGGGGAGGGCTATGTTTTATGGTGTTCATCGTAAAATGAGAGAAATGCCAAACCCAGTTATCTTAATGGGCTCTAGGAGCCCCATCCAGAAGCATCATCAAAGAGTAATGCATCCCATGTTTACCAATAAATGTTGATTATTAAATAAGTTTATTTAATTGGTTGACCCATAAAAGGGACCCTTGGAAGTCACTAGGCATTGTTTAATAGACTTAGAACTGTTTTTATTTTTATGTAACATGTGCCAGGTAGTGTGTTGGGCAGAGCTTGGGTAGTAAAACCGTAAGCAAGTTATGAAGGAAAGAGCACTCAGTTCAGCCAGAACAGGATTATTTTGGTTCAGCAAAAATTAGAAGAGCACTTGATATTTCAAAACACCATCAATCCTCAGTTTTTTTTTCTGTCACTTATAATTCAATCTGAATACTTTCGGAGCATATATTTTGGAAAAATTGAACCTGCATTTCATGCAAGTTGATGCTTAATGGGGCTGAATAAATTATAGTTGGCCCTCGTATCTGCTGGCTTTTCATCCGTGGACAGAAAGAAAGCTAGACATGATTCCAAGTTTATTGTAGAATGTGTGGGGATCATTTGTTAATGTTATACCATGTTTTATAAGAACTTGAGTCCTACAAACACCCTCCCACAGAGAGTATAGGATTTTGTTACAGATTCTATTTTTAAATATCATTTTCAATTGTATTTTCTCAAATTGAAGTCATTTTTGTTTAGAAGACCCCTGGACTGCCCCAGTGGACTTTCACAGTCTCCCGTCTGTACCCTACCACCTCCATGACGCCAGTGTCCCTCATTCTATGGGGTCAAGTCCCAGAATGCATCTCAAGATTATTCCTCTCTTCTAATAGCTTGCTTCTGAGTTCTAAGTTTTTATCTCAGATCTTACCTATAATATAAGAAATTATACCAAAAATGCCAATTTTGTGCATGTATGTGTGTGTTTTTGTGTGTCCTTAGAACAAGGGGCTGGATCACATGGAAAGATAGTTACAAATGGTTGTTAGTCCCTATGTAGTGCTGTGAATTCAACCCAAGTCTGTCACTGATGAACCATCTTTCTAGTCCCACAATTATATATTATGAACAGCATAGTTCTACAAAATACATTGTACTGGCTTTTCTCTTTTGGGTCATGTTTCTTGGTAGCATATACAAGAAATAATAACAAATCCAAAATCAGAAGTGTGTTCTGTTTTCTACCTATGGAAACTTTAAGCTGGTGTGTGTGTGTGTTTCTATTTGATTTAATTTTGTGTACACTGTAAACTAAACTTTCAATTTCAATTTATTTGGCATTGACACAGAATTGTTTGTTGTACCAGCTTGGAATAACTGTTCTTTCAAGACTAAGTCTTCTCCTATAACATTCTACTCTGATTGACCAAGTTGGCCTTAATGTATTTAACATTTGCATAAACTTTAGAGATGTGGCTCTTCCTCCCTCCCTTTCTTTTTTTTCTTCTTCCTTTCTTCCATTCCTGCCTTTCTCCCCTCCTTCCTCCCTTCTTCCCTTTCTATATCCCTTCCTTTCTTCCTAAATAGTTAGCATTACTTTCTTGTTGGCATAGTACAATACATCAACAACAGAAAGCAACCTAGGGGCAAGAGGTGTTTATTTAGCTTACATTTCCTGACAGGATACCATCCATCATGCTGGGAAAGACATGGCTACAGAATAGGAAGCTGGCCCAGAAAACAAGAAACAGAGAAGAGAAGCTATAAAAACCTCAAACCTCATCTAGAGTGACATACTTCCTCTAGCTAGGCTCCACCTCCTAAAGTTTCCACAACCTCCCACACAATGCCATCAGCTGGGGACCAAGTGCTCAAACAGGAGAGCCTATGGAGTATGAGGGGGGGGGAGAAGGGTGACATTTCATATTGAAATCACAGTTAGCCTTGGTTTCCTCTTCCTTGGAGCCTTTCTTTTAGGGAAATGGCACTCTACTTCTCTGTGCTGTTGAATTTTAGTCTTTTCCTGGCTCTTGTCTTTCTCAAGGATGAAGGATGTAGGATCCATGTCTTCCAAATGGATTAAAGAGTCTAATAAGGAGCAATGCCATCAATAAAAATGGGGTTCCATCCTGCAGTGTTTGTGGGAACACTTTAAATCCCAATTAGCAAACGGAAATCCTCCACACGTATCAATCAGCTGCCACCCAAGGGTCCTCCAGGGCTTCCTTTCTTAGGTTTGAAATCTTTCACACCTTTTGTTGCAGCATATTAGAGTCAGACTTCTCACCAACTCCAATCATCTGGAATAAATTCTTCTCTGCCGCTTTAACACCATCTTATACAATTCTTCTTTTCCGGAACTGAGCCACGAGAGTGGATGCTGCAAATTCTCACTGCTGTTACCTGAGATTCCGCCACACTAAGGAGAGCCAATGTTACCGAATTTGTTTCTTGTCTCTGGTTCCTTTGCACAGCATGGATGGTGATCTTTGACAGCGTGTCTAATATAAGCCATATTTGTTAAGGGGGAGAGGCATCTGTTGACCTTTTCATTTGCTGTAGCTTCCTTTCCAAAATGCTCATGCGTCTAAATCCAGCATCTTCGGGAGAAATAGTTCATCACCTCTGGGAAACACTCTATGGTTTCTGAACACAGATCATTTATTAAAAAGAAAGTCTATTCCCACACCATTACTATATCTCAGAAGATTGGACAATGCAGAGGAGGCCTCCCCGAGCTTTCCCATGCTCAGTCTCTCTATCTTGCATTTTTCTCAGTGCAGTGTTCCTTCTGAAAGCTTTGTGCTTTGTACCCATCCCTCTTCTCTCTCTCCTTCATTATCTTAACGTGTTTATCACGTTTCTAACCATACGTGAATCCCATTCCTTGACTATCTCTTTCATAGAAAAACACATTGTATTCCAAAAAGAATTAGTTAAGAAAGTAATCAAACTGTTACTTCTTTTATCCTTGTTTTTTAAATTCACTTTTTTTTGTGTGTGTGTGGGTGTTTTGCTTGCATGCATATGTGCACCATGTGTGTGCCTGATATTAGGTTGATCAGAATACAGTGTCCTATCCCCTGGGACTAGAGCTGGTTATGAGCCGCCATGCATGTGTTGAGAGTCAAACCTGGGTTCCCTGGAAGAGTGGCCAGTGCTCTTCATCACTGAGCCATCACCCCAATTCTTGAGGCTTCATATTTTTAATTTTCACCGACTATGGTGCTTTTGTTGATCCAGCAAAAGCTAGTAACTTATTTCCCTGGCTACCAAAAAGAAAAAGTATATACTCGCCTCAGGAATGTTACTTCTGAAGATCTTTTATTTCATGATGAGATGACCTGAAATTCAGGTACCGTCCTGAATACAGATTGTACCATTTCGTGGGCTGAGATCTGAGTCTGAACAGGAAAAGGAAAATAAAAGAAAACAAAAACAGAACGAGGCAACAAGCTGAGCATTAGTGTTTGTCTGTGTCAGTTTCCTGACTATGGATACAATGCGGAGCCCATTGTAAGCCATGTCTCTTGGATAATATTTCTAAAGGTCAATTGGTATTACAACAGTAGTAGATAAATCTGCTCCATAGTCCGTTGAGATTCTTTTTTCTTTTAAACATGAATTTGGGTTCCTTTTTTCTTTTTTATTAAGTTTTCTTCAATACAATTTTTTCTCATTTTACATAGCTATCCCTACTCTCTACCTTTCTCCCACTCCCCCCTTCTCTCCACCGCCTCCCTCAGCCACTCCCCAGAAAGGGTAAGGCTTCCCGTGGGGAGTCTACAAAGTCTGACACTTCCCCTTGCCATATAAAAAGCAAAACACTAAACATACGGGGAAAAAAAAAGAAAGAATATTAAGAGCTGCAAAGGAAAAAGGCCAAGTAACATATAAAGGCATCAGAATTATACCCTACTTCTCAATGGAAACTCTGAAACCCAGAAGGTCCTGGTCATAGATGTACTGCAGACACTAAGAGATCACGGATGCAATCCCAGACTACTATACTCAGCAACCCTTTCAATCACCAGAGACTGAGAACACAAGACATTCCGTGAGAAAACCAAATTTAAATATTACCTATCCACAAATCCAGCATTACAGAAAGTGCTAGAAGGAAAACTCCAACCCAAGGAAGTTAGCTGCACCCACAGAAACACAGGCAACCAGTAATCTCACAGCTCACAGAAGCTGTCCTTGAGATTCTTGACTGCTGCTTAAGCTCAGCAACGTATTTACATTCCAACATTAACCTCCTTGGGTTTACTCTCTGCTCTAACAATTCGTTATTCTTCTTTAGATTAATATTTTACCTACGCCTTTCCAAAATTATTTTTTGATAGTCTTTTTTTTTTCTTAGCACTCACATTTTTCCATCCTTTGTGTGTGGACAGGTTATGTGTACATAGGTAAAGCTTTGCAGTCATTATCTGTGATTCTAAATCTTGTTTATCAACTTGATGAGGTTTGAAATCACCTGGAAGGCACATATTGGGGTGTGGTTTTGAGGCGCCTTCTAGAGAGGTAGTGGCACCATTTCAGGGGCAGAGTTCTGAGACTGAATAACAAAGAAAACCGGAAAATGGAGTTTAGGACTAGCTTTTATCTCATCTGTATCCTGACTGTGGATACAATGTGGATACAATGTAGATACAATGTGGATACAATGTAGATACAATGTGGATACAATGTAAATACAATGCGGATACAATGTGGATACAATGTAGCCCGTTATCTCAGGTGCCTGGCTCTGAGATTCTCCGCAATGCTGAACGATGCCCTTAAACTGTGAGTTTAAATCCACCCTAATTTCCTTCTTTGGGTTGCTTTTTTCACAGCTATGGAAAAAGTGACTAATTTAGAAAATGATATGGTTACGGTTGGGCATGTTTAGATCTAGGGAGAGTTTACAGTTTATCTCTATATAATAAAAAGATGAAATTGAGACACCAAGTATTTTAGAGAGAGAGAAGGGAGAATAAAAATAAAATATTCATCAAATAAATAACAGCCCCAGTTATTGCTTGTTTACTATGATGTGTTCTTGGAACTGTTCTAAAGTCTTTAGGTCAATAAGTTAGTTAGTTTTGACATTCATACTGAGGCAGACACAATTATTATTATCTTATAAATATACACAATAAGATAAAAGCAACCAATATGCATCACTCCCCCATACACAGCCCCATCGGGTGATCATCAAGATATGTTTCACAGTTCAATAATACACCAAAACAATCCCATGAAATCTAGTAGCGATTGTAATTGTCATCCTCCCGACGCAGACGAGCACACAACAGCGCACAGATGTCAAGTGGCGTGTGGATATGAGGAAGCCTGTAAGCATTGGGCTAGCATTAGAGGCTTTAGTCTGCCTCTCCGGGGGTAGTGGAACTGATGTTTGCATTCCTGTCCCTAGGATCCAGAGACTGTGCACTGCCACTGCCACACTACTGTCTTACAGACAAATGTTTTGGGTCGAATTATTAAAGTTTGAGATTGCAAGAAACTTCAAAAATGACCGCTTTAAGAAAACTCTCTTTTGCCTTCAGTTTTAAAAATTTCCTCTAAAATATCAGCCATTTTCTTGGAAGCTCTGTGGGATTAATCCTAACAGAGGCT
The DNA here is from genome assembly GCF_014885135.2 of Alexandromys fortis. Taxonomy (NCBI): domain Eukaryota; kingdom Metazoa; phylum Chordata; class Mammalia; order Rodentia; family Cricetidae; genus Alexandromys; species Alexandromys fortis. The sequence goes on along the minus strand of NW_026067892.1, from coordinate 13,114,436 downwards.
ATCTGCCCCGGAAGTGACGTGTTCCGTCTTTAGGCGATTTTATTAGACGTGCTAGATGCATCTCAACTCCTTTGGGGGATGAGCTTTTGCTCTGAACTCACAAGACCCGAGTTTATTTTGTTTCCCTCACTGGATCCCATTCAGCACAAAAGGGAATAAACATTTAACTGCTTGATCAGTTCCATATCCAACAGCATTCTATGCTTCCTGGCAATCATAGGCTCTGTCCTTTTGTGCAAGTTAACGTACACGTTTCTCTCCTCAAGAAGCATGTTTCAGAGGTGTGCTGAACAGCCTAAAATACAGTAGGACTAACGCTTTCCCTCTAATGCCTGGAGATGTTGCAGGAGGTTGGTGTGATGAATGTTCTGGATTGTCAAGCTTGATGGGTTTTAGAGCCACCTAGGAGACATATTGTCTGGGAATATCAGAGAGGGTACTTCCAAGACGTACTCGGAAGTGGCACAGTACAGTCTCTAGTGAGTTGTTTAGTTTTTACATGAGGTGTCAGGGGACTGAGATGAATGATAACACACCACACACACACACACACACACACACACACACACACACACACACACACAAAGAGTGAGCAGAGCGCCAACATTCACCTGGGTCTGTTTCCTAGCTGCAGAATGCCTGCCCCGCCATTATGGGTGACATCACTCAAACCATGAGCCAAGATAAATTCTTCTTGTCTTCACGAGCTTTGATTATCTGTTTTTGTCACAACCTGGAGAAAATGAATTATCACAACCAGAGCTAAAAGGCTGGATGCGGGTGTGAGAGACATCCCAGCAGTTAAGAGTGCAAACTGCTCTTCAGAGAACCGGAGTTCTGTTCCTAGCACCTGAGTGTGGCAGCTTGCCACAGCCCGTGCCTCCAGCTCCAGAGGGTCTGACACCTCCTCGTGGCTCAGTCCACGAGAATGGGAATCCGCACACACACACACATATGTGCACACAGCTACACATATATACAGAAAAAATTAAAAATTAAAAGCAACTCTCTTTCGAGGATAGTGGCTGAACTCTGCTATCTAGCTTTAGTTTTCTAACAAAATCAATTTGGACAGATTTCCCCAACTCTCTAGGTTCCCGTTTCCTTCTTGATCAAACATGAATAACATATGTGCCTTCTTTGTTGAGTTACTAGAGGATTAAGTATAATCACCGAGTTAGACACGGAGAAAATTGCCTGCTGGGTAAGCCTGAAATCAGAAACCATATATACTATTAGTTAAAAATGGGAGGTTTGCTATGTATAGACGTTGACACAGTAAAGAAGAGGTTTAGTCTACTTTCTCAAAGGACTTCCACTTAAAATTCGATTTCATATTTCTTGTGAATTGACCTATGGTTGCATTGGACTCTGGAAAGCCATAAATCATGTCACGCCATGGGCGCATAATTGGATATCAAGGGAAAACCCACGAGCTGCTTCTGGGAAACGGGATCTTTTCTATTCTGTTCCACCCCAATTTAGGCTATTCAGTCACATCTTTTGGACTCATGATCGGGTTTTCTGGAGAACCGCTCTCTGCCTCTGTGCGTTACGTGCACACGAGGAGCCTTCCTCTGAATCATTCACAAGGTCACTGATCAAACACGCGGAGGAGCGGAGCCTGGTTCAGAGCCTGCGGCCATCAGCTAGAGCACTCCGTTCTGGGAGTCATTGGCTCAGTCAGAAAATCACCTAGCCGTACTCACTCACAATATTGCTTAATTTTGTTAATAAGACACTGTAGGAGATATCTGAGGGAGGCTTATCTAGATCCAAATGTCTGTTATCAATTTATGGCATTGCCCGCCTGGTAATCCCAAGTCAGTTTTTGGAAGATGGAAGAACTAGACTTATCGAAGAGCAGTTATTCTCAGAGAACCCTCATAACACTGGTAATTACCGCCTTCGCTGAGGGTTCTCGGAGGCCTCCTGGAGACTCAGTTATATAATCCAAAAAGGTATTAATGGTAACTCGCTGTCTGTACCTGGAGACATGTCTCTGCTTCATTTTGAAAGTGAAGCCTTCATTTTTTCTTTTTAATTTCTGTCATCAAACCCTTCACCACAGCAACTACGGAGGCAGGCCAGAACAGGTCAGATGTTACCTTTAGAAATTCTGAGTTTTGAGGTTTCACTTCTCAAGGTCTCCCCACTCAGTGTGTTTACTGAGACCCCCCTCAAGACCACCAGTGTGCTAGGGATCACGCTGCCTCATGTTCCTCTGGCCCTCTCCAGTCAGAACTCTCACTGGGGAAAAGCTGGAAGCACAATCTGGTGTTATATCACGTGGGCTTGGTTTTGTTTTGTTTAGCTTTGTTTGTCTGCTCGTTTCTTCTTTAGTACCTTTGCATTGATGCCACTTCTATTCTTTAGGACTCTAGTTTTCCAGATTGTTCTCCTAGGTCTGTTTCTTTAAACATAGACCATTCTTTTGTATGTCCAATCAAAAGTTTTTTTTATAATTAAATTCTGAATATTTATCAGTGCCAGGTACTATTCCGGGTATTGAGCATACAATAGTGAAGGACACACACACACACACACACACACACACACACACACTTCCCTTTACTTGTAGTCTATTCTCTGCTGCACGTCCTTTTTAGTGAAGTTGTCCCTGCATTTTCCCCACCTAACGACGTTTTCCTTTCATTATGACAAGCTTTGGGTACATGAGCATCATTCTGCCCTTCTGAGTTGTCCCTTTGTAAGGCTATTTTAAAAATGCTCTGTATATAAGGGTTCCCCGGTATTAATGTATGTGCTTGGTACTAGAAGTCAAAGGAGCCTGTCAGATTCCTGTGGGCTGTAGTTATAGAAGATTGTGAATCACCCTATGGGCTCTGGTAAGCCAAACCAGGTCCTCTGCAATAGCAGCAAGTGCTCTAACCACTAAGCAATCCCTCCAGCTCTTTGAATTATCTTTTTATTAGTCTTGGAGTCTTGGTGCTATGGTCTGTTTTTCTGGGATATCATTATCATCGTTGGGAGTCTGAACGCTTATGTCTGTATCTAGCTGTTTCTTATAGCGTTTCTCTCCTGTGATGTTTCTACAGTGCTAGCAGAGTAGAAGAGAATTTGGGATCAGTAGGCTGTGTTCTCATTTCTGCTTATTATGATTTATTTATTTATTTATTTATTTATTTATTTTCTTTTTAGAGACAAGATCACATGCAGATCAGGATGGTCTCAAACTTGCTATGCAGCCGAGGGCCATATCTTTTGTATGGTTCCATTGTCGGGCGTGGTTATTTTTTCGTGGACTTATTATAACACAAAATATTTGCCAACTCCAAAAAGCTTTAGTTAGTACATAACAAGCGGCATTTTAGCTGATTTCTCTCTTCTGCATGTGGTCATGTTTTATTGATGATTTAAAATGCTCTTGTCTTCTAGGACTAACCTGATACTGGTCTGTGGCATCCTTGCCGTGTGGACGTGGAGTATGCTACAGTTTCCGCTGGACCTGGCAGGTAAATGTATTCATATTTACGTAAAGAAACAAAAAAGTATGACTCTTAAATATAAACCACATGAGCACGAAGGAGTCAGTGTTAGCTCTACTGTAACTTAGAAGGAAGGTAGGTTGAAATTCAGGAAAGCCAATTGTAGACCCACCTTGGTGTGTGGCTGAGTTTAAGATACATGAGTATAGCCAAGTACGGTGGTGTGTTCATTTAAGCCCAGCACTCTAGTGGCGGAGACAGGAGGAGCAGAAGTTCAAAGTCATCCTAGGCTATACAGCAAGTTTGAGGTCAGTCTGGTCTACGTAAGATTTGATTTCAAAAAATAAAAAATAAATAAATAAATAAATAAATAAATAAATAAATGAAACAACAAAAAAACAAACCCCAAAATTAATAATGATAAGTGCTTGAGCTGTTGACTGTGTTGTTTTATATCTGACTCCACTAATACTTCTATTATTCATTATCTGTAATCCTGCCAAAATTTATTAAGATATGTGTCTCAGTTTTTCACCTGTGAAATGGGATGATACTCACAGTATCATATATTATTACGACTCAATAATATAGCGAGTGTTTAGTGACCTGGTGATGTGCGGCCTCCATATTCCCAGCCAGTCACAGTGTGAGATGTCACATCCAAGGTAAGAGGTGCAGTTCCGAGCCCCGTGTGGAAAGTTATGATTTCCTTTAATGGCAGCCCTTATTCTGACTTTACTGAATACATCAGCCTTTAAGGGTGGGAAAGAAGTAAACCGTTCGACAGGAATGCCATGATACTGACTTCCTGTAGCTGCGCTGTCCTACCAGCGGTACCCACCAGCCACACATAGCTGGATGGCTTGATATTCAGTAAAGGTTAAGGAGCGACTTTTCAGTGACGCTGGCTGTATTTCACCTTCTCCCTTGCGGCATGTGGCTCGCATGCTGGGCAGCAAAGATGTGAAAAAGTCTTAGCATCATAGAGAGCTCTGTGGAATGGTTGCTGCTTGGACTCACACTGTGACTCTGTTGGTTTGCTGGAAATATGACTTGGCAATTCTTGTCCTTGGTTCGTTACTCTCGAGGAGGCCCAGACTTTAATGGTTCTCTTTTCCTCATGTATTTCTTTATCATCCTGCTGGCTTCAGGGTGAGACCAAGGCAGAATACATAAATTTGGGAGGTCTGCATTAATAGACTCAGAGGTCTTCCGAACGCTCTAGATCTTAAGCTCACACTTTCTTGGATAAAATTGTTTCCTAGATAGATGGCAGGAGTTGCCAGACTTTTTTTTCAAATTAGAAAAAGAAAAAGGTTGGGCATGGTTGGGCAGAAGAGCCAGTGAATTCTTCTAGAACCCTGAACACGAGGGGGGGTTTGCAGATCTCTGGGTTGGGGCCAGCCTGGTCTACTTTGTGTCTTCTAGGCCAGCCACAGCTACATATTGAGATCCTTTCTCAAAAAGAAAAAAAAAAAAGAGGAAAATACCAATCCAATTACAGATTAATAATCACAAACAAATATATGCAAACAGCATGCAGCTGTTTTGCTGAAGTCTGCCTTAGGTACATGGTGCTCGTTACCCAGCTAGAAGCCAGCCAGCTGCTCTTCATAGACTCCAGGGCTCCATCCTTTATACCCTGGGAGGAGGAGGTCCACCAGGAGGGATTCCCTGAGCATGGCTTCTCAAGAAAGACACTCGCTGACCTTCAGTGTGTCTTTCCTTTGTCATTCGCTCGCCCTCTCCTGTCTTGTGGTTCGCAGACTTGCTAAGAAAATTTTTATTTAAGAAAGAAACTGTGTAAACGTTAAGAGGTGATAACGCTACGCAGCTGTTTGGAAAACAAAGACCAAATGTCACTTCTGACTACACTGCCATTGTATTCTCCAACAAGTAGGACACTGTGCTCAACCCGATCAAAGTCGCTTCATATTTGCACGCCCTTGCTGGATTGAGACATCCTTTGTTGGAGAACTCCAAAAGGAAGGCTTTATTATCACAAAGAGGATTATTTTCTACCCCTGACCCTGAATTAAATTTACATCTTTGAAATTAAAACAAAAGTTTCATCTGTTGATGGAGTCTCCTTTTGTTCAACTAACACACACACACACAAACATCTGCAATTATTCTCAGTCTTGCTTATAAACTGGGAGACAAAAGCAGAAGGAACGAGGACAAAATAGAATAATGGCCATTATTATTTGAGCTCCCACACCAGACACACGCCATCACCAACACAGAAAAATTATGTTTAATGTGAGTTCAATTTAAATTTGAATTCTAAGCACTTGAGTTGAGTGAAATATGGGAATAGGGGCCATGCTAGGGAAAGCATCCTGGACGGTCTGGCTGGGGACTCTGCCATTCATATACTGTCCTTACCAGTCAAGAAAGTCCCTCATTCCTCCAGGAAGACTGAAGGAAGAAGCAGAGAGCAGAAAAAGAGACAGGGTGCTAGTCCAATAGAAAGAAGATGTGTAAAAGATCGATTTACACATCTATTCCTAAGAAGTTGATGAATAGAGACCTAGGTTTTAGGAGTCAGGCTCTTTGGCATTTCAAGGGAGAACCCGACATGCCTGTAGGTTATGCAACATGGCCAGTATCTCAGTGCTAGACAGAGAGGCAACCAGGGGTAGTACCAGGCTCCCTGACTTGAGAACCCCCGAAGTACAGACAGGTCTCTGCTGCCTCTGCAGACCCCCAAACACACACATAGCAGTTTCCTTTGTATCTTATGCTCTTCGGTCTGTTTAATTGGTCATTCCCTATGGGAAGGTCTGGGAGATGTTGCAAGGCCTTTAAAGTGGATGGAAGCACAGGGCCAGGAAGTGGAGGGCTGAGGTGGAGAGACATCTCCCCGCTTCCTCCCAGGCCTACACTGCATAGACGCTCTCCGTCCTTCACAACCAGACCATTGATATAGATGTCTATTCCTGTCTTTCACCTCAGAATGTTAATTGTTGTTTCTTTCATTCTCCAGTCCAGCTGAAACTGGTATGCCCCTCTTCTGTGAAAGCCAGGGGCTTCCTCAGGCTCTTCCTGTGCCAGTACAGTGCAGATCTATGGGCCATCGGGCTCAGCTTCTTCATCCAAGATGGTCCCTTCCTTGTGGTGCGCCTCGTCCTGATGATCTACTTCCGAGTGATCAACCACATGCTGGTGTTCTTCGCCGTGAAAAATTCCCTGGTGATGGCGCTGCACTTCTATCGGCTGGTGGCTTTGATCATGGCCACCCGGGCTTCCATGCAAGATGGTCCAGAAAGGCTCCAGGCACGGCCCAGTGTCCTAGACCAGCCCTCTGAGAGCAGTCCCAGTGAGTGGGAGGACATCTCCAGGGAGGCCGTGCCTTTGCAAACCTCACCTGTCACCTCTGAGGAGTCCTACCCCATACCTTAGGTGCTTGTTCCCCTTATACAGCCAGGAACTTAACTCATTTTCTCTTGAGAGCCTGGTTCTCTTTCTACTCCACCCCCACCCAATTTTCACTACAACAGCTTTTAAGGAAACAACATGAACAAATGATCTTGTATTACAGGCAACTTATTCTTTAATTTTCATCTGAATGGAAGAAACTTTGACGCATGCCTACTGTTACAACCTCCTACCATGGTAGCAGACATTACCCAACTCTGAGAACCACTCGTAAGTGGTTGGTTCTCATGGAACTGTTGGAAGGTTGTAGACAGGGCTGTCATGGCACACCTTCCAAAGATTTAGGGCTGACAAGTACCATCCCCACCATCAACCCTCTAGGGTGATGTGGTTATACAGAGCCTTTAACTGTGGTGGGACCGTCACAGTCTCTCATCTGGTGTTCTCATCTGGTGTCTCTCTGATGTGTATATATACACATTGAACATATATTGAACAAATTGGGGAACATGCTTTTAAAATGAGCTTGCAGTGAGGTGGAAGCTTGGAATTTGAGCTGTCCAGTGTTCGGTGAAAAATGAAATAGCCACGGTAGCTTCACAGTCCCACCAAGGAATATCCTTCTTCTGGACCAATGCGGTATTCTGCCATGGTACATATGTTCTTAGAGAATAGTGACAACTTCGGGCTTGGGTGTGCATAAAGTTGACAGCAGGCCATTTAGGTTCGAATAGCAAGGTAGTTCGCTTTTTCTGCATTGTCAAAGTGAATCCCATGACCAGGTTCCAGGGAGCTCTGGCATGCTGTGATGGAGGCGTTTGTGGCCTTTAGTGTTGCTATGGTTTCCGGCGGCTGCCACTGCAGGAGCAGCACCAGTAGAAGACTGAGCCTCAGCTCCCGAGAAATATGGTCCCTGGTTTGAAGAACAAGGTGATGGACAGTGGTGCCAGCCACATGCACGGGGCCTCCATTGATGCTGAACATCACCACAAGGCACCCCAACACATCTTGGGGATCATGGTGGCTTTGTTTCCCGTGCCTAAAATAGTCTTGCTCTTCCTTTAAACGTGTCTGGACATTCTGGGTTGAAATGATTCCAAACCTTTGAAAGCAGCTCTTGTTCTTACGTATGTGGTGAGAACTGGGTGTGGCAATCTAGCAGACAACTCTAAAACTGTACTGGAGTTCAAAGCATCAATCAATCCACACTAGCGTTCCCAGGAACTCTGAGTCACTTATTCAGGGGACTTCCTAAACTGGACGTGACCATTAGATGATCAGTTGGGACATTTGTTTCTAAAGTATGAATTTCTGGTACGGTACAGTATTTATCTACCACGTTTGATAACATGTTTTATAAACAAATTCTATTTTGTACACAATCACAACTGTTTTCTAGTAATTTCTACTTCTTTGATTTCCTGTGCTTCCCACTTTAGCAGTGTCACCGTGTAAACTGTGCGGGAAACAAGTGGAATGCACTCGTAACTTTTGATAATAATTGTATGCAAGTTAAGATTGTGTTTATATCAAGTAGAGAATGCGACGGCTTTGAAGGTATATTATTTAATTAACATTCTTAGCAATGAGACTTGAGGAGATGTCTCAAGGTTAAGAGCAGGTACTGCTCTTGCAGAGGACTGGGGTTCATCCTAACACCCACACCTCAGGGCTTGTAATGTTCTCTTCTGGTATCTGAGGGCACTGACTATGCTCATGCACACACACACACACACACACAATAAATAAAAATATTTTTAAAATAAAACACTCAGCAATAAGATGCAGAAAGGGAAAAGGTAATAATACCTGAAATTTGTCAAACCACCTCAGCCTTCTCTTGCTGTGCTGCCTGCTTTGCCTTGAATCCCTTCGCCCATGACATGTATGGGCCTCTCCTTACTGCTTATCTGCCCACAGTGTATTTTTATGGGATTTATCTTTTTTCCCCAGAAAAACAAACACTGAGCTTCTAAAAATAGAGCATAAAGTAGTATGACTATTGCAAGGATATTTTTAAGTGCTTTCAAATCTGAGGCTTGGCTTGGTTCCATGAAAGACTTTCTAGCGTTTAAATAAAAGTATTTTGTAATTAGCCCTCCCTCCTCAGGCCTGTCCAAAATCTGGCTTAACTTAGAATGCCAGGAAGTCAGAGAGCACCCAGGACCGGCTTGGTAATTAATGGATGGTCAAAAATAGACACGCAGTCTTCAAGGCTTTTCCAGGAAAATCTGCTAAAGGCAGCATTTAACCTAACTGCCAGTGGTTTCCAGTTCCTTACGCTGGCTGCTTTGATCATAGCGAAAATGTCTGTTGCTTAGTCTACGTTTTATCTCTGATAAAAGCTAAGAAATGTATTCAGTTAGTTGTGTGTTTGTAATTATTACTATTATTTTACCCTTTAAAATTGTACGTTTTTATCGTAGGTTGATGCACATTGTAAATTTTTTTTTTAGATCTCCAAGTGCTAGTCATCCACTGAGCACACCAGTCGTCTCCCACAAGTCGGCATCCTGAGACGTGTTTACCTTTTCTCTGTAGAGAGAAAGCTTACATCGTGTAGGAAGCAGAGTCCACCCTCTGCCCCCAGCCACAGTGCACACTAAGCCCCAATCCCTGAGGAGGAGGGGGCTTCGCTTGCAGTTGCTGGAGCCGTTGCTGACTGGTTAAAGCTCAGACAAATCTCCTTCCTACAGACGTGTTCCTCCACTTGTGGGAAAGCCCAGTGTCTGTGTTTACATGACGCTCTGTGTGAACACACCTCAGGGTCCTCTTAGGCCTTCTCCAGAGTGACTGAGTCTTAAATGCCACAATACTGTCTAATGCTTAAGACAAGCATACAGCTCTGTGTTTGGTTATTCTGCCAAGTTCTGTTGCAGCTATAAATGACGGTGTTGGAAATGCCGAGCCTGGAACTGATGAATAACATGGGACGCATTCAGGGAGAAGTCTAAGGGAATTCTGCCCCTGGCTCTGTTGTCCTACCACAAAGCGCTTCAGCGGCCATGAAGATGTGTCCAGACAGCGATGGGATCACTACTATCAGCTCACTTCCTTATTCGACAGGAGCCATTTGGAGCCCTGGGAAGGCATGCCTCACAGGTGTGAACCCTTTAGAATCGCCACGATTCGGAATCCAGCGCGGACTCTACTACATCTTGGGTACTTAGCATCAAGAACTCTTAATCAGATTCTCCTGGAGAAAGAGAGAACCTATAGAGACGAGGCCTGCCGACCTCCAGTCCACTCTGAGATTCCTTAAAATAGACGTTACAGCCTCGGAGATCAAACAGCCTTGAATTGTGAGATAAAAAGACACCGTTAGTCCTTTTGCTGTCTTCTAATTCTAGGTTTCGCTTTTCACTTGTGGGAACTTTTGATCTGTTCTCAGACATACCTGATGAGGGTTAGACCAGGCAGCTGGGGCTCCACATAACTTTCAGCATGGCAGAACAGCTGGATAGTGGCAGAGGAATGAGTCGCCATGGCCTTCTACTTTATCAGTTTTTATCTTTGAGGTCTTTTTTTTTTAATGAAAGGCGTGTGAGTGTATTTTCTGTGAGTATTTCTATATTTTGTTAGACATGTCCTTCTTGTTTTATTATAGACATTAAATGCTTGTGTACATCTTCCTCCCATTGCCTTTTTTTTTTTTTTTGCCTACTTTGTGTGTTTCTCTACTGTAACTCATTTCCTTCATGGTTTTTAAGCCCTGGCTTAATAACTAAAACTGATCTGTTTAGAACATGATTAAAGTGGCATTTCCAAGCAGCGAGCGGAGAATGACCAATTTCATAACTGATGTCGGAAAATGTTGCTATCCATCTGGAAAACATAAAGCGGAATTTTTATCTCATGAAGTCTATAGAAATAAATTCCAGATGGATTAAATCTCATTGTAAAATGAAAACTATAAATATTGGATGGAAATACGGAATGTGTCCTGAGCATGTGGGGGATGGGCAACTTTCTCTGAAGCAAGACCCCAAACCCAGAAACGATTGACTGACAGACTTTTCTATATGAAGCCTTCACTTTTCTGTGTGGCAAATTGTGTCATGAACATACCAGTTGGAAAAAAAAGAGAAAAAATAAAAACCTGGTACAGGCAAGAAATAGAAGGGTAGATATTGAGAAGGAAGAACTGAAGGTGTATTTATCTGGAAAAGACTGAGCATCTAAAAATTACTAAGACCAATAGCGTGCACAAGCAAGGAACACGCAACAAACTTTTGAGCAGGTTTTCCTGACACTATGAATTAAGGCCTTAAAACATGTAAGTTTGAACTTCAGAATTTAAGGAAAGTTTCCGATGATGCTGAGAGTCATAAATGAGTAAGTTACTAAATAGACATTCTACTGGGTGATAATATGAGGCACCGACAATTTAAAGAATCAAGTTCTCTTAAGTTCATCTGTAGACCATCTTTCATTGTGTTATTAATAAGATCCTTTTTGCATGTATATATTGTGTGTACCATGCATGCGTGTGTGTGTTCAAAAGTGTGAGCATGTGTGAAAGACATCACAGTTATCGGACGTCTTCCTTAGTTGCTTTACACATTTTATTGACTAAAGCAGGATCTTGCCAGGAACCCAGCACTAGCGAATTCAGTCAGTCCAGCCAGCCAGTTTTCTTGTTTCTGCCTCCCAGCACTGGGATTACCAATTGCCTGCCATAGAGGAAGGCATGTTCATGTATCCCAGGGATTCAAATTTTGCTTCTCGCTCTTATAGGGCAAGTGCCTTACTCACTGGACCATCCCCCAGCTCTAAGACATTAATTTCTAGTGACTACTATTGATTTTAACAACAAGTCTTGCATTCTAGTGACTACTTCTTTTGCTAGAATATTTTCTAATGAAATAAGCACAAGAAAATAGCCGGAACGTGTTTTTAACAGACAAATGAGAGAGTGATTTCAGTAATACTTAACTACATTACACAGTTACAATAGGCAAGAGAATTTGGTTCTGTCATATGAACAGACATGCCAAAAATTTGAATGGAATAAAATCAATAAATATGCTGAACTATGTAAGGGATTTGACTACATGATAAATCACAGGCCAAAGAAGTAGAATATTATGAATAGTTTAGGTTTTGTAAAATATTAAATTGGATCTTTACTTCAATCCATATGTTGAAAATACTTCCAGATGGATCAAGTGATTAAAGATTTAAAGTAAAAGAGAGAGAGAGAGAATGATGCTTTTGTACTTAAAATGGCAAGAATGACTTTTTAGTAAGACATAAAGCAAGGATGCAGAGGGGAGTCACACAGCGGCTCATGGAAAATTACACATCATAAGAGCATCCTAAGCAAAGAAAGCTGAACAACAAACTAGGTCAATAGAAAAATAAAACAATTAACTGGGTGCATGGGCTTGCAAGAAGTATACCTAAACATGAGTTTTTCAAGGGAACAAACAGCTCTCACAAATAAGAAAAAAAAATGTAAAATGTCACTGAAAACCAAAAACATAAGCAAAGGACTTAGCATATGATTCAATGCAGAGAGAATCAAGTCGTGAAATAAAACCACAATCAAATGCCATTTGTCAAACGAAACCTGAACCGTAAGCAAGAATTTTTCACATGTTGTACAGAAAAGGAGGCCACATGTCTTTGCCTGCACTGCAGTAGGAGGAGGCTGGGAGAAGTAGGTGCCACTCCCCATGGGCAGTGAGGGTCCACACCTGTTCTCTTTGGTGACAGAGATGAAAATTAGTATCTGTGATCGGACCTAGCAACTCACAGTCTAAGCAACCACCCTATGATTGTACGTGAAAGCCGGCAGTCCCTGGAGTAAGAGATAAACAATGGGAGTGTGATACCCAATCAAGTTTACAAAGACTGAGTGATCTAAAATCATTGGTAGGAAAAAAAAACCACTTAGAGATTTTGTTCAAATTAAGGATGGATGTAACTTTGTGTGTTGCTGTTTTGTGTTATCAACATCTTCCTTTGAAAAATAACTCATTTTAAAGATGATAGACGTTTCCGTCTCAACTTTTATGGCTTTATGAAAGATTTATTTATCGTTATTAAGTGTATGATTTTTCGTTTTGCCTGCATGTTGCATGGGCACCATATGCATGCAGTACCTGTGGAAGCCAGAAGAGGGTGTCAGATCCCATGGTACTGCAGTTGCAGATGGTTGCTGGGAACCAGGCCTGGTCCTCCACAAGGGTAGGAAGGGCTCTTAGTAGATGAGTCATCTCTTCATCTCTTATGCTTTTTGCAGTTTAGGTTTTAGAAATTGACAATTTTTTTCCATACATTATAAAAAAAAAGCAATTACCAAGGAAATCTTGCTACTGCATAAATTTTACAAGAATCTTCTCTTCTGTATAGAAACATTGATATAATTTTATGAAGAAAGTAGCAATCATTTCTTTTTAGCCCAAGAAAACAAAGGCCTTACCATTGTAACCAAGAAAACAAGAAAAAAAAATCCCATAAAACACTTGATAAATCAAGGACTTAGACCATATCCAATTCTGCTTGCCTCATGGAGTATTGAATACACCAGAAATGAAATCACGAATAGATCTATAATAGCCCAGAAAAATCAAACTGACTAAAGGATACACTTGGTCCCCATTGACAAACATCACAGAGACGGTGTTGTAATTACTAGTCTGACAAATCCTTACCCTCTGACATTTGTGGAGCCACCAAAACAAACCAGACAGCAATGTAGCTTTCAATTACATAGCAAACCGCATTTTCTGAAGAGAGGCTGAGAACTGAATGGGGCCTCGGGGGGAGCAGGCTTCTGAAAGAATCGATGTGTTTATTTCCAAGTCCGTTTTCACAGCTCATGTATTTCACAGCTGAGTATGGAGTCATTCTTGATTTTGTCAAATATGTGCTGAATGTACAATGGGTTGTGGTGCATGATCTAACAGGTCATATGCAAATCTGACCAAACCATGGAGCCAAACAAAAATCCCTAAGCCAACCATATGTCAGATACCATATAGACTTTGTATCCAATGAAGAGTCTGGGCCAAGGAAAATTGGAACTATAAGGCAAATATGTTTTCTCGGTGGAGACGATGCTCAGTTCCTGCCAATCATGTGGCTGGAAAATTCAGATGGCTGTGGTTCTGGTGCCTTGGGGGTTGTTCCTACCTTCTGGCGAAGAGTGCTGCTCTCTATTACTTAAGGGTTCCCACGTGACCTGAGTGACAGCTGATAGCAGGGTCAAAAGCTGAAATTATGTCATCAGGTGTCTCGATTTCAACTGATTCAGATGAATAGTGGGTTTGACTGGTTTATCTATTTTATCTATTTATTTTGTTTACAGTGTTCTGTCTGCATGTGTGCCTGCAGGCCAGAAGAGGGCACCAGATTTCATTACAGATGGTTGAGAGCCACCATGTGGTTGCTGGGAATTGAACTCAGGACCTCTGGAAGAACAATCAGTGCTCTTAACCTCTGAGCCATCTCTCCAGCCCCTGACTGGTTATCTAAGTCAAAGCGTTTTATAGATGACATGCTTGCTCTCGTCCTGATTGTTCTAGATGTGTCACAGATGCAACACGCACGTTCTGCAAGAATTCACTGGCTCTTCTGCTCAAGTACCCATGGCAGAATCAGACGCACCTATGACCCTTTCTTTCTGTGCTTGCTTCTTCTTCCTAAATAGCCCTCAGTTTTGCAAGGTGTTTCTGTGGTTGTTTCTCCTCCTCCTTTCTCCTGCTATGGATAAATCCAGGGTTTTGTAGAAGAACAAAACTGAGTGAACAAACACATAATACAAAGGGAATTTATTTGATTGCCTTATGAAACACAGGCTGGAGGCTGGGCAGGTCAGCCATGGTTACCTGCCCACTAGAGAGCCAGAAAACTGACAGCTAGTCAGGACATGAGGCTCAATGTCTCAGGAGTTGCAAGGTGCTGCTGGAGGCCTAGCTAGGCATTTCCTTGAGACTCCCTGCTCGTCAGTCTATGTTGGAGGGATGAAGATGCTGGGTTTCTGTGTTGGTGAGGGATAATGACAGTACTAACAGCAACATAATAGATGCAATTCCTGCAAAGAATACAGGCAAGCAGGCAAAAGCTGTCTGCTTTTTTTTTTCAGACATATTTTTACGTGGGCTGCTACCCCAGTGAAGGTGTTGCTTACTCTAGGAGGGTCTTCCCTGTCCCCTTATCCTTTCAGGAAGTAATCTCCCAGAGGGAACCTACTTAGTTGACTCCAGATCCAATCACACATGTCTAAATAACAAAATCAAAGTCTCTAAGATATTTGTAGACATGCTAGTCTGGACCCAATGCTTCAGCTACATTCCACGTCATGGCAAGCTGCCTCTACCCTTCACCAAGAAGCTACCATAGCAAACTTCCTTAAATCTGACACTGTTTTCTACACCATGTCCTGGTAAGCAGAGTTTTTTATTTCTTTGTGTTTTGTTATTGGGGTAAACTCATGTGTAATTGCCTTCTTCTCCCGTGGACAGTCCTAGTGCCCAAGGGAAGAAAGAAACTCAGCAGCCATTCTGCCATCCTGGAACAGAGTCCTCCAGTTTATGAAGTTTGCATTGGATCACCAATGACAGGGAAGATAAAGCAGAAAAGGGGCTGGGACTGCTTACTTATCACAGACCTCAGCTACAGTTTCTGGAGAAGCAACAAGTCCATGAACTCTGGAAGTTTCCTCTTCTTGAGTCTTGGATAAGCTGTACATTTCCTCCAGTGTTCACGAATCTTGCAACTTCTACTTAGACAGCCTTGGCTTTGCCTGCTCACTGACTCCTGATCCCTACAAACATTTTGCTTTGCTTTTCCGACAGTATTTCTACTCAAGGTTTACCAGATTGTTGGCACCCAACATTACAGGGGAACTTTGGGTGACTGTCCAAGCAACCTGATATCCCTGTCACTAGGTAACATTTTGCCCTTCTGGGGTCTTTGAAGGAGTTAAAGGCTAAATCGTTAAAGTCATAGCTTTCCTTAGTTGTGATAGAAAGAAAATTAGGTATAAAACCTTAGATTCACCAACGTAAGATAGAAAATAGAGTATTTTCTCTAATTTTCCAAGTACAAATAGACTGTATATTGTTACTATAATTCTTACTTAGTAATGTCAGCCAGCCAATAAGGAAGTAGGATGTGTAGAAAATGAGGTAACAAGCTATGAGTCACACAGTGAAGCATAAATAAGAATTACAGGTTAATTTAAATGTAAGAGTTAGCTAGTAACAAGCCTGAGCTTTTGGCCAGGCATTTATAATTAATGCAAGTCTCGGTGTGTTTATTTGGGAACTAGTGGATAGGAGAAAAATGTCTAACAAGGAAACTTCCAAGTAAGTTCCAGTTTGGTTTCTTTACATTTTGCCACCAAAACAAGTGACAACTTCAGCAAGAGTCTTACCATATAGTTATGGTGGGCAGCCAAGAGCAATGGCAGTAGCTTGTATTGCTTGGTGGAGTTCTGCAACCTTCATGATTAATGTCCCACAGGGAAGCATCCCCTCTCACCCACTGGGATTTTCATAGTTTTCACTTAAAAGCCAAATTTATCTTTATTTCCTTCCTAACATTTTGACAAATCAAAATTTCTTATTTGATAATTTTATAGTGTCTAGCTTACCTACAATAAAAATTTGAAGATCAACAGTGTCTGTGTTGCTCATCTCTGTCTATTGGAAAGCACATTAGAAACTGCTCACACATTCATTTCTAGTATATCATGTTTATTACGCTCATGTATACAATAATTCTTTGATAATATGAGAATCACACTTTATAGTTATATTTATGAATATATTAATGTGTTATCCTTGCTTGTGCAGTTTCTAATGTGAACTGTTATTTTTTTTTCCTTAAGAGCATTTATTCCTTGGCTGGGTGGTGGTAGCATATGCCTTTAAACCCAGCCTTTGGAGGCAGACATAAGAGGATTTCTGTGAGTTTGAGGCCAACCTGGTTTACAGAGCAAGTTCTATGAAAGCCAGGGATACACAGAGAAACCCCGCCTCAAAAAAGAAAGAAAGAAAGAAAGAAAGAAAGAAAGAAAGAAAGAAAGGAAGGAAGGAAGGAAGGAAGGAAGGAGGAAGGAAGGAAGGAAGGAAGGAAGGAATGATGAAGAATGAATAAAGGAAAGAAAGAAAGAAGAAAGGAAAGAAAGAAAGAAAGAAAGAAAGAAAGAAAGAAAGAAGAGAAAGGAAAGAAAGAAAGAAAGAAAGAAGAAAGGAAAGAAAGAAAGAAAGAAAGGAAGGAAAGAAAGAAAGAAGAAAGGAAAGAGAAAAAGAAAGAAAGAAAGAAAGAAAGAAAGAAAGAAAGAAAGAAAGAAAGGGGAAGAGGAGGAAGGGAGGGAAGGAGAGGAAGAGGGAGGAAGGAAGAAGCAATGGGCATCTACTCCCACCTATCTACTCTACTCCTGCATGTAACCACAGAAAAGATCCAATCACAGCGACTGCAGGTTTTCCCACTCTAGTCATTCCCAGTCCGCTGCCTTTTCTTCACGGCCTCCTTGCATTTCCCTGGTGATGAGAGAACCATCACCTACCAAGCACTCCTCATGTTTTCACAGTATCAGAACCAGTCCCTCTGTCCCAGTGGTTCTGGTTGTCTGTCATTCACAGAATACACGAGTCCCATCTTATCTACCTGAGTGAAGCTCCCCTTTCTTGACTCCCCTCTCACTATCCCATTGAGGAGCCATCGCCATCATCATCTGCTTCCTCCCAAACTTCTATGTATCTACATATGTACCTAGGCTCATCACATACAGATTCAAATCCTCTCCCAAATCCTTTTCTTCCCTTCCCTTCTATTGATTTTGTCAGTAGATGTCTTCTTTTCCCGGTCAGTTCAGTTCAATATAGGCACTCCTCTATGGTTAACTTCCTTCTTATACCTGTTGGAGTCTAACAACCCTAATCCTGTTTCACAGTTCTCAGAGTTGCCTTACTTTCTCGGAGTCTGTAAGTCACACATCTGTTGCCAAGATTTCAGGTGTACAAACAAGCATAAAGGTCAGGGTGAAATGATCTCAAACCCTACTCTGCTAATGCGCTCATTAACAGCAACTTGGTGGGAATGATTTTGTGAATTGTTGAAGATAAATGATAGCTGGAAAGACAGAGAAAAGTGAGATAACGCATTACTATTTTTAAAGACAAAATTGCATCAGACCACAAGAATTAGAAAAAAAAAGTATGACTTAAATTTGTATTCTAAATAACTCCAGCGCTCAATCTTATCAATACCCCCTATCTGAACACAAATAAAACCTCATTGGCAAAAACGAAAAATGTCTTAAAACTCTGTGCATTTGAAGCTGGGACTAATGGTGTGCCCCTGTGGCAAATGAAAGTTTAGACCTCATTTTATTCATGACCTATGTCCTGCGGACACTGTCACGTTACATAAAGAATGCATTTATTCTTTCCGAATGTTCAATGGCACCAACAAATATCTTTGAAGATAGATTCTTTATGAGCCATTGACCACTGTTTGAGGAACGCAAAAGTGAGTAAGACATTGGCAGCGAGGAGATTTATATGAGCGCTCTCTCAAAGCAGCCGCTGTGACGCCGCAAGCTCTACTCTGCGCTACCCATCTTCGTTCCCAGAAAGGACTCCCTTTGGTCCTCTCTGGGTTTTGTATCGAATCTGAAGCTCCTGGCTTTGCTTCCATCGTGCCCTTTGAAACATAAGAGAGGAGGCAAACAGGAAAGGAGATCTGAGGAGGCTGCTTTGAAAGAGATGAAAGTTGTTTGTTTTTTGAAAACACATTTTTGTAGGTGGATGGCAGTTGATTTCCGGAGGATGGCCACTGTTGGGACCCCACATATTGTGGAATCTCATCTTAGGCCCATCATGATTTGGACAATCATCTGTAGTCTTCTTTTCAAAGGATATAGCTCTTCTGGAGGAGGCTTCTGTCTGAACTCAGTCATGTTTCCGCAGGCAGAGTCAAAAGACTATTTATGTGAAAACATTGTGGAAGGCTTGAAAGCATCACCCACACCTTCAGAGAGCCCAAAGTGAGCTCCTGGGAGATTTCCAGGTTAGAAGATGCTATTTGGTCATAGGTGAGTGAGCAGTGGAATTTATTTTCTTAGAAAGGGGTACAAACATCGAAAGCAAGACCATTGTGACCATCAGAGCCCAGGAATCTCAATCGTAACAAAACAATCTTATTTGAGGATTACAGTTTCTTTCAGAATGCTCTCCAATAACTTTGCATAACACTTACAACCATACTTAAGGACCTTGTGGGAAAGAAGCCTTAAAGGAAACACAACTTTAGGGAACATGTCAGGCTAGGTAAGGCAGGTGCCTATCTATGCGCTCCAGGTAAGTACATTCAACTATATGTTGTTAAATTGGATATAAGAAAACAAACCACTGACTACTGTTAATTTTGCTTGGGAGTGAGTCAACAGGAGAAAAAAAATGGTTGGTGTTCCAGAGTAAATCTGGCTTCTTAGTAAATTATCAAATTATACAATATGGAACGCACATGTATCTCCAGCTCTGATGTACACATGACCTTATGGACTGAGCACTTGTGACACTGCTTCAGAGTAATTTGGATTTTGAAATTGTATACCTGCTTGTAAAACAGCACCTGCCAAAAGAAACCGGCCATGGACTCTTTGTGTTCACTGATCTTCCATAGAAGACTGAATATCCAGGAGCGGATCCATTTATTATACTATACGTGACATCTCCTGGGTGACAGCCACATTCATCAAAGCTCCAGCCCTTGCAAAGGGATAATGTTCAGGAAATATTTGAGCAGCTATCAGAGAATTCATTCTTGCCCCGTGGCTCTTCTCAAACTTAATTTTAAAAAACCTCCTTTCTATCAGTCTTCCAAAGAATACAAATTTCTTGTCTCCAACTTCTTGGAGAAGCCAAAGCAAACATCAACTGTTATAACTTCTATTTTTTTAAGCTACAGATCCCTCAAAGGGACTCTTTGTTTTAGCGTCATGCTTTGACTTCCTGTCAGGGGTAGCCTTCTAAGGAGTTTACCGTTCAGACTCCATTTTCTAGGTTTATTTTGAGTGCTGGGCTCCCAAAGTATTGAATTTAGAGTACAATATTGTATTTCCTTAGCTTTTGGAAGGCTGGGAAACGGTAGTTAAAAGAAAGGTCCCCTGGTCATAACCCAGTAAAGAGCAAATTCAAGATAACAATGGCCTGTGTACAAAGACAATTTTAGAAAACAGAACAAAATTAAGCACCTTGAGCATTTTACTGTCACATCCTGTCTCTAGTGTCCTTGAAATATTCTTATCTATGGTGGGAAAGTTTAGGCAATAATTTCATATTTTTACATCCACTTCTACAACTGCTCCGGAAGCAAGTTAAAAAAAAATAAGAAAGTGAACAGCAAGGCAAGGGGTTTATATGAGGCCAAGCCTTCTGAGTTTGAATACGCAGCTTTGTGTAGCTGTGTTCCATCAGTGAGTAGGTGTGAACACAAGAAAAATGGAAGTATATTTGCCTCCCCTATTGATCTCAGGTTTGACTGCTGTCTTCCTAATTGGGTCCAAATGAACCCCATAGAAGTGATGACCACAGTAGCTAGGGAAATGGCTCCATCCGTTAAGGGCTACCCTGCAAACAAAGGGACCTGAGTTTCTATTACCAGATTCATGTAATGACAAGGCAAAACAGTGCACATCTGTAACCCCAAAGCTTGGGTCAGGGGTGATAATAGGTGGATACTTGGAGGTCATTGGTTAGTTAGTCTAGTTGGGTAGATTAACTTGAAGTGCTGTGAGAGATCCTGTCTCAAAATATAAGATGGCGGGCAATGAAGGAGGATGCCTGATTTTGACCTCAAGCCATTACACACACACACACACACACACACACGCTTGTGCATACACAAGTGCACAAATCTGCATTAATATACACCATGCATGCACACATGTATCTGCATACAGATAACAACTCCTCTATGGGGACAATCAGAGTGGGGTTATAGTCTCTGTCCTTAAATTGCTAACCAGTTTGCTCTCAACAGCCTCCACCTCCTAGAGTATTCTAACGCTACCCAAAAAATGAGAAGCAAAAGAATTGGTTGACTCGTGCACATTTGTTCAAAGAAAACTCTTGCCATTGTTTCTGTGGTCCTGGGATTAATTAGGTCAGAACATTTTCTTTTGATTGTCCCCCTTGTCTGCATTTCATTAAGGTGGAAAAAGAAATAGCACGAATTTCCCCTCCTTCACTTGCTAAAGCCTTCACCACATTTGTAGGACAATTAAGAGCATCAAGAGCACATGAGATGGACACCGTACCAGGAAGTAGGCAGAACTCTGGTGACTGATGTTGGGATGACATGATCTTCTACGGCACAAGTACCCCGTCTCGCCCAGTCTTCCTACATAGGCACTTAAAGTTATCCTCATGGAAACAGGAAATGGAGGCTTCCATTCCCAGACTTCATTTGCATAAAACGAAACACCAACTGCCTTGTCTTTGCTTTGCCACCATGTTCTTCGGACGCTTCTGCAGGAGTCCTGGGGTCCGCCTCATTCTGCTCCCTGCTTCCTGAAGTTTTCCCCTCAACTTCCTCAGGCTTATCTCTCATCAGACTGGCCTAAGTCTTTCTGTGAAAGCTCAATTGGTAACCTTGGGAAGTCAGCATCCAAAAGGAATTCATTACCGCATTGGGGTGACATTGGCTTTCATGGAAATGTACGCTCTGAAACAAACCACCGGCTTTGGAAATTAATTCATTACTCTTTCTTTTGGTGGGGAGGGGGAATAAAATGCCACGCATAAAAAGACCTCTTGTGTGGGTATCCTGTGTGACCTGTCTGTCATGAAAGCACTGGGACAGTCGCCTGTGTGGGAGCCTGGAACATGGATGCTTTCATGCTGACTTTCAGGAGAACAAGGGGAATCATGAAATGCTCGAAATTATTCTCCTGTGGGTCTGTTTAAATCAGAATCTCATTGTCTCTGAGTGTGCACCCGGGAGATGTGGTAGGCAGTGCAGAGAGGGGAGGCGGGGTTCCCAAGCTCTCTGTACAGTTTGGTAGGTAACGGCAACGACACTTCTGAAGTCTCCCTCTCGGCCACTCCGCTCACTGTCTGAGCAGGAGCCGGCACCACTTGTTTCTTCTCAAGCTGACAGAAGACTTACCGATGGCCCCAGGATTTGAAGGTTAACAAAATACCTTCAATGACTTTTTTTAAAAAAAAAAAAATGTTGAAGCACTATAGTAAAGTTACTTTTATTAATGCCTAAGATTAATGTGTCTAGCCTTCCAGAGAGTTTATTTGGCAAAGGCACTTGCTGACAGACCTGATGACCTGAGTTCGATCCCCAGAACCCACATGGTAGAAGGGGAGACTTGACTCCTGCAAGTTGTCCTTTGGCCTCTACCTACTTGCTGTGATGCCTGCACACACACACACACACACACACACACACCACTAAATACTTGGTAAAGTCAAAAAAAATTGTATGTCTAATAGCCATGATTAAACATTATAATTATGTCATATTTACCTTGCAGTTTACTTATTCAAAAGAAGGTGGGGAATTTATTTTAGTATTGAAATGTATGTATATGCATGTCTGTATGGGCACATGCATATGAGTGTAGGTGCCTGCTGTGACCAGAAGAGGGAGCTGGATCCCCTGAAACTGGGGTTACAGGTACCCATGAAGCATTATGTGGCTGCTGGGAACAAACCCAGGTCCTCTGGAAGAGTAGTAAGCACTCGTCACTATTCCGTGTTTTTCTTTTTTCTCTCTCTCCCTCCCTCCCTCCTCTCCTCCTTTCATTTCTTCCTCCTTTCTTACTATATGGAAGTCTTAGTGATGCGCATGTGGGCACCCTTACCGAGGTGTACAGGTGGAGGTCAGGGGACAGCTTTGTGAAGTCATTTGTCTTCTTCCACCTTCGTTTGGTTCAGGAATCAAATTCAGATCACCAGGCTTCTGCTGCAAGCAACACTATACCATTTGGGCCACCCCATACTTTCTCTTCACAGAAACATACAAATTATTGAGAGATTAAGTGAAAACTTTTGTCCTCCACAATTGTATTCCCCTTTCTCCCACCCCGGAGACAAGCGTCCTCAGAAATTTGGAATGGGCTCTCTCAGTCCCTGCCCACAGTCCCTGTCCACCTTTAAAATGTAGTATCTAAAAAACACACAATTCCACTCCTGTGTTTGGTTGTTAGGATTCCATCTTCCATTCTTTCAGAATCCTGGCAAGCTCCGTGAAGTCCTATTCATTTCCCTTCCTCAGTTCGGTGGCCTCTAGTTAAAGGGTGAGGTAATGGGTAAGAAATAACAAAACTTAGTTTTGGCTGGGGGCCTACCATAAAGGTGTAAAAGCTGAGCTTTCCAAAAAGTCTTTGCTTTTTGATATAAGTATGCAGGAACCTCAGATTCGATCCTGTGCCCAGTTCTTTGACCCCAAAGAGAGCTAATTGCCTAAGCCTCCTGTCCCTCACTTTGTGGGATCAGACTGGTTGGTGGCGTCTACAAGTCACACTTACGTAGGCCACCTTCAGCTACACTGTAACAGAACAAGAGTATAAACCTGTATTGGATCAGGACAGTTTCCTTCATGTCTGTCTTTAAATGCAGCCAAGTGGTCATAACTGGTGGCATGTTTCTTTCTTTGATTTGGGGTATTTTTTAAAAATGATATTATCCTAACATGTTGTTCCGAAACTTACTTCCTAAATATTTTGTTTGCCCCCCCCCCCGCCCGTCTACCATGATACCTATGTAGTTGTGTGTGTATGTGGGGGGGGGGTGTGGCTAATGACTGAACACACTTCATGAATACTTCGAAGGTACACTACCACAGAACTCTATCCCCAGCCCTCTGTTTATCTTTTGAGACATTTCACCAAGCTGAGCAGCCTGTCCTTGAATTCATTCGGTAGCTCAGGCCTGCCTTGTTACATTCCTTCCGCCTCATCTTTTCTAGTAGCTGGCATTACAGCCTACAGAAGCAGACCTGGCTAGATCATATACTACTAAATTTAGTCTTATGAGCCATTTCACTTCTTATTAAATATTTTTAGGTTATCCAACTTTTCACAGTTATCTCTTATACTGCCACAGGATCCTGCTCACTTGCACAGACGAGTTTCTTTGAAACACACACATACAGTGTAGGCTCTGATTGACAGTTTTGAGGTTCTTGCTCGCTGCCAAGTGGCTCTTTATTAATAGTAATTGTGTGTCTTTATGGAATATGATAAGATGTTTGAGGACATGTTTGTGATGTATAATGATCAACTCGATATACTTATGTCTTCCTTTATCTTCTATATGTATCATTTATCTGCAAAGAGACTATTCAGTCAAGATCCTCTCTCCCAGATCTTTTGAATTACTCAATATAACACTATTAACTGAATCATCCCCCTCTTAATGGGATTTCACATATTATCCTGCCTGTCTGTCTGTGGCGTTGTTCCCGTCAGTCATTCCCGCCAAGTGGATTTCTAAAAGTCAAATTATTTGTGAATCATCATCTGTCTGTACTTGTGTATAAATATTCATAGGAGAATAATGGTAGTTTCCGGGCATCTTTATACTGGGTCAAATTTTCTTGTTTTTCTTACTTCATTCTTTAAGATTGGGATGGGAGCTATAATGAGAATTACCTAAAAATGATTTTTGTTGGGACCTAATGGAGTCCTGGCCTTCCTACTCACCTCCCCTGTCAGTGACCTTTCTTGCCCTTGTTGGTCTGGGTTTCTGAGAAACTTGCAAGTTCCTTACTCTCAGAGTTGTTTACCAACCCTGCTTCCTGAGTTTGCATTGCCTTGGCTCTAACCCGAGGATTCGGCTAGCAGGTCTCCATTCTGTTGATCCACCAGTCTGGGTTAGGTATAAAACCCCCTTGGTGATGTACAATAAAGGGCTTCTGATTCTGCAACATCCAGAGTGCGGGTTTTATTCATTCTGATGTCCTTCGCTTGGACTTGGCATTCGGGCTGCGCTGGCGAGGCAGATTTTGACTTTCACAAAGCTTCACAGTGTACCCTTTGGAGGTAAAATCCTACACTGTGAAATTTTTGACCTTTGGGGCCAAGTCATTCTTGCTGGTAGGCTGTCGTGTGCCTTACACAAGATGGAGTGGCCTCAACTGACTAAATACCGGTAGCGTATGTCTGTGCATGTGTGAACACCAAAAGTCACTCCAGGCATCGCCAAATGTTCCCGTGGGGTGTATGGCACAAAATAACCCCAGGCTTATCATTCTAGATGGATACACTGAAATAGAGACTGAACTCACACAGTCTTCTGGTCCAACAGTTGGATGCACAACAAAGATGCAATGGTATTTAACTGAAAGACGGTAGGCAACGTGAAGTTATGTAGATCAATCTATGCACACAACACAAATGAAGACCGGCATTTTCTTACAGAGGCTATTTTCCATTACAGTCAATTAAATTTCTCAAGCAGAATGCAATTACCGTTTAAAAGATAAACCTGGGAGAAATAG
Source organism: Alexandromys fortis (assembly GCF_014885135.2). Lineage (NCBI taxonomy): Eukaryota > Metazoa > Chordata > Mammalia > Rodentia > Cricetidae > Alexandromys > Alexandromys fortis. Next base: position 13,089,132 of record NW_026067892.1, on the reverse strand, counting down.
AGCCTATAATTTGTTATAGGAAAACCATGTTTGAGGCTGGGCTTACAAATTTCAATTTTCTTCCTCTTTCTCTCCTTCCCAACCTCCACATTCTTTCTGCAAAGACCTAAGGGAGGCAGCGAGGCAGACAGATAAAGGTAACCACACACAATAAAACTTGGCGTTGGAACAGAGAGTCGATCTGGGAGTGAAGAGAAAAACACTCACTGAAGGACCCGAACACTGCTAGAAGAAAGCTATAAATTAGCACTCTGCCCTTTCATGACCGGTCGGCAAAAGGAAACCTAGTCAGTCACTGTCCTCAGGGACCACCTGTCAGAGGCAATGCTGCTAGTCCCGAGAGCTAGGTCGGACAGGAAGTCATCCCACTAGGCCTGACAAGTCACCCTGCACACTGTGCATCAATCAGAATCCCCCCACAAACACTGCAATAAGTTGTGCAAGACTGGATGGAGCTGTAATTGCTTTTTAAAAATACCAATTGTCATTTACAACTCTCACAAATACTTCTAAAGTCACCAAAACATTAAATGATTAAGACTTTCCTTACATAGTACTTCAAAAATAATTCTTTCAAGTGTCTATTTGACCCTCTGCAAACATTTTGACAAATTTATGTATTTTTGACCATATTCTTACAGGCTTTTAAAATTCCATGATTTGCGCTTTGACTCCCCACCCCACCCCCCCAAAAATACTCAATGGAGCCATTGTAGGGTCACCGTGGCTCGTGCTACTAACTTAATAGCGATTTATGTAACTTCATTTCCCCAGTCTGCTCAGTCGCTCACACGCTGTAAGTCTCAGGGGCACCTTATAAATTAATAATTTTTAAAAAGCCTACAATAATAGCTGTAAAACCAGCAAAACCCACACTGGGCAGGTTTCACTTTCTGTTCCAAATTGCTCGCACAGGTCTATTAGCAAGCAGAGCAATCACGCGATGCCAAGAGGCTTTGACTGCAGTACATCCTTGAGAGTCTGCAGGGTCGGTCCAGGTGAAAGAGCTAAAACTTTCACTTCCTGCCGTAATTCAGAAAGCACCGATATCCATCATCATCGTCGTCATTACTGTTGCTATCATTGCAAATAGTGAAAGCTGAGGTGCATACCTAAAGCCTGCCCCAGGGGCAGCCTGGAGCCATATCCCAGCAAGTTACTGTGTGACTGTATTAGGAGAATTTTATCCGTCATCAATAAAAAATGAGCATCGCCATTATTGTGGCAGTTTCCACAGTGATGGCTGTTTCTGCTATTACATCTCTTAGTCAAAGGGTGATTCGCTTCCCCCATTATATGGTGTCAACTCATCCACCTTTCCGACACCAAAACACAATGCACACGGACGTTTCTCTAGTGAAGCCGTATTCCCATGAAGTCAGGGCCACCGCCACAGCGCTACTAAATCGTGAGCAGAAAGTAAAAGTAGATTTCATTTTTTAAAAAATATAATAAACCAATAACAGCACTGAAATACTTCCATTCCTTTATCCATAAAGGAATAGGGTTGAAATGGATTGGATAAAATACATATTTTACAGAGTGGGCCTGGGATCCTTAGTGGCAGAATTCTGCCACACCAATGCGCTAGATGCTACGCTGGATGTGCTGTTTGGAACCCCAATAAAGTAAAAATTAAAAAATAACAACTAAGGCGTAGTCCTTTAAGATCAAAGATTTGGAAGAGAAACAAGAGAATTTATTTATTTATCTATCTATTTATTATTTATTTATTTCACAGCCCTGATGAACATCCTTGGTTTTCCGCAATTAGTTTGGGTCAACATATCTTTTATCTCTGAACAAAACACAATCAGTGGCAAAGCATCTCTTATCTATAAATAAACCCTTACCAAACACGTGGGACTTCTGAGTCAGAAAAATACAGAGATTGTTGTGATAATAATTAACAAATTACTCTTTGATGTATGAAGGAGAGATAAGCATATCAAAGACAGAACATTTATTTAAGTGCTTTTTTTTTTGCTGTTGCCAGAGTCTAATAAAGATTAAGATTCTTAAGAAATAAATCCTTGACGAATAAATTTGGATAAATAGATGAATGTAAAAATGATAATTACACTTAAATTTAAGGAAAGACAAATCATTGCCTTTAGCAAATATAAGAGAGATATCTTGGAATCTGGCATATTTCCAGGTATAGGTTTTAATGAATAGTATATATACTTGTTTTATAATATTATTTTTGAATAATTAATTTATTCTATGGTATGTCTATTGGGCTAAGCAATCTTTTAGGCAGAGAGTTGTGTTGCAAGACATATTTCAATGATCCACTACCTCCCATGATTGGGTACACAGCTGAGAACCATGAAGGCCATACAGCTTGGTGTAAAGAAAGCAGAACAGAGCCGACTTCTTAATTCCACTCATCAGGCCACCCGATGAACCATATTAAATGCATTGACGTGACACACTCCCATGCCTCTCTGAAGCCAAAGATCCAACAATAATCCCACAATCCCATTTTACCCATCTTTTGTCTCTGAACCTCCAAAGCATCCTTGCTTTCCAATGGTTCTGTTCTTTAGTCCTTAAGTGGAGTCTCCATAGAAACTCAAAATCATGCTCATACTTAATTTTCAGATGGCAATCATGATCCCTGCTCACATCATGTCTCACCTTCTAGGTTTTATACCTTCACATTAAGTTTAACAAAAAGCCATAAAGAACAAAAGCAGCCATTGCCTCTAAGCTGGGAGAAACCACACAGAGAAGACAATACAGGGAACCTTCAGAAAGGTATCTCTGCCTGGGATGTGAAGAACATTCCCCAAAAGACAGTTGTAAATTCAGGGGCATCAGCCAGGACTTTGTAGGTAAGTCTTAGATGAAAGGTAGACTTACCAAGAGTAAAAGAAAATTTATAAAAACTAAAAATTTTAGAACTACGGATGATGCATAGGCATTTATCTGGCCAAGAGACAAGAGGCCCTGCATGGAAAGAAAGGCTATTTCTAGATAGAACCTTCAAACATTATTCCATCAGTTGCATGGGATTGTGGGCTGTTGGAATATAAATTCAAGATGGGACATCATGAAAAATGCAACTAGAAGGACAGTGGAATCTTGGAGGCTGAAGGTAGAATCAATCCAAGGGCTCAGTTCTCTTCCTGAGGTACTGTTCTTTTCTAAGATAACGCAAATCTTTTGGAGAGTCTGGGAGGATACAGAGTGTGTTAAATTACTACAAACTAAATAAGTAAATTTTATAGATCTGCAGACATTTCTTCTTTTTTGCTATCCAGATGCCCAGGGATGATTGGAGCAAATAGCAAGCAAATAAATTCAGAGGGAATTAATTAATTAGCAAACTGCTTGTAGTTCAACATCAGAATTAACAATACTTGCTACAAACATCTTTCAAGTTGATTATTGCAGTTTATAACCAGAAAGCATAAATGCAAAGTCAATGGACCTTGGGAGTCCATTCTAACAGTTTTGTAATTTGATTATTAGAGCCTGACTCTTTTCTGTGTACCAGGGACTAGCAGAAAGGGTAGTATTTCTGAAGACAAAAATTCAGTCTCGGCCCATAGTGCAATATTTCTGTTTTCGAAGCTTACTTCCTAGCAAACCAGGAGGGTGTTCATTAAGGGTATCTCAGACATGACTCAAATTCTAAGCAGGTATGGTCGTGTGCGGCTGTAGTCCTAGAGCTAGGGGGATAGAGGCAGAGGCATCAGGAGTCCCAGATGAGTCCCAACTACAGGGAATCTGAAGCTAGCCTGGGATGTGTGAGACCCTGTCTTGAAACAACCAAATAAGTGAAATTCAAGGTTCTGGAAAATGCACTGGAGTAGTTCGGGAAGTTAGCAGGAGATTAAAAAACAAAAAAATGATGCCACGATGAGAAAGATGAGGCACACAGAAATACTAATTTGAGAAGTACAAGAAGTAGGGCTTATTAAAGGTATAAGCGACTACAGATGTCCCTGTGTAACACCGCGGCTGAAGCTCATTAGAGCATGATGTAATGTACATTTGATTCTTTGGCTAAAAATACAGCCAGCATACACGGATTTGAGGCTCTGGAAGATTTTAATTAAAAAAAAAATGTTGCTCCAGTCCTGTAATTATTGAGACTGCTGACCAGTGCTGTTTAAAACTCTTTGTAGTTTGGGTTCATCATCATTTTGGATAAAAATAGGGAAATGGCATATACTGCCTCTTAAGAAGCAGAGACCCTTGCATCATCTGGCCTAATTAACTGGTTAGAAGAGACATCCATTAAAAATGGGAGCTAGCACTTCAGGGCCCATTATCATCACCCTGTGAAGCTGCTCTTCTCAGCTGACTGATTTCTCTCTGTCTGCGCTTGAGGATCCTACCCCATAATCTGAAGGAAGCCTCTACCCAAATATCCTTCTCTCTGTAGTCCTCTTGGTAGTAATGGCAGTCTGCTAATGGGTTATGTAATGAACTTTAGTCTCCAGAAGGTTTTGTCATATGGTTGGGCTTGGGGTTTACAGCTTTTTTACAGTTGGCTCCATCAAAATTGAGCACTATATAATCTGTTGTGCATTCTCTTCCCGACAACACACTGTAATTAAAACTGTTGGATTTTTAAACATTGGTTCCATAAAACACTAATCTCCAAAACCAGAGCAAAAAGAGAAACCAAAAAAATAAAATAAAATAAAAATTAAAGTAAAAAGCACTCATCACCCATCAATATTCCTTGAAGACCAAAGGAGAAAGGTTGGTTTCCAGGGAAATGTTTGCACGCTGCATGTTGACTTAGTGTTTCAAGGTAAACACTTCCAATGTCCAGAGCTTGGCTTTTCAGGAAGAGCATATTGTTTGGGAGCTTCCAATCATAAATGAGCCATTGCTCTCTGCTTAATTAGAATTATCAACTTGCCTGATAAAGAGTGTTTTTATTTTACTTTGTAGAATATAGTAATGTGCCAAGAAATGCCACTATCTTTAAATATGTAATCGAAAAATGTTATATCACAATTTTGGAATCCACTGCATTAATTTTCTCAAAATTTGTTTTGAAACAAGTCCATTTTGGCAGGCAATTTGAGGGTCTTGGCTACCATTCCAAGATTGGTTTCCCCAGCTGTAGGACTGGAGATGGCAGTGAGGATTCCTTATTTTTATTCCAATTTGTCTCATGGTGAGCAAATAATTTTTACTCAGTTGCCAGAGATATTAGAAACTTCTTTATTAAGAGAATTAACGACTTTTTACCAGGTCTAGGAGCATAAGAGTATTCGTATTCATAATTTTCAATGAAATAGTAACCATCTGTTAAAACAGCCATGATAATGCAGAATTTACACTATCCCCATACAAATAATCCCTTTACCACAGAGATAAGTGACAAGATATATTGTGTGCTTCAAACATTGAAATGAGGTTCACCAGGACAAATTTTTGTAAAAACACACACACACACACACACACACACAAAAAGAGAAATCACAAACAAAATGATGGGCATGGGAGAATCCACTCAGCCAGGTTCTCAGCCTCAGATTAACAACTAATTCATACCCAGAAAGATTAAGAATCAATAGGAACCACTCCACATAAATGTATGTAAAGGAAGCAAATCACAGCAGAGGCAAGACAAGCTAACACACACACACACAAACATCAACAATGGAAATTAAAAACTGTAGTGACTAAATAAAAACGCATGAATTCTATGAAACCACCACACATATGAGGCAAGCAAAATTACAGGAAAAGAATTCAGGAATGAGCCAGTTCTGCCGATGATGTAATACAGAACACATGACAAAGAACAGAAGATGGGATCCATACTGGACATGCAAGAGAAGCTATGGAAGAAACATGAGGAAGATCTGAGGGCCCCGGGGAGAATAGAAAGTCATGGGAAAGAACTCCAGGATTCAAGCACATCCAATTGAGTTGCCCCAGAGTGAACAACTCACAACAGTGTTTGAATCCTGAGTGGTACACAGAAAATAATGCATCAAATCAGAAGCAAAGTGTTAAATAGAGTTGAAAAAACCTTAAAACCTAGAAGAAAAGTAAATGATAAAAACTTCCAGGGAATTCCCTTTAGCAGTAGACATCCAGAACGCTATGAAGCTGGGAAGTTGGGTGTCAGGTACTGAGCACAGTGGCTGTGGAGCAAAATTTTAGGTCCAGTTAGATTGTAAAGAGGAAAGAAAAGATGAGATTTTTTTTGAACATGTACCAAGTAAGAGTGCTCGTACAAACACTCAGCTCAAAGAATAGCTTTTTGTCAAGAAGAAACATGAACTCAGATGTCGACAGAATGTCACTAAATATAACGATCCATTGACTGCTAAAACAATGTGCTATTTTTCCTGGTTTTAAATGTAAGATTATAGCTTTAATTGAAAATAAGGGAGCTTGAGAAAATTAATGCAAAGAAGGATTTTTTTTATAAACTCTATATTGTACAGGACAGAAAAATGTCACACACATGAGAATTTCTTAGACAGTGTTACTAACTGTATTGTTTGGTTTAATTCAGAGTAGCTACTGAAACAATATGATGAGGGCTTCTAAGCCAATAGAGTAAAATAAAAGACACCATTGAACATTCTATTAACTTAAATCATAATAGGAGATGAAAAATGGGTAGGATATAGAGAACTCAAAATCAGATGATAGGAATAAAACTAAATACAATTTTCAGGCTGGGTAGCACATGCCTGCATTCCCAAAACTCAGGAGGCAGAGGCAGGGGATAATTGTATATGTGAAACCAGCAAGGTCTACATGCTACACAGAAATTTCCGAGCCAGCTAAATTTTATCCTTACCAGACCCATAAAAAAACTGAACAGATCAAATAAAGATAAGAGATCAAGCTTACACCAAGCAATACAGTTGCTCTCTTATGTTCATTAGCCAAAATTCAAAAGAAACTATTTTAGCAGACTGGGACTATGCATCTAGAAAAGGATGCCATATAAGAACCAAGAGAAAAATATAATTCAGCATTTTTTTACATCTGACCAATAATTATTGAGAATAGAATTGAAACAAATAATAATAAAAAGAATAAAGCTCACAAGATGTGCATCAGAATCTTTGCCTCCAGGAAGCTGGACTACACATATACTGAGTCTTTGTCTAAATCAAAATCTGGCAGAACGGAAAGGTCAAACTTTGCAAGCAGAGAATCATAATGGAACAGTTTAACTCGACTGTCAGGAACAGCACCAGCCAAACAGCCAGAAGTAAGACAGCTAAGATATGCCTATTTTGAATGAAGTACAAACTCAGAAAAAGTCTGAGAGGAAGGGAAAAGCACAGAGGGAAAGGAGGGAGGGGGAGGGAGAAGACTGGAGGGAGCTGAGGGGGAAGAAAGGATGGAAAGGGGAGGAAGACATGAATTTATAACAAAAAAATAGAAAGCATACTTTCATTCCAAACGCTCAGGAAATGTTCCTTGCATTAATACATCCCACATTGTTTGACTCTTGAAAATTAAATTAAATTAGTAATCCAAGAGTAAATAGATGCTTTCTATTAGAATGTTTGAAATTTAGGAAAGCATGTCTAAATTGCTTGTAGAAATCTAAAAATATTTAGAGTTGAACAACTACAGATGCAATAAGTAATGATGAGAAATATTTAACTGGCGTTTTGTTTAGAAAGAGATTAGAGTCTTGCATGCTTTCATTAAAAAACCAAGAATATTTGAAAAGAATGGATTTAGCTTTCAAATCAAGTAAGAAATACCAACAAAGTCTTAAATATTATAGAGAAAAAAATCTCCACAAATAAGATAAATATTAACTTAAAATGAGTAAGAAAATCAAATTAAAGAAACCAAACTAAATATTCTTCTTTAAGGACCTAATAAATAATCATATTCCCCAAAGGAATGACTAAGAAAAACCAAGGAATTAAAAACACTATGAACAAACATGATATAATCACAGATATATTCATTCTTTGAGGCCATAAAGGAACATTGTAACTAAAAGTAAATAATTGAAAACTTAGTGAAATACAATATTACTATCTTTTTATATTTTTATTTTTGAGACAGAGTCTGACTGTGCAGCCTTGACTGGCCTGGCGATCACTAAAAATACAATATTCCGAATGAAAATTCCCAAATCAAAACTGAGAAACTGCAACAAATGGCCTTTAAAGGAATTTAGTCTATAATCAAAATTATTGTTCTCATTTTTTACTTTCCAATGAAATGAACTCCAAGACTTGACTATTGTTGGGGTTTGTTTTGTTCAAACTTTTAAAATCCAGTAAATACAAAATATTTACCCAAACAAAAAAATGGGGATAACTGCCAATGTTTCTTTTTATGAGGCAAGAAATAACCTTGAAATTAGAATCAGACAAGAACACACATAAAAACATAAAAATTATGAGTGCAGACAGAAAGTTTGCAGATAAAACCCTAGAGCAACATGAGCAGGCAGTTCACAGAGACTTAGAAGCATGTAGACTTTACTAAAATTTAAGCAAAAACACATAATTAAAACACAAGGATCAAGAACATTGAGAGGTGCTCAATGGTAAAAAGTGACTACTGGACTTGCAGGGGGCCTGGAGTTTGGTTCTCATTTGGGGTTCTTCACAACTGCCTGTAGCTCGAGCTTTCATGGGTCTGATGCCCTCTTCTGACTTCCACAGGCACCTGCAGTCATACAAAATCACTATTTGCATAAAAGTTTGAAAACATCAAGGAATGTAGTTGGAGGCTATTCCCGGCTGTTTAGACCTGAAATAATCACTCAGAAACTATATTATTTGCAACACTGGTCAATAGGTTAAGCGTGTTTCTGGCTAACTCTTATATATTAAATTAACCCATTTATATTAATCCGTGTATTGCCACATGGCTGTTGCCTACCCGCATCTGTCTCCTAAAGGCAGCTACATGTCTTCTCGTTGGCTCCACCTTCTTTCTCCCAGCATTTCATTTAGTTTTCCTGCCTAACTCTATTCTGCCCTATCACAGGCCAAAGCTGATTCTTTATTCATTTACCAATAAAAGCAACACATATACAGAAGGACTTCCCACACCAGAGGAGTATTTTTTGATAATATGAAATGATGGTAAAAACAGGAAGAAACAAGATTTCCATCTTCGGTGGGAAAGTTGTGACTTGCTCCAACTGCAAACATCTTGTTCAGAAATTGGGCAATATCTAATACGATTGAAGCAATGAGCCCTTAATGATGTTCAGAATTCTCTGAGGCATGCAATCAAAAACTGAAGCTTGTAAAACTGCACAATTAATGTGGACAGCTTGGAAGCTGCAACACTGTGTGTGTGTGTGTTTGTGTGTATTTGTGTGTGTGTGTGTGTGTGTGTGTGTGTGTATTAACGGCAGGACTCTATGTGTGTGAATGTGTGAGTATATAAACTGCAGGACTGTGTGTGGTACTGAAGCACTGATTATATAACAACAAAAGTACAAGCACAGAACTCCCATAAGGAAAACAAGCAAGTACCTTTAAAATGAGTGCTTACCTTTATAATGAAACTGATGTGTGCAGAACTTTGTAACAGGGCTGGAAGTTCATATTGCAGTGTTAAAAAAAAGTCACATACTTAAAGATAAGTGGAAAAGTACAAAATGATATAACCGACTTACACACAAAAATAAAAGCACAAAGCCCACTCAGGTGGTTTAGAGACCCCCCACACATAGTCATAGCCTATAAACAGCTCAAGTAATTAATATTGATAACAGCAGATAGGACCTGAAGCAATATGCCTGCAGGGAAACATGAATATGCAGAATGTGCATTCTGGGTAAAAAGAATACCTTGTAGGACAAAAAAAACAAAGTAACGTGAACTATGCTAAATATGTGGATTGGTGACCATAAGCAGGAAGCACCACATGTGAAAACATTGATTGCGGGTAAAGTCAAGCATGTTCAGCATTAAGTGTGCAGGTCAGAAGAGAGGGCTCCATTTCCCTGAACTGAAGAACCATCTGGAAGATTTAGAAAACAAAACAGCAGGTTAAGTCCACAGAAAACTGGAGGATCACTGCGGAAGAAGGGGCAGCAAGACTGTAAGAGCCAGAAACTGTCTTCCCGACACAACAGGGCAGTTGTGTATATAAATACAAAGCAGATGTGGGCACAAAATTCATGCACGAGCTCAAGCCAGTCCGAATTCCAGTTTGGAGGAGGGAGGGATGCGTGATGTGCCTCTGTAGCTAAGGAGCTATTGGTAACTAAGGGCAGTTGAAAGAGGGAGCGTCAGCTTTTTAAAGAATGTACCCCATGGTAAGTTGACTACACTCTTGTGGAAGACCACATATCCAGGAATATAGAATTATACAATTGATTTGAGTTTTTTATAAAAACCAAAGAGGACATAAAGTTGGGTGGGTAGAGCAGTGGGCTGGGCAAAGCTGGAGCAGGGGGGCGATTGTGAGTGAGCAAAACGCAGTGAACAAAATTCTCAAAGAGCTAATAAAATTTTAAGTACAAGGAAACAAAGAATACAAAAGTAAAACATTTAATAGGACTGCTTAAAAGAAAAACACTTTTCAACTCATTAGCTGAGAATATCAAAAGAGCAAACAATAACAGTTTGATGTACTTAGGAAAATAGACCTCGAAATGCTGAGCAAAATACCAGCAACAACCCCAGTTGTGCGATTAGTCGGCTTAGAACCATTTAATCTCAAGATAATTCAAAAGCGACAGGAGGGCGGTAGAGATTTGCAAGTGAATATGGTGGATAAAGTCTGTAATGCAGTTAGGGAAGTCAAGGCAGGAAGATTGGGGTAAGATGGAGACAAACCCCAACTACCTAGTTGCTTTAGACCAGCCTGAATTACAGTTTAAGCACCTATCTAAAGAAAACATGGGAGGAAAGAAGGGAGAGAAAGAGGGAGGAAGGGAGGGAGGCAGGGAGGGAGGAAGAAGGTGAGGCCAGAGCAAAGGAAGGAATCATATTTTGGACTGCCATGCCTTCTTAAGCTGGCATGATGCACACAAAAATACCCAATCAGCCACACTATAATTAAGACAATCTTCCAATGTTGTGTTGCAAACACACATTACCCACAGATATTTAATAAAAACGCACTTATTTATGTGCTATCCTAAAAGAGGCTATGGGTCACATTCTTTCACCCTACTGTAGGGTAGTATAATTGATGCAGACTGGACTGAGTCCAGTAAGTTGAAGACATTAAATGCATCAAAAGAACCTTAACTTGCAATGATTTCGGTTTGTGATGTGTTTTCCAGGATGCAAACCTCACGTTAAGTCAAGAAGTGAGATCTTTCAGTGTTCACACAGGGCGAAATGGCTCCAGAAACAAATGTGAGATGCTAAAGCACGAAGCCTGTGTTTATAGAGAATGGAGATGATCTGTAGGCATCTCAGTAGGCGCCGACAACTGATTTTATAGTATTCTCTTTCTGTGCTAGGCTAAATAGCACCCCATGGGCGATGTGTGCAATTATCCCATAGCCCAGGAATGTGATTCACTGTGAAGCCAAAGGGACTAACAGACATGATCATCTTATGAATCTAAAGTTTGGGACATTATTTTTCTGCATGCTGGTTGGGTCAACATCATCATAAAGGTTGTTATCTGAAGAAGATGGGAGTCTCAGTGTGGAGATAAGACAACAAAGATGGAGCTTGGAGGGACCTAGTGTACAAAGCAAGGCATGCTAGTAACCTCTAGTACGGGGGAAAGGAAGGAATCATAGAGCATGTCTCTATAATAGTCCAATTTGGACTTCTGGCCCCCAGCACTGTTAAGATCGCAAACCCATGCAGTTTTAAACTACAATCTGTTGGAGAAATTTAAAGAGAGCTGCACTAAAGTAGGAACACTTTACCATTTATAATAAGAGATCTTGACAAGTAGAGCCGGGATGGATGTGCCTTAGTTTTAAAAGACATCTGTATACATACAATGAAAATATCCCCATGGGTAAGCATTAGACAATTTTCCTCCGAAATCATAAGCAAAACAAGGATGTTCATTATTCCTTTCTGTATTTAATGTCGTATTGGAAATTCTACCAAATGCCAGAATGCAGGAAGACATGGATGATGAAAATCTTGGAGGGGAATAAAGGGAAGCTCCACTATTTGCAGATGGCACAATTACGAATAAAGATCTAGAAGAACTGGTAATGAATATTGAAGTGGAGATGGGAATTCAGCAAGTCAGAAGGATAGGAAACTCTTTGAAGAGCTTTTTTTTTTTTTTTCCATCGCCGTTTCAGTCAAAAGTGAGGCTGGAACATTTGGTTATGTCAAAAGCTAAAGCCGTGCCCAGAAGAAGAAGAGGGCGTGTCGAGATGTAGGGATAAGCCCTCCCCTTGGGGGCGGGCTGCCCTCGGGCGTATGTTTACTGATAAATTGGGCGGGCAGAGGCTGCGCGGCCCTTCCTGTCTCCGCCGGGTACTCCGCTGGAACCTTGGTTTCGTGAGTCTGGTTTTGTTATTAAACTTGTTCAAATATCTATTATCATTGGTGCTCATTAATTCAAC
>NW_026067892.1:13066939-13074295 GCF_014885135.2 Alexandromys fortis | reverse complement strand
TAAGAGCTAGCCAATAAGAAGCTGGACCTAGCCGGGCCAGGCAGTGTTTGAAAGAATACAGTTTCCGTGTAATTATTTCGGGCATAACCTAGCCATGCGGGCGGCCGGGTGCCGGGGACGCAGCCCTGCCGCTCCAATTTCAACATCGAGATGTTACAAAGACGATTTGAGGGGGCTCTGCGCTGTCTCTGGAAAGGATCATTTATTCTCAGAATTAGGAGAAACAGGCATTAACAGTGAATAAAATGAGAACTCATAAGTCAGTTATGACAGTAAATAAATGAGAGGAAAAATCCTTTTGTATGATACACGCTTGTATTAATTCATACAAGGATCACCAATGCTCTCTTAAACTATTGTATGAGTAGTGGAGGAAGACAGGGCCTTTCCTCAGACTTGGGGTATTTTTTCTCCACATTTCACTGTCAGTTATTAATTAGAGATATAAATGGTAATGAGGAATTAATGCTCATTTACAGTGCGTGTCATAGTAATCAAACGATCAAATTTAATTCCATTAGCAGATGACAAATATATAACTTCACATGCAGACATATATGTTTAATAGGAAGGTTATATAAATCAATAGATGATAAAGAGGGGGATAATATATCATGATAGATAATTCATTGCCAGATTAGATAGATATATAGATGATAGCTTATATATAGGAGCTTATATACAGGTGGTATCTGAATATATATGATTAGATAAAAGCTAAACACATCCCCCTGTGTGTTTGTGTGATGTTCCCAAACTATGTGAAAAATTAATTCATATTGATTGTACTAATTTAACAAAATCTGTGAGTAATCTCTACATGAAAAATTTAGAAAAGACCTAAACTGTGGAAGTATATTCCACATTCATATATTAGAACATTTACTCTAGTACAAAATTGTACAATATTATTGATAAGTGTACTTGCTAGCTAAAAGCAACAACATAAAAAGAATCCAACCACTCAAAAGAGAATTTCATATGTATCATCTAAAGTATATATAGCGACAAAGATGTTGAGAGTGCCAGAAGTGGATTTGGGCTTGGTGGAGCATGCCGATTATTCTAGAACTTGCGGGATGGAGGTAGGAGCCTCAGTTGTTCAAGGATGCTGAGTTTAAGGGGAGCATGGGCTCTCTGAGCCTCCACTTCAATAAATAAATGAATAAATAATAAATAAATAAATAAAACCTTAGAATGGGGTGGAGGAGAGCAAGAGTTAAAGAAATCAAAACAATAAGATAGGACATCTCCCCCCCCCCCCCCGCCCATTCTGTTGAAAAAAATAAACTACGAGGAAACTGGTTCCATCACAGATAAAGGTGCAATGTGGTACTGCAGCAACTAGCTAAATATTATGGGATCTAACACAAAGATGAGCAAATTGGTCAGAATCAAGGAAACATATGCTTTCATGCATGATTCATGACCAATCTGTACTGAAGCACTCTGGATGAAAACATATTTTTAAGTAATTTTTGTTATGTCAGTTGACTTTTCTTACATGGAGGAAGCAAAACTGCCTCTACTAACAGCAGACAAAAGAGCCAGTTCCAAGGAGACTGAAGATATTAGAGCCAAGAAAACACAGTGAGCTTCCAGGTTAATATAACAGAGTTCTATGGTGTGACTGACAGGCAAAGGCCATTCATAAATAAGGCAGACGCAGCCTCAGCTGAGGAAATGCCTCCTTGAGATGGAGCTTTAAGGCATTTTCTCAATTAGTGATCAATGGGGGAGGGACCAGCCCCTGGTGGGTGGTGCCATCCCTCCTGGGCTGTTGATCCTGGGTTCTATATAAAAGCAGGCTGAGCAAGCCATGGGAAGCAGGCCAGGAAGCAGCTCCATGGCCTCTGCATCAGCACCTGCCTCGAGGTTCCTGCCTTGTTTGAGTTCCTGTCCTGACTTCCTTCAGTGATGAACAGCAATGCTGAAGTGTAAGCCAAATAAAATACAGGAAAGGGTTTATTTTCTTCCCAACTTGCTTTTTGGTCTTGGTGTTTCGTCACAGCAATAGAAACCTAAACTAAAACACGACCTTATCTAGAGCATAGATGTTGTTTTATTATATTTAAGCTATTATAACAACACATTATGGTTCTTGATATTATTCTTACTGTGTGTGTACACACTTGTGCTCACGTGTATGCACAGGCATATCAGAGAAGACATTGAAGTTGGAGAACAATCTTCAGAAGTCGGTTCACTTTTTCCAAACCTTGTTGGATTAGGATCTCTTTCATTCCCTCTCTACATTGTACCCTAGACTAGCTGTCCTGGGAGCTACCTGTTGAATCTCCTTTCTGTATTCCCCATCTTGCTGTAGGAGTTCCTGATGTACAGATGTGTGCCACTGCATCTGGCTTTTTTTTTTTTAAAAAGAGTTCAGATAATCGTGTATGTGTGGCAAGCACTTTGACACACTGAACTCTCTCACTGTCTCTTAATGTCACATTATAATGTGATTACTTCATTGTCCTTATATGTTTTTGCCCTCATTTGTCACAGGTGATTTTAAGAGATGCTCTGTTTTCAGCTGTCCTCCCGTCTACCTTGCATTTGCATATATACAGAGGGATAGACATGCCCAAATCTCTCAACCAGTTACGTCTTACTCTGTGTTCCAAAGTCTACTAGAGAGTTCAAGCTTTCCCAAAGACCAAGACATATGTCACTGATCACACCGTGTGTTTCTCTATCCACTAAGTAATATGGCAGCTCATGTCCCTAGGTCAACATTTGTTTTGAGTTCTTTTCCACTTGGTGGGGGTTTATAATCTGTGTAAAATATTTTCTTGGCTCTTCAAGAGTGGACTACATATGTACATAAAAGGAAGAAGGAAATGAGTATATACTTCCCCCAAAATGCCTTTCAAAAGTGAATGATGACTTTATTATTTTCTCAGCTAAAATTAACTCCATCACTTGAAAGAAATACAACACTCATATTTAATGCAAAGTATTGAGATGAGGGAATAATGCCTATATTTATAATTCATCACAACATTTTATATTCAATTTTCACTTTGCCAAGATGCATCTATCACTGCAATTTAGAAAAATAGAAGTCACTAATACTTGATGAAGAAAAGTCGGGGGATAGGCAGAATTCCTTCTAGCAGAGGTTTTAGTTCAATATGTTATATTTTCAGTTCTTTGATGAAGACAAGAATCCCAAGGGGAAAAATTAAATGTTGCACTATGTCCTTCTTACTATATAAAATATTAAGAATTAACCATGTAAGATTATAAACTTAGTCAAATACAGCATTGGTCCTCTGAGACCATCCACCTAGGGACTAACCACAGAAGCTAGCCAGTTCTGTTTTCTTTTGAGTCACACTCTCAAGAAGAGACGTGGTCAACCTTTTAGGGATTGGCCTCAGAGCAGCATTCTGTAAATCTCTTGCCACATATCAGTCTCCACTCAATAAACCATACGTCACACATGCTTTCTATTGGCAAAACCTCAGGATATTTATAAAACGGAAGATGATGGCTTCCAGCAGGACAACTTAAACAAACTAAGACACATATGCAGACGAGGAAAATGGGCCCAGTTTTCCCACGGAATCCTTTTTCCCTTCTTGCCTTCCAATTCTACCAAGGAAAACTAAAGCTGTGAACGTAATTTTTATTTAAGCTTGTTTTATTTGACTCAAATAATTAATCAGCACTATCTCAAGGTTTCTTTGCTCATAAACTGCTTTTTCTGCTAATTGCCTGGTTGATTTTCTAATAGGTCGGCGTATTTCCACTTGAGCCCTCCAAGAGCCCAGTTCCAACCTGTGACATGTTAGTGACCAGAACACAGGATCCACACCGAACTTGTTGGACTTTGGAACCTTGGGCTGGTACTTCCAGAGATTTGATTCCTTTGACAACTGAGAGAACATGAAGACTACAGCACAGAATGCTTCGATAAAATGAAAAGGACGGCGCCTCCATCCTCCTCCATTGCTAACCATGTGTCTCCGAAATTAAGTTGTAAATCTGAATTTTATTGCTCCATTTATAAGTTCAGATTTTTCTTTAAAAGACCTCAAACTTAGAAAGCAGGTTCACCATTTAAGGAAATGGTGGCACACATCGAGGTTCGCATACAGGCGGGAATCCAAACAGGCTCAACAAACGGTCATTTAGGAGTGCAACTTTCTGATTGGTGATAAACGTAAATTCTGTCTGGAATTTTTAAAAAGTGGTAATGAGATGGAGATGTACCTTGTCACAGAAGAGTCACACTGCTGGGTAAGGGACAGCCTCTGACTCAGTTTACCATTGTCCCGTCTTCCTAAAGGCAAAGGACACAGAGGAGACTCACAGAAGCCAAATAATACAAGATTATTTGAGGGCCAAAGGCTGAGCCAGAAGTGAGGAATTTAAACTCGTCTAAATTGAATAAGGCTGATGTTAAGACAGACGAGTTACTAAGTGTTGTCTTTATATCAGAGACTACATGGCATACAACTGTTGAAATACATGGCTAACCAAAAGAGACGCTAGACTTTCTCCTTTACACAAAAGGCAACACTGATTTTCGCAAAAAGACACCGATGATGGGGGTGGGAGATCTTCAGAGAATTCAGTCACCTCATGAGAAGAGCGTGTTGAAGGTCAGAGGGAACAGACAGCATGACCATGCTCTCAGAGCTTCCATAGAGGGTATATATGGTGTCTCCTAGAAGATTATTTTCCCGTCCACCAAGACACCCCAAAGAGTGGATGTCCTTAACTTGTTAATTAACTGCCATCTACTTCCTAGTTACATACTAAGCATCATATATGTGTCAGGAATCATGTTTCATTCTGAGGATACCAGATACTGAGGCATTATACATAAGAAAGAAAATTTTAACACTCACGGAGGCTTCAGTTTTTTTGAGGAAAACCAACATGAAATATTATTTACAAAATTGATGACAACCAGCTGTGATTGTCAGGAAGATGAACTGAGTGACCCCCAAATCTTCCGAAGTTCCACTTATTTTTGTCACAAGTTTCCTTTTTTCGTGTGTTTTAATTCCTCCCCCTGGAGTCCCCAATATATGTCCTCTCTCATTCTACTTCAGCCCTCTTGAACCTTCAAGATGGCTGATGATTAGTCTTTATGGCTTCTGTTCACATGACACCAGCCCACTGTGAGGTGTCTTATCTTCTTTCTAAACAAGGTATTGCGAAGGGTTTGGGATGTGGACCAGGTCACAGAGTGATGGGATCAAGGATCGTGAAATCAAACGTTTCCCATGACAGGAGCCAAAACACATCCTTGGGGATTCGCAGTTTCAATGGAATCACAAAAAAGTGACAGCACACAGAAGGAATTTGCATGAATGAAGTCTGGGAAGCACAAGTCACTTGGAGAACAGGAATGGAGGGCAAGTTGACTCCATTGACATTTTTCCTCAAGGGTGGTTATGTGTAAAATGTTTATAGAACTCATGCAAGTTTCCTTATAGTATGAGAACTTCTAAAGTAAACACAACATAGTTACTTAAATTATAATTGCCTAATTACTATTTGAATTTAAAAATTGTGAGTTTTCTTCATGTAAACTGCCGTAGAATATGAAAGAAATGTAACACAAATTTCAAATATGGAATGGCCATTCCCAGTCTACCCTAGATCTTACTCCTTTGCTTCTGGCCTGACATGTGGCTTTAAGACAAAGGGTAAAACCTCTACTCTGCAAAAGACAGTGTGAAGGTGATGAAAAAGAAGCCACAAGATGTAGTGATATCTTATTTGTATTTTAATAAATAAAGCCTGCCTGAAGATCAGAGAGTAAAACAGCCCCACTGGTCAGCCTTATAGACCAGGCAGTGGTGACCCACACCTTTAATCCCAGTAGCCACACTAGTTTGCCATAGAAACCAGACAGTGCATGCCTTTAATTGCATCCTTAGAGAGGATTATAAAATGGGAGAAGATAGCTCATTCTGAGATTTCTGGAGGCAGGATCACCATTTCAGACTGAGGTGGAGGTAAGAGCCAGTGAGTGGCTGCTTCGTTTTTCTGATCTTCAGGTTGAACCCAATTTCTGTCTTAGGGTTTTTATTAATCATGTTATGACAGAGGATCAGAAGATATTCATAAAGGAGAGGTCTGGCAGAGAACTCTGGCGTAAAATATAATAGTGTACTAAATAAACAAAAAATACAGAAATCATTCAATTAAAAAAAAAACAAGACCAAAACTTTCAGCAGTAAAAGTATATGAAACAAGCTGTACCTTCTCTTCATATTTCAGCAGGGAAACGTGAACCAAAGCATAAACAATGTATATGTGATGGCTAATTTTGATTGTCAGCTTGACCACATTCAGAATCAACTAAAACTTAAGGTGCAGGGCACACCTGTGAGGGATTTTCTTGATCAGGTTTTTTGAAGCAGGAAGACCCATGTTAAATGTGGGCAGCACCTTCTGGTCGCAGCCTTAGAAAAAGGAGGTGGAAGAAGGAAATTTGTTTCTCTGCCTGCCTGTCTTTGCTCTTGCTGACGACTTCATCCATCCTGTGACGGCAGCAATACTTCTCTCATAGTAGAGCCCATTTCTTCATGATTCTATCCTAGATTGGTGGTCTCAAAGTGTCCTCTGAGACTTGAGTACCAGATTAGGATTGTTGAGACATCCAGAATCCCTGATAGGGGAGATGGAAGATCAGAGGTGAGTTTCTCAAGACCAAGATCATCTATTGCCCAAAAGGCCATATATCCCATTTATATGGAATTGGGAAATCCATACAAATGGGCTATATGGGAAATTGGGAAATCCATAGATTCAGAAATGTATTGGTGGTTGTCAAAAATTGGGAGTGATTGCTTTTCAGTATTATAGTATCTCCTTGGGGTGATAGAGAGACGCGGTACTCAAGAGATAGTGGTTGTAAAAACACCGTGAGAGTATTTGCCATTTAATTGTACATTTAAAAAAGAATATGTGGTCATTTTAATCATGTATTGATGGGAAAAACCTTGTTAAGAGGTGGATCTAAGTGAAGGCGTGGCTTCCTGGGACTGAGGGAAAACGTGTGCACTTCCCAGGTGCTCCCTCTCTGGGTGATTCCCGCTCTACACAGGGGAACTTGGACTTCTCATTTCCTGTTTTGTGAGTTTTTCCTCTTGTAATAAATAAAAATATAATTGATTTGCTCATATTTTCCCTCCTTCTGCTCCTCCTTGGGACATTGGGAGCTCAGTCCAGTGCTCCAGTGTGGGTCTCTGTCTCTATCTCCATCCATCTCCAGATGAAGGTTCTATGGTGATATGCAAGATATTCATCAGTATGGCTATAGGATAGGGTCATTTCAGGTTCTCTGTCCTCAGCTGCCCCAGGAACTAACTGGGGACATCGCCCTGG
>NW_026067892.1:12947825-13066122 GCF_014885135.2 Alexandromys fortis | reverse complement strand
GGGAAATGGGAGGCGGGGAGGAGGCGGAAATCTTTTTTTTTTTCAATAAAAAATTATATTTAAAAAAAATACAAGAAACTCAAAAAAATATAATTGATTTATTCTTTAGCTAGCCTGGTTATTTCTACAATGTATATTTTAGCAAAATAATGTTAAAAGCAATGCAAGAAGAATAATTTTATTTGCCACAATTTGGGTTTAAGTGTCTCCTAAAGGCTTATGGGTTAAAGGCTCACTCACTATTGATACTGTCTTGGAAGGTGGTGGGTATTTTAAGAGCCATCACCTGGTGAAGGCGCTTAGGTCACTGGGGGTATGTGAAGGAGATTGTGGGGTCCTAGTCTATTTCTCTTTCCTTTCTGCTTTCTGGTCAAGACTCCTCCACCATGTGATCCCAGGTTGATGGGAACCAGAGGCTCAGAGCCACGGACCAACTTAGCATAGAGTCGGCACAATAGAATGGATGGTAAACAAAAATAAACCATCTCTCTCTATTCTCTCTTTATAGCTGATTTAAGGATTTGTCATAGTGATGGAAGACTGACTAACAACATGTCACCAGGATGAGGGCAAACTCCACAGTGGAATCCTCAACAAGGTTTAAGCATGACAAAAAAAAAAAAAAAAAAAAAGCTGAATTTCACCAAGTAAGTACTTCCTTACTCAGCATCAACACTGAAGAGCTATGAATGGTTCAGCCACAGTGAAGAATCTGGATCCCTCTCTTCCACTACCTTTGGGAGCAGCAGCTGTTCGGGACAGAAGGAAAGAAAGAGAGCTTGTAAGAACTGAATTTTGAATTGCCTCAATAGTTTTGACAAGAGACTGTTCAAGCTAAAAGGTACAATTATTACAAACTAGAAAACCCAGAGATACGGTTATTGGCAAAGTCTGGGGGTGTTGACTAGTTTGTTACGTTTTTGTTACAGGAACGGCTGTTTCAGAGTGAGAGGAACAGCTGTAGGAAATCAAAGGATCCTTACACCGAGCATTGAGCATCTCTATAATTTATGGCTGAGACCAATTCCTGGGGCTAATAACATCCAATACCACAGACTGAACACCAGAGATTACTTCTTACTCTTTTTTGTTTGTTTTGTTTATGTTTTCTTTATTGATTTTATTGAGCTATACATTTTTCTCTGCTCCCCTTCCTTTTCCTTCCCTCCCCTTCAACCCTCTCTAGTGGTCCCCATGCTCCCAATTTACGCAGGAGATACCATCTTTTTCCACTTCCCATGTCGATTAGATCCATGTATGTTTCTCTTAGGGTCCTCATCGTTGTCTAGGTTCTCTGGGATTGCGAATTGTAGGCTGATTTTCTTTGCTTTGTGTCTAAAAGCCACCATGAGTGAGTACATATGATATTTGTCTTTCTGGTTCTGGGTTACCTCACTCAATATGATGTTTTCTAGTTCCATCCATTTGCCTGCAATTTTCAAGATGTCATTACTTTTTTTTCTGCTGTGTAGTACTCCATTGTGTAAATGCACCACATTTTCCTTATCCATTCTTCAGCCAAGGGGCATTTAGGTTGTTTCCAGGTTCTTACTATGACAAAGAATGCTGCTATAAAAGAAAAACCAGCCTACAATCTACAACCCCAGAGAACCTAGACAACAAAGAGGACCCTAAGAGAGACATATATGGATCTAAATAGGAAGGAGAAAAAGACATGATCTCTTGAGTTAATTGGGAGTGTGGGGGTCATGGGAGAGGGTAGAAAGGGAGAAAGATGGAAGGGACAGGAGCAGAGAAAATGTATAGTGCAATGAAAACAAAGACAAAAGCAAACAAACAAACAAAAAAGTGATGGGAAGTCCGGAACTGTAATAGTGCTTGTGAAAGCAGATACTACTCTGAGAAAATGTCAGCATGACGTCAACACTCTGAGGTGTTTAAGTATCACCATGCCACAGTTACAATCATAAAAATTAAATGCCAAAACTATGAAGAAATTATTCCTATAGGGGAGAAAGTTTGGGAAAAGAGATAGTCATAAACATTCAATTTCCACTTTCCTTCGAAACAATGGTTTTTATAATTAATTTCTTGATAATGTGAGACTCCTTGTAATAGAACAGTCCCATCATAATGGTGTCAAATGGTGGGATCAGAAGCAGTAGAGACGACACTAAGCCATGTATCACAACAGAAGAACCTCTAATTCTACCGTGAGCAGAAACAAGTTAACACCAATCAAACTGAGAATCCAGCTAAGGCTCTATCAACAGAAGGAGCAGCAGGCTTTTATTTGACATTTTGTGGGGAGCTTAGAGTTTGGTAATTGCCCATTAGTCATGGTCATGGTTTCAAAAGATGTTTTACTTTCTGCGTGTAAGCACTCTGGCCTTGCACATGGTGGGCTAATGGACAGTAGTTTAGGTACTGCGGAGTCCTAGCTGGAGCCACATGGTGCATCAACACCCCTGCTTATGAGGATCCTGAAAGGTGAACTGGGCTCCAGTTGCAAAGACTGTACAAGGACAGTGGAGAAGAAAGCTATCCCCTCTGATGGGAAATAGTCCCAGTTGACCCTGTGCCGAGGCAGAGCACTTCTCAAGTGTGTCTACGTATGGAGCTTAACGGAGTCTGTCTCTAGAGTTCTGAGGCAGTCTCAGGGACAGCATGATTGTAAGGCCATCTGTTCTTCTATTTTTGTCACCATTACAGACTCTAATGAGAGATTGAGCATACGTGACCTTCAAGTTTCCCCCAAATACTCTATGCAATTATTATGATAACCATCAGATGGGTCATCCTATGGAAAAACAAATGGCTCCACTGCATGAACTTCAGGTTAACTATGAACAATGAAAAGAGAAGGCTCCTTCTGGTTGCTTCATTGGCAGTTCTCCACATTAATATTTGTATTAATTTGGTTCATTCACCAGGAACTCCTGGACTCCAAACATTCTGGCCTCATTGCCTAATCTGGTGTTCTATGACAAAGCTGTTGATAGAAAATAGGTTTAAATGTCCACATCCGCTTGCAGGGGAAATAGAGGCCAGCAAATCCCTGGGGTTGCTAGGCAGACAGCTGAGCCTGTTTGGTAAGTTCCCAGCCAGTCAGAGACCCTGTCTTTAAAAGAAGAAAGGTGGGAAGCTCCCAAGGAACTCCACCTGAGATCGTCTACTGGCCTCCCTGGGCGTGTGCATTCAGCGTCACACACGCTTCCACTCACATAACTACACACAGATACACATGCAAAAGAATACAAATAAAGGCACTTCTCACATATGTGCATATCTCATTATTTTTCTTTACATTTTTGCAGAGATATTTGCTTTCAGGCTTGTCTTTCTTGCATGACCAGAATCAGTAAATAACTGTTAGTAAACCAATCATTTTCGTGGAATTAATTTTACCAACAATCATGAGATGTCTTTAATTTTCTATTGTCTTTCTTTCAAAGTTGATAGTTTTCATTTTAGAGGTCATTTACTTCTTTGATTAAGTTTATTCTGAGATATTTTAATTTCTTTGAGATTATTTTGAATGGGAATGTGTCTATGATCTCCTCTGTGTGTTTGTTATTAGTGTAGAGAAAAGTTATTATTTGTGCAAGTTGATTCTATATCCTGCTTCATTGCTGAATTTGGTTATAATTTCTAGAAGCTTTCAGGTAGAAATTTTGGAATCTATAATGTATAGTAACATGTCATTTGAAAATATTGATAAGTTGGCTTCTTTCCCCATTTATATCTCTTTAATTTTCTTTTCTTGTCTTATCTTTCTGGCTAGTACTTCTAGCACAACATAGAGTAGGAGTACAGACAGCAGACATCCCTCTCCTTGACATCAGTGGAATTGCTTCAAACTTTTATCCATTTATGATGATGTTAGCTGTGGTTTACTCTTATATGCCTTTATTATATTGATGTATATTTCCTCTAGCCCTATATTCTCTAGTACTTTTATCATGAAGATATGTTGGATTTTGTAAAAGGACTTTTCTATTTATTGAGACGATCATGTAATTTTTGTATTTAAGATCATTTGTGTTATTTATTGACTTCATATGTTGAACTCTCCTTGCATTTCAAGGATAAAACCAACTTGATCATGGTGGATAATATTTTTGATGTATGTCTGTATTCTGTTTGCAAGTATTTTTTGAGCAATTTTGAGTCTATGTTTATAAGAGATACTGACCTGTAGTGTGGAAAATTCTCAAAAGGCAAAAATAAAACATATGGTATACCATATATATATATTGGCATATACTCAAAAGACCCAAAATTCTACTGCATAGATGATTGCTTAGTCATGTTAATTGTTACTCTAGTCCCAATGTCTAGGAAATTGAAACAGCTTAAATGTCCTTCAACCAGCAAGAGGATAAGAAAACTATGACACATGTTCACTACAGAATACTGCTCAACTATGAACAAAAATGAAATCAAGAACTTTTCAGGTAAATGGATAGAACTAAACAATATCCATACTTAGTAATATAACTCAGACTCAGGAAGACAAACATCACATGATCTCTCTTATTAGGAATTCCTAGCTCTAACCCTTCAGATGTAATATATATATTCTGAAGTAACTGAAGAATCCAGGAAAGTAAAAAGGGATCATTGTTGAGGTAGGGTGAGAGGTGGGGCAATAGAGGTGGGGATAACAAGATATAAGTCATCTTACTGGAAAATGGGAAAAGGAGGACATAAAATTAAGGAGTGTGGATAAAGGTAAATACAGAAGAAGGGGGGAAATAACAATAACAAAAAGTCATAAAGACAAATAAATCATGGCAAAAAAAGTCATAAAGAACCATACTATTAATTATCTGCCTAAAATATATAATATACTTAGGCCTTTATATTTTAAATTACATTTTCTCATTTGTACTGACAATGCTCCCTCCAGTATCTAAAGATCATCTACCAAAACTCTTAATACCAGATATGAGAAGCCATCTTTAAGTTGTTGGTCAAGGTTGTCCAAGAGAGTCACAAAACATTAGAGGCTATTGCTATTGTCATGGGTTGCCTCTCCAAGAGGTGGAAAGTAAGTCACCATTCACTTCAGACACTGTGCCAAGATTAACCCTGAGCCTCAACTGGCTTGAATGCCTCCTTCCTGAGGACTGACCAGCATTCACAGTACCATGAGGTACTATGCAAGTTTCCAAACAATAATCCTACCCAGCTATGATGCTTATGAGTCACAACAACAACCAGAATGACAAATAACCCTAAGGTGGTACCATATATACCTCAACAGTAACCAGTTGCTTTCTAATCATACTTAACATATGCTCAATATGAAGAAAATCATGCCTGATGCTAAAAATCTACCCAATTATCCAGGGCCAGCGAAATCATGATTTTGGATGAGAACCTACAATAACCACTTTATTAAACAATTATAATTTATAACTACATTTTAAATAGTCCTCACCTCATTCCCCCATTTAGGAAACTTCTCTTTGAAACAGATGGACACCATTACAGAAAACCACAACCAATATAATTTCATAGTTGTGGGAGCCCAGACCCAGTGAATATGTCCACCAACGCTCCCACAGCTGAAGCTCAGGGAATACTGTGGAAGAGAGGACAGAAGGATTGTAAGAGCCAGAGGATTATGGTGTTTGTTGTGAGGCTGTCTCCTAGTCATGCCAGAAGATATACCCTTAACGTCTCAGCAACATGAGCTGAATAGGAAGAGTAGACATGTCAAAGTGAACATGGGAAAGCCCAAGATGCCTCAACCTTACACGAAGAACTATAGGCAACTAAGTAAGGAATGGTGAATACAAGAGAAATAGTCTTCCCCGGGAAGAACATACTAATTAGGTGTCCAATACCAAATGGTCAGCCCTAAAAACAAAGACATGTAACATTATACAGACTAATCATGTTGTATTTATGTATTTAGGAATACCTATATGTATGTATGTATGTATGTATGTATGTATGTATGGATGGATGGATGAATAGATGTATGGATGTATGGATGGATGGATGGATGGATGGATGGATGGATGGATGGATGGATGGATATGTCTTACATGGGATTTCTGTTGACTGAGGTTTCTGTCTTGCCCAGTTTCCACAGTTGTTAAGTCCAAAAGAAATCACACAGAGGTCTACATCAATTATAAACTGATTGGCCTAGTATCTCAGGCTTCTTATTAACTCTTATATTAGCCCATACCTTATATTAACCCATAATTCTTGTCTGTATTAGCCACATGCCTTGGTACCTTTTTTGGCAAGGCAGTCACATCTTGCATCCTCTGTGTCTGGGTCACGACCTGCAGAATTTGCTTCCCTCTTCCCAGCATTCTCGTTGCCTGCCTCTACTTCCTGCCTGGTCTCCCCACCAATACTTCCTGCCTAATTACTGGCCAATCAGCACATTATTAAAAAATAATACAAATGACAAAAGACCATTGCCCCACAGCAGGTTTCTACTGCTGTGATGAAACACCGTGGCCAAAAGCAAGTTGGAAAGGAAAGGTTTATTTGGCTTACACTTCAAGATCATAATCCATCACTCGAAGAAGTCAGAACAGGAACTCAAGCAGGGCTGGAACCTGAAGGCAGGAGGGAGCTGATGCAGAGATCATGGAGCAGAGCTGCTTACTGGTTTGCTTTCTCTCTGTTTGCTCAGCCCAGGACAGAAATCCAGGGAAGGCACCACCCACAATAAGCTGGGCCCTCCCCCACTGATCACTAAATGAGAAAACGCCTTCCAGCTGCCTCTCAAGGAGGCACTTCCTCAACTGAGGCTCCTCCTTCTCTGATGACTCTAGCTTGTTCCATGTTGACACATACAGCAAGCCAGTAGTTTATGATAATTAATGAAAAAAGAGGCCAGGCAATTGAAAGAGCATGGAGGAATATATGGGAGGGTTTGGAAGGCGGAAAGGAAAAGGAGAAATAATGGAGTTGTAGTATGATGTCAAAAACAGAAGAAAAAAAAGGAAAAGATGTGATTTTCTTGACTACTGTGGGCATCATAATCCACACCCCTCACGGTAGCCAAATGTGTTGGTATTCTGCGCAATGAAGATCGTTCTATTTCTGAGCCACATAGTTTTATGGATGCCCTGAAGGCCAATTTTACCCATTCCATAACCCCACCACACAGTACTGCATTCACCACAGGTGAACCACCACTATCCAAACATAATCTTTTGCAAATCTAGGAACCACTATGTCTGCTGTAGAGCACAAAATGAAATGTATATAACACAACTACTAATACATACACTGAGGTGCGTACCAAGTTTCCAGGTGGCTGTTTGGTGACTAAGGTAATTTTGGTTCGATAGATACAGCTGGGTTCCTAGATGAGCTCACAACACCCCCCTCCCCTGGAGGACCAGAAAGGAGCCTCCAGATAGTCATTAAAAATAGCATTTGAAGTCTCAACCTTCATATTAGAAAGCTTGGAGCCTTCTAACAGAGAAATAGGTACAGTTTTCAAATTAATGGGGATTTGTGGTTCGAGGGGATGAATGGGTGTTTCTCGGTAGCTACTGGTATTGTTTGGTTTTGATTTGTTTTTAGGAAAATAGTAACAGTAGTCTTTCTGGACCTCTGCTTTAGTAATCTTATTTTCACAGGAATTAAAAAGAAAACAGATTAAGGCCCTCAGGTAGCTCAGTGACTCACTATGGAGAGGGGAAAACCTGATTGAATTCCCACACTAGCCTTTCATTGTGATCTAATTCTCTGTGGGTGCCAAGGCCTAGTTAAATAAGCTTTTCATTTTTTTTCATTTTATAAGAATTGATGGAGTAATGCCTCAAGATGATCATTGAACTTTTGTTATTTTAATTGCACGGCTGTCGATATTTTTGTAGGGATTCATTAGACATTGCTCTTGATACAAAGTAAAGATTGATTTTTCTCTCAGCCCACGATCATTCAGTTTAGAGTGCGGAATGCTTAGAACTGTACTTTGCTGCTTTATAGGATTATAGCTCACCTTTTGATGTATGTTAACGCCGAACGCTTTATTCTTGCCTTTATGCTTTTAATAGCTCATTTTGTTACCACCTGTAACTGTTTATTTTTCTTCCTTCTGTCAATGTATACAAATATTCTAGATTCTAACGATCTCTCATTGGCCTGCCGTCTTCTAGAGAAATCGTAGTAAAAATAAAAGGGGGAAAAGTAAAATCTTGTGTAAAATAAATTCACCCTAGGAGAAAAAGAGAGTCAATGTGCAATACCCAGTTGAAAAAAAAAAAAAAAAGCATTTTCCTGGCACTTATGCCCAGGGGTGGGCTGTGTGGTCATTTGTAATCTCAATTTTTTTTTTTTATAACGAGGCAAGCAGAAAACAATAGTTTGAGACAATGATAAAGCTGTAAATTTGGTGTTGTGTCTTGCCTTTGTTTCAGCTGAGACACAGCTGAGGTTTTCTGTAAAAAAAAAAAAAAGTGTGGAAAAGAAGGGGAAATGAATTATTGCCAGGAAAATAAATACAACGACGACTGAATGTATACATTAAATTATCTTCCTAGGGGCTTTTGTGCAAAGGCCCATCTGATAGTGCACTTCGATGCATTTACATCTCGGAATTTTAAAAGGCCTGTCTATCAGTGGGCTTTCTGAATGGGCTTTCAATTGCACAAATGGTCTCCATCACATGAAGAGCAATACCGTGTTTTGAAAAGGCGACGTGCTTATTGTGCTGCCCACATGGGACTATCAGGGCCTATTGGCTCTCCACAATTGCCTTTGAAATGAAAAATATTGTTTGTATCAAAGAACTGTTTGAGCCTAAAGGAAAACCTTTGCAGCCCGCCAATCATCCCCATATCCCGAGGATTATATTGTTGGGAGTTTTATACAATTTACATGCAGAAGATGACAATGACTCTGGTGTGTGAGAGAACCCCACGGGTGTTCTCCCTCCGCTTGGGTTGCCTTTCCTGACACCGCTGACATCAGAATCTGCCTGCAGTGGGAGGGACCGATGTCCTCCTATTTTTAGATAGCTGCTTCTGTCCAGCAATTGTTACTGTCAGCGGTGACTTGAAATGCCTCTTCCTTCCTGATTTCAGAAAGAAGAAAAAAAAAATCACCTTTCTCAGCTCAGCGGGAGATTAAGAAAAACAGTTATTACAAACGTCTGCCCAGATTATAGGTTTGGAAAAACAGCAAATGAAATAATGTCCTAGATCCTCAGAGTGGCTCACTGGGCTACTAAATTCCCAGGAACAGAAACACAATCAGGATATTTGCGAGGCCGTATTTTAGATATTTGTTATTTTTAACTGGTGGCAGTAGAAAAAGCTCCCTCATCCTCATTCATTTTTAAATCATGAAGTTGAGCTGGGCTGTCAGTCCAAAAATGTATTCCTTATTTAAAAAAAAAAAAAAGAAACCCAGCATCTATAATTTCTTTAGAACCTACTTATGCCATAGCAGAAACCACTCAGGAGATACAGACAGGCCAGAGTCATTCAACAATCTATCTGTCTAGCTAGTATGTGAGAGTAAGTTATTGCAAAACCTGATAGGAGCAGATGTATTATTTGATAAATAGATAATGGATATTTAGTGAAGGGTTAAGTGTCACCAGACACTCCTGGGGTCTCTGAGGCGTATTTGTAAAGGAGCTCTTATCTCGGCCTTGCTGAAGATTAATTCTGGTTATTAACAGAAAGAGACATTTCATTTTAATCCAAAATATACACACTTGATATTTCAAAAGCTGAAAAGCAGAAGGAAATAAACGGAGAGGGGATTAGTACTGTGCAGAGAATACTGCCGCTCTCATTTATAAAGCGAAGCATGTGGACACTGGGAGTGTTCACTAGGGAAAAAATGGTGTCTGGCGGAATACTTCTGTGTTTGGGGGAACATAGCTATATCTAATAAATATTTATAATTACAAATATATGTGAAAACCTTTTGGTACCCACAGATCAGCTATATATGTAACATTTAGTTGAGATAAAAAGCATTACCTAAGTATTTGATGATTTGAATTTTTTACAATTTATTACTATTATATTATATTTTCAAATTTTCAAAAGAACCCAGCGTGTTCACGAAATTACCCCAAGTTCTTCATTCCGTCAGACTCTGTGGCTAAAACTACAAAGACCACAGGTTTATTCCAATAGTCTTTTAGGGATTGCATGAAGAATTTCATAAAAAAAAAAAATCCACCCTTGGATAAAAAGAAACATCCCAAGTAATGGCTTGGAATGCTAGCCACTGTCTTGAATATGCAAATGCCACAAAATATATTTCTCTAGGCATCATTGGCATTTTGAACTGTAATTAGCGTTTGTTGACTGGCATGTGTCAGAGTGAGGCTGGACTTCACGGGGAAGGCTCCAAATCTTAATGGCACGTGTAGTCTATATATCATGTGAGGGACGTCGGGCTAGTACAAATGACAGGGAGTGTTTTACAAAACTCTATGGGTTTATGTTTTAACTCTCAGCTCCCCCTTTATAAAATCTGTAATCTAAAGGTTACTCAACCACCTCCCAGCTTTACCCAGCGAGCGGCAGCACAATCTACATGACTATGCAGAGGACTAAATAAACTAAACACTATTCAGAGCACCACTACCTGTGTCTAAGGACTTATTGGCAGCTTCCTTTTCTTTCCTCTGTTTATAAGATCAGCTAATAATCCTTGATCAAACACTTAATTTGCTCTCTTCTCGCTAAAGCTATTCATTGACTTACAGAGGAGAAGCAGCATGATGCCTCAAACTACCAACATCAAGAGGATGTAAATCTCAGAGAATTTGATTTTTATAAGGTTAGGGAGTCTGTGGTGGTTTGAAAAGAAACGCCCCCCCCCCCATAGGCTCAGGTGTTTGAATGCTTGGCTCCTAAAGGAAGGGCATTTTAAGGAGGTGTGGCCTTGTTGGAGGAAGTGTGTTATTGTGGGGGTGGGTTTTGAGGTCCCAAAAGCTCAATTCAATTGTTTCCTTCTACTGCCTTCAGATCAAGATGCAGAACTCTCAGCTCCTTCCCCAGTACCATGTCTGCCTGCATGCTGCCATGCTTTTAGCCATGATGATGATGGACTAAACCTCTGAAACTATAAGGCAGCCCAGATTCGTTTTTCCTTACAAGAGTTGCTGTGGTCACGGTGTCTCTTCACAGCAATAGAAACCCTAAGTAAGAAAGAGTCTGTTGGTCAGTGTCTTGTTATTGTACCAAAGCCCTTGAGGCTGGATGCTTTAAAGGCAAAGAAATGATTTCTCCTCTTGTTCTAGGGTCAGGAAGTTCTAGCATCTGCTTGGCCGCTGCTGCAGAACACCACCACGGCAGAAGGCATCTGGTGGAAGCGCATGCAACAGACTGGGAGACAGGAAGGATCAGGGAATTAGGGATCCCGGCTTCATCTTTTTAAAAAAAGAACTAAGAGAAATCAACAAGAGTCCATGGACAACTGCATTAATTCCAGCACAGCGATCTAAACGTTTATTACTGGGCCCCATCTCTAAGAGCAGCACCATAACTCCACCACATTGGAGAATGAACTTAAGGCCTTGAACTACAAAACACCATGTGACTTCTCTGTCTGTTGCTGTTTCTCACAGTGGAGTACTACAATGCTCGACATGCGACAGAAACGCAACAAAAAGGTAAGGAATTAATGGTTGAACTGCAGATCTTCATTTCATCTAGTGTATCTGTCTTAGGTTTTTCCTGTGATAAAAATCTATATAGGGCTCACCACCTTACCACATTGCCGTGCGCTGTGCAGAAGTATTGAACGCGTTCACATTGGTAGGGTCCCCCACCACGTCATCGTCAATTTCCACTTTCCACCTCCAAAGACCCCAAAGTCTTTGGGGCTCACCTCATCTCCCTCTTACCAGCCCTGGCATTCACTAATGCGCCTTCTTTCCCTATCAGCCATGCTGTGTTTAAATGAGAGGAAGACAAGGTTAGAGGAGCTGGGCATCTGATGGGTCAGATTTTCTCTCTATCACATCATTATGTGTGTTTCATGCAGCGGTCACCGAAGCATCGTCTTTAGGAATGGTAGCTCATTTCCCCCTCTTTCTTGGCTGTAAATGAGACTGTCATATTCATCATGATTCCACCAGCTCGAGTGAGTGATTGAAGAAAGGCTTTCTTTCCCAAACGCGTGCCAGTAGAAGCCAGCAGCGGAGGTGGTTACATTGCTCCGGGCACTTTTGCAAGTATCTCGCATCATCCTCAGCGCAGCTCGGAGGATGAGCTAACACGCCATTTCCCAGCATTTTTCAGGTGAGGAAATTGTGGTATAAAGGCCTTAAGTCTCCTACTCATGGCCACAGAGATGATGAATTCAGCACAGTGACCAGCTACCCTTTTACACGAATGGTTAGAAGTGATGTTGACCGCAGCGTGTGAAAAGATATAGCTCGTGGATGTTCTGCACCGTAGGAGGACTTCTATCAAGAACTATCAGAAGTCTGTTCAGCTGACCTAATGAGACTTTTAATGGACAGATAGCATACTGACTGTCATGGTTATCACTATTTTGTTCATTGAAAATTTTACATATGTGTGTGCTACACCTTGATCGTATCTGCCCCCACTTTTTCCATCCTATTTGCCCTACGTCCGCAACTCAATACATCTCCCTCCCTCTCAATTTCATGTCCTTATCTTTTAAAAATCCCAAATTCTGATTAGTGCTGCTCATATATCCATGGGCATAGGTTTTCCTGCCGGGGGATTCGCAGTTTGACAGAAGTTCCTCTCCCCCAAAGAAAAGTGACTCTTGCTCCCCGCAAAACCATCAACTGCCAAAGTTCCTCAACTGAAGGTCTCAGGCACCCCCAAGAGCCACACAACGCACATGCCAAACCTCAAGTTTGTCCTTTAGCTTAGGCTTGTCCCCAACTGGCTCATATAACTCAAATGAACCTGTTTCAATTATTCTGGGTTCTATCAGCTGGCTCAGTTACCTTTCCTCTGTCCTGTGTGCCTGTCTGACTTGTTCTGGGTCCTGCTAGTGTCTCTTACTGGCATGATCCACGTACCTCTCTTCTCCCCAGACATCTTTCTCTCTCCAAAAATCCCAGCAATTCTCTCCTTCCTAGCTATTGGTCATTCAGCTCTTTATTGAACCAATCACAGCAATCACAGTGACACATCTTCCCACAGTTTAAACAAATATTCCACAACATTCATGGGTGTATGTGAGTGAGACGCGTGCGTATATGCATGTGTTGTACACATGTGTAATGTGTTGCGTGGATGGTGTGGATGTGCAAATATGCACTGTGTGTGCATGTCTGTGTGCTGTGTTTGTGTGTGTAGTGAATGTGTGCCAGTGTGCATACAGAGCATTAATAATAACAGAAACGAGAGTGAGACTTTCATGTATCTACACGTGGATGGAATGAGTTTTAGGACAGGCTGTCAATCTGACCTTGGCGTATAGAGGGACGGCAAATGCTTGGATAAATGTAATTAATTAATGAAGGATTAGATGTGGGGTCTTATGACTGTTGACCTCGCAATTCTACAGAACATACAAGCCATACAATGTATTATTTCTGCAATTATCTTTGTCACCCCTCTCTCTCTCAGTTACCATTTGGAAGCTCCCCTTCTCCGTTACTGTGCTAATAAATTAGGGTTTCATAAGTGGCTTTCTTCAGAATGATTTTCTCCCCTCGCTTAGTGAGCAGCTGTCTACAGCTGCTCTTCAATCTTAATCCATCTGCATGGAAACACATTGTTACGTACAGCCATCCATAAACATTGCCATGCTGACAAGCTGGCTGCAGATGGGGGGGTACTTTTATTACTATTATCCCTGATTAAAAGAGAGGCCAGATTGATAACACAAGGGCTCTGAGGTCCCTTCTCTTCTACAAATTGTCTGTTCACATAATTATATTTCTAGTAACAATATTATGATACGCGTCACAATCATTCATTGTAGTTGTTGGTGAATTGTCGAGTGCTGCTTCTGTGTTTTGCATTTTATAAGGCAGAGTTCAGCCTCGAGACCATGAGGTAGTCTCACTGTATAAGGCAACCGTACCAGCTAGCACAACCGGCCTGAGCTATTAGCGTAGACACGAAATCTTGTGCCGTATTTAAATGCAGTGATTACCCAGCATACATCTGTATGCTGTCCCCGCTGACATAGTCAGAGACCACTTACGTTCTTTTCTTAAATTCAGAATATGAATACCTTTTGTGAAAATCATATGTAAATAATATTCTAAAATTACATCATATGAAAATAATATACTCACTATTTAAAGATGCAGGTTTTAGTATTAGCTTATGTGTGTGGGTATGTGCACATGCATGTGAGTACCCAAGTGAAGACAGAAGAGGGAATTTCATTTTCCAGAACTTGAGTTATAGACAGTTGTGAGCTGTCTGAAGTGCGAACTGGGAACTAAACCTAGGTCCCTGGCAAGATCAGGAAGTGCGCTTAACCAATGGCCCATCCCTCTTGTCTCCTAAATATCGTTTTTTAGTGGGACAGCTTGATAGATGACCAGTTCACAAGTATTTGGAAGATTCTTACTTTCAAAGACGTAAGCTATTTCTGTCCCCAAAAATGAGAGAGAAACTTCGTTCCAGTTTGCTTTGAGGGTAAATCCTAAAGGCACTCAAAGCACGCAACCCCATTGTGTTATATCATGGAAATGGCTTAGAAATAAGACCATGGGGTTTCTACACATAGAGAGGCTACACTCCAGTAGAAAAGAGCAGATATTGAACATGCAATCATAGCTGAGATTACACACACATACAAAATTCAGGGAGCATGAGATAGGAAGATCCATGGTAGCTGTGAACGCATTCAAAAAATTACTTCACTCAACTGCTGACTGTTGAGTCATGTCTTTCATGCTGTTTCTATTCAAATTGTTGGAATTCCACATTCTTATGATTTACATATCATAGGTGTGGTTCTCTGTCACCCAAATCATTTGCTGATGCTTCTGCAAGCCTGGACCTTATCTACTGATCCCCCTAACAGACTCTTCCTTTGAGAAAAATTTATGCCTTACTTATAAATATGTATAAGTTGGGATGGAGAGATGGCTCAGTTTTTTTTTAAAAAAGACCCAATATTGGTTCCCAGCATCCACCTTAGGTGATTTGCGACTGCCTAGAAATCCAGCCCTGCTGCCCTCTTCTGGACTCCTCAGGCACCAACACACATGGTGTTGCACAGACACATAAATTAAAAATAAGTTGTTTAAATATATGTAATTCACATAGTCTATATACATATATCATTCAGACACGTGTACACTGCACGTATCTCTAAACTGTAGAGGCAAAGGGCACTGATATCAAGGTCAGAAATGATGCTGCTGTCTACCAATCCTGCCTGTGAAAGGCCAAAAATGTCATGACTTACTCTTCATCAGGCCGTGAGGAATAAGATGCAGCCAATGCAGAGAAACTCTCGGGCCAGCTCCTTCTCCTCCCAGCAGAACTCCCATGTGGGTGGCTGTGTGTGCTCAGGTGCTCAAAGCACCTTCACTCGGGAGAGCAACTTCCTGACCAGGGTGGCACCGGTGAGCTCAGGAGGACAGAAGATCCATCAGGATGCAATGGCTTCTTCAGATCACAGCGTTGGTGAGATATCTGTGCCTCACCCCACAGTTCCTCCAGCCAAACACACTCGGTGGTGACCAAAATCAAAACTTTGATGCATTGCATCTTGCAACAATCAATGGGAAGAAATTCATAGGAAGGGAAGTTGTATGGAGTCACGAGGCTTATTATTATAAAGAGAGCTTGAAGGTGCAGGCAATTCCTGGCTTTTTAATCTGTGTGAATCTTGCTTGTTTATTTTTCACGACTGATTTAAATATTCCGAGAAAGTTAGCATAACACAAAAGTACATGCATTTTCCTTCCAAGTTTTATATTCAGTGTTATTTATTCCAGCTTCCAATTGGCAGGCATAGCATCCATAGCTACTATAAACGCTACTGACCTGGTTTCTGTGTCAGGGGAGCTGCAGGTAACTCAAGTCTTTGCATACCTGATTTTTCGGCTTGCTAGCTGAGGGGAAATAGTTTTCCTAAGTTATATATACATATAGGCATGCATCATATATGCATATGTATATACATACATACATGTCTGAATATATATATACATGTCACAAATCCTAACAATAACAAACAATCTAAGTTCTAAAATGTGCTTGTCTCTGTACCACAATCTATAAATTTATCGGAAACAGCTTTGGACTATGCCTAGAAAATGGGTCAAAATTTCAATTTAATAAGATGGCCTTGTATTCAGTTTTGTTTCCAGGAAACATTTTTATTTTTTAAGGTCATTATTTGAACTTTAAAGAGGAAACTATTTTGAAACTAATAGATTATAGTACCTAGGATATTTTACAAAACTAACTTCTACCCTGTCCCCCAACACTCACAATATACACAGGCACATAGACACATATACATAGAGACACACTTATACACAAACACACATACAATGTACACACGTAACATACATATGCACACATACACACATATATATACATAAATACAAAATACACACATATAGACACACACAGGCACACAGACACACATACACTTAGGCACACTTATACATATATACACACTACACTTATGTATCATACATATACACACATACACACATATATTATATATATACACACACACGCAGATACACAATACATACATATAAACACACACGTATACTCAGGCACACATAAACATACACACACACATACACATTACACACACACTCACACACACAGATCACTGAGTCGCCCATTTTGAACAAAGAATTTTTCCTGTTGTCAATCAGCTTTGGCCATCCAGGGCCACCCTTCCCTGGGGGATAGTTGGCAATTAGACATGGGTAGGAAGGATTTGCTTTCATAGCCAGGACCTCCAGCTGCCAGGCTGCCCACTGGCCTCTCAGACTCTAGAGAATCTCCCCTGGGCATGCATTTAGTGGAGTTTGCAGACTGCTTTCTCATACCCCTCATTACAGCTTCCTCCTAATGCTTCTTGCTTTGGACAGCGTGCTGGTAGGCGAGGTCTACAGTCAGGGCCCCTCTCAGGGGCCGTTGCTGGTGCTCAATCTGGACTTTCAGACTCTGGAGGAACTAGAGCAGAGGACAAACAGACGTAAAAAATCAGAATGTGCAATGCGGGCAGGAAGTGAAGCAACAGAAATGCATCCCAGATCCATCTTCCTGAGGCCAAAGAAAAAGTAGACTCATGACTGACGGAACAATATCCCCATGATTCAGGGAGTGGCACTGTTAGGAATCTATTTTATAGCTTAAATACTTACAATAAAACATTAATATAATTTATCCTCAGAATGTCTGGCGAATCTCTTTCTCTCTTTGATGGGAGAGAGGGAAGTCAATGGCAGTTTGCCACAGTGATGTGATACCCTGGCAGGAAAACGCTCCATGTTATATCACAAACATATGTCCTGCTGACGGTTTTACATTCTGTTCCTTTAACTGCTTTTTTTCCCGTTTGGGGGAGACCTCTTCTAGACACGAGTAATGTGTTTTCCTATCAACCTATCACATCAACCATTAACACGCGCCTCTGCTCTTTGAGTTTACATGGTTAAAAAAGTGAAAATTTAACCTCGTGTTTCTTAGGACCTTAGTTTGGACTGCGTAGCAAAGTTGGTTTTAGTAGCTGCTCTCTGGCGAAGTCACTCCGGTTGCCTCTCAGTTGAGGAATGGCTCCCCACCCCCGTGGTTAACATTCCTCAAGTTACAGCTGATTAAATTGTGATGTGTACAAAATATGACCGCCACGATGGTAAGAAGACTCTAAAGCTAAGGTCAGGAATTAGCCTCCCATAAGACAAATCTGGGCCACAGATGTGTCTCGTTAGGCTTAGAAAGTATCCAGGCATTTTTTTTTTAAAAAGTAGCCAAAATTTAAAAGTTGATTCATTGTAAATAGAAAATTAGGTCTTCTAAGTTCTAAACAAACAAACAAGTCAGCATTCTCAGCCTGCGTTATGTTCTAGAGTTGCTTGGTAGTTTGGGTGCATGGCATCTTTCTCTTCTACAGGGTTTGCCTCCCTTGCTCACTTCTACCCTAACCAATAAATGTTCCTAGTTGGCACTGGAGATACCCAAACCTGTCCATGTTCAGACAAAAGAAGCTTTTCTTATTTCTAGAGAGATTTGAAACAATGGGTGACATCGAACTTGAAAGACAATCCCTCCTGAATGATTGATAGCCATGCTTAATTCTCTGAAGAATTGTTCCTATGAGCATGTGCTAGGTAATAAAGTTCTGTTGTCTTTGAACTAAACGGAAGCACACTTTGTGCTCACATGGTGATAACATCTTAAATGGTGGACCAGAGAAGAGAAAGGCATAAGCCAGAGACCCCTGTCACTGGGAGCATTTGAGGGTCACCAATAGCAGAAGCAGAGCCACACACTGCCATTGGTTTCTGAGGCCCCTCTAGTTCCATGAAGGTATCAAGTGTCCTGTGTTATTACTTGCTTTGGGGATGTTAAGTGGAGAACCCGCTGCCTGGAAATCTAGTTTGAATTGAAAAGCATCACATGAGCCTCTAAGTCTTTAAATGACATAGTTTCTGACCAGCTAGGATGAGGGGTAGAGAGAGGACGAGTGTCATCTTTCAGAACCACAGACAGTCCTGTAATTAGATTTGTCACAGAGTTCGACTCTCTTATCCCAGAAGGTTTGATTTTTGCCCCGATATCACATGGCAATCAGCTGTATAGCTTTTCTCCTGGTAAAAATATTGATTATTAAAAAAAACAGTAACATAACACAACTGTCGAAATGAAATTTTTAAAGCAGTGTGATGCTTTCAAAATGATTCGGAGATCTTTATTTCCTAACGGCACTAATCAAACATACACATTATATATGCATGTCTATGCCGTTTCCCTGAAGTCTTTATAAACCACTAGGAAAATAAACAACAACAGTGGCTTTGTAAAAGAAGTAATAATCTCAAAAGCTTAAGACTGATGTAGGCAAACCTCTATCCTCTGGTCTCGGCCTTTTTACAGAGACCAGGGTCCAGCGAAGTAAAAGCCCTGCTGGTCACACTCAGCCTGATGCCAACTTTTGTCAATAAAGTTTTATTGACAAAACCTATTCATGGCTGATTGTTTGCAACTGGTCTCTCTGCAGTGGTGGAGGTGGCTTGTTCCAACCAAGACTGCTTCATTCTCTGACCCTTCATGGGAACAGGCTCCTGGTGTCAGTTCTCAACTTCATGATCTCTTGTCAGTTGAACAAAAACCCAATTAAAGCCGCTATCTCATGCCACTAGACATTAAGCCACATACTCCCCCATCTAGGGTAATCGGACGACAGTGCTGCCTTCCTTTTTCTGGCTGTCCAATTTCAATGTTTACCTGGCAACCCTAAATTCCACATCCTCTCCATTTTCACACAGAATCCCCTCACCCGACAGAATTTCTTAAGCCCTAGAGTCACCTCTGTGTTGCTTGGGGGATGAGATCAAATGGGGAAGAAATAGTTTCTTCTTCACAGCTGGAGAGATGGTTGAGTGGTGGCCTGCATTTCAGCCTTGCAGAGGACCCAGGTTCGAATCCTAGTACCACATGGTAGTTAACAGCCATTTAAAAACTCCAATCCCAGGGAATCTGACACCAGTGTCTGACCTCTGTGGCACCAACCAAGTAAAGGTGCGCAGACATACATACAGACAAAACACGCATACACTCTTAAATTTTAAAAATCTAAAAATAATCTTTTTTTTTAAAAAAAAAAAAAGGCCCTCCAAAGTTTCTTGAAAGCTGCTAATTGTGTTGTGGCAGAAAGTTCTAGGCCAGTGTTGGCTTTCTCAAAGATGGCAAGAAGGAGCAAACACAGGAAAGCTCTATCTCACACTCAGGAAGACACACTGAGGACTCCGTCATTGTGGTTTACAGTCTCAACACACTGGTGGAAATCTGACGCTAACTGGTCCCTGGGAGCTGATTCGCTCATTACCGCAGTCGCTCCCACTGTCCTTGGCAATCCATTCCACACCATCTACAAAAGTGACGGTATTATGAGGATTTTATACCACCCTGGAAATTACATTCTGGATGGCAGAAGAATATACTGTGACTAAATATAATTTGTATATGCCGTCAAATGAATGGATTTTGCTAAAAAAAATTGAATATACTGAAGATCCCTGTTGCTGGCATTGAGTCAACAGAGATGGCATGAGAAACACTTCTTCACTAACACCTGGAAATACCAGATAAGATGCAAACATTTCTTTAAGTGAAAAGGCAGGGACTAACGAGGTGACTCAGGAGATGGAGGCACTTGCTGGTAACCCAGGCTATCTGAGTTCGAGCCCTGGGACCCACACAGTGGAAGAAGAGGATTCCTTCAGGGCGTCCTCTGACTGAGTTTCACGTGTGTACCATGGAGTAAGGGCACCACAGCACACACACACAAACACACACATCTTAGAATAGAAAATGCAAAGATGAGCTCCCCATGAAGGAATCCACAGGGACCTGCAACTGAGCAAGGATCCCACTAGTTTCCTCTCTTATCTCTCTTCTGCATGGTGTGCAGCTTCCTGGATCTCCTCCAGGCTCCTCAGCTTCTCGATTGTGCAGAACTTTTGACTCCAGCCAAGTCTCTACCAACACACTTCCTTACCTACACAAGGTTATTATGCAAAAGCCACGGTTCCATATAAACTCGAAAAGAGCAGGTAGGAGTTGAAGTTTAAGACAGAGCATCATTTGTATGTGTAGACAATAAAGTAAAATGGGGGTGTACAGTTAAAATAGTGTCCAAGGTCTAACAGAGGAAAACTACAACTCTGATAGAACTAAAACCCAAAGGGGACCCCAAGGATAGCTCTGTGGGTCGAAAGAGTTGACGGTGTAATCATGGGGAACTGAATTCAGATCCCCAGAACCCAGGTGAAAGAGCCAGGTATGGTGATGTGCACCTGTAACCCTAGCCCCAGGGGAGGGGATGAAGACAGGCAGATCCTGCAGTCGTCTGTCCAGACAGTACACTGGAACTGGGAAGTGGGTTGAGGGAGGGATCTTGTCTCAGGGGACAAGATGGGAATGATACATAGGGACATCTCAGCATCAACTTCTACTCTCAACATGGGGTTGACATGGATGAGTGTGTGTGTGTGTGTGTGTATGTGATATACATATATACACATATATGGGAGAATATCTGTGTTCATGGATAAAAAGCATCAATATTATGAGTTTAATTTTTCCATCAAGTGATCTTAGAGACTCATTACAACCTCAGTAAAATCATCCATGACTTATTTTATGGATTAAAAACTTATCCTGAAATTTGTGTAAAAATCCAAAAAAAAAAAAAAAAAAAGGCACAAAATAGACAAGAGGATGTTGAAGAAAGAAAAAAAAAATGAAGGACTAATGCCACCAACTTCCGGCCTATCTGCAGATCTGCACCCCTTTCGGTCTCAGCACAGCGCTGCACCCCTTGAGGCAGTGAAGAGCTGCCAAGAGTACCTTAATGGAATCCGGCAGAGTACAGGAAGAGACCGCTGATAGTGCAGTTAGCCAATCTGTGTCAAACGAGAGCGGGGCTGGAGGCCCAGCTCGGCTGTTGAGAACACTGACTGCTTTTGTAGATGACCCAGGTTCAGGTCTCAGCACGCATGTGCTGGCTCAGAACTGCCTGGAACTCCAGTCCAGGGAACCCAGCGCCCTCTGCTGGGCTCCACAGGCACTGCATTCACATGGAGTCCAGTCATCCGGGCAAAACTCTAATATACACAAAACGAAAGAACATAATAATAAATATTTTTAAAACCAAGGAAATTGCTTGCTAAGATATGATGGAGACATCACTCTCATCTACCGGTACATGTGGACTGTGTGACGATAAATAAAATAAATCAGAACACAGACCTCACTCCCCTTATAAATTCCCACTTAAACCAAACAACAGACCTAAATATAGACTACAAAGGCATATAACTCTCAGGAGATAAAAATAGAAGAAAGCAGAGATGACGGTGGACTTGACAATGTCTCATTAACTATGACAACACAGGCTCGGTCCATGAAAAAGAAATGTGACAAATTGGCCTTCGTCAAAATTAAAAAGTTGTATCTTCAAATAAAAGTGCTAAGGCAAAAAGAAAAATTGGAAGAGCACCTGAAACTCATCAGCAAGATGAATCACTGCATCATAAATCATATCTCCCTTGAAGACATGCACATGGAAGACTGACTAATGAACACGGAATAATGTGCCCGGTCACCCAGGTCATCAGGGAGTGCTTGTGACAACAGGAGGATCCCACTCAAAACCTACTGGAATGGCTAAGATGGGCCAGAATGACGCTGCTGGAGCCACGGGGCAGCGTGAACTCTCCTGTCTTGTTGATGGGAACACAAAATGACCAGCCAATCTGTCAGGCCGTGTGGAGAGCTGTTGTGAAGGTAAACATGGTCTTACCCTTCAATCAAGAAATTACATCCCTTTGGATGAAGAAATTACATCCCTTTGTATTCATCCAAAGGAGCTGACAATTGACATCCATGAAAGGCTCTGAATGCACGCACTTATAGAAGCTTTCGAAGTCATTCTCGAAACTGTGGAGAAACCAAGTAGCCCTGCTGTGAATGGATGCACCATTAAACTTTAGTGCACCCCAAAAGAGGAATACTATTTGACACTGAAGAGAAGGTAGCTATCCAAACACGAAAAGTTGCAGAGGAATCCCTCACACCATGTGGAAGAAGCCAGCATGCAGTGGTGTGCAACGGTATGGTGCTCTGGAAAAGTCCAAACTATAGACAGAGAAGCATAAATGACTGGCCCAGGTTATGAAAAAGAAGTCAGGATTCAGTGTGTGTGTGTGTGTGTGTGTGTGTGTGTGTGTGAATGTGCATGCATACATGTGTACATTCATGCGTGTGTGTGTGCAGGCATGCATATGCCACAATGCATGTGTGGAAGTTGGGGGACAACCTGAAGTGATTGTTTTCTACTCTGTTTGAGAAAAGATCTCTCATCTCTGCTAAGTACACCAGATTATCCAGCCTGCTGTCTTCTGAGAGTTCTCTTATCTCCACCTTCTTTCTCACCATTATATATTAATAATAACTATTACAGACACACAGTTCACCCAGCTCTACATGAAGAACTACAGTCGGGTTGTTACACTTGCATGGCAATGCTCTTTGTGGACTGAACCTTGGGAATTGCTGGGTAGAAAAATTTTTTCTGAACGATGCTGAAGAAGCAAATAAATTCCCACATGCATTTCTCCAAACCAAAGACCGGCAATACCAAGAATCAACATAACCCCATAACCAAGGCTTCATCATAGATTAGTCATGTACCACTGTGTCTTGGGATAACTGATAACGGTGCAGGCTGTGCACATGTGAGGGAAAGGGGCACATGGAATATTACTGCAGGCTCCTCTCTATTTGATGTGAAATTGAAAACTGTTCTTTAAAAAAAATCTATTTTTAGAAAATCTTATAAGGGGAATTTGTACATCAGTGTGTAACCCTCATAGGTACTGCTCAATGAAATTTTACCAAGTGATCATGTCCAAGTAACTGGAACTCAGACAAGGAACAAACATTTTCAGTCAGCTCCTCTCCCGCAAGGGCACCTATGATGTTACCGCTCAATTTAGTTGACTTGCACCATTTTTAATTTTGCATGAATGAATTAGAGTTAAAATACTTATATATACATGCATACACACACACACACACACACATATATATATATACATATATATATATATATATATTCTCTTATTCCACTGTATCTGTGACATTTCGCCCAGGTATTTGACTACTA
The DNA here is from genome assembly GCF_014885135.2 of Alexandromys fortis. Taxonomy (NCBI): domain Eukaryota; kingdom Metazoa; phylum Chordata; class Mammalia; order Rodentia; family Cricetidae; genus Alexandromys; species Alexandromys fortis. The sequence goes on along the minus strand of NW_026067892.1, from coordinate 13,042,329 downwards.
TGGCCTCTTCATTTTTAACATCCTATCTCACTGGACCATATAAATAAAAATCAGATTTTGTACCAATTCTACTGTAATGGACAGTTTGGTTGTTTCCGGGTTGGGGCACTATAAATAAGGGAGCCTTCTACAAACATTTGTGCACATGCGCCAGTCTTTAAAACATATTTTACGTTTCTATTCTTATGAAAAGTGGGGTGATAGGACTGTGGATGTGTGAAGATGTTCAACCTAAGATCTTTTAGCGGTTTTCCAAAGTGGTTGTACTGATTTACACTCCAGCCAGGAGAATATACAAGGTCCAGTCCCTCCATGCCACCAAATTGTCAGTCTTTTTCCTCTTAGCTGCTTCTGTGGCTACATTCAACCTCAAAAGTAAGTACTTTGGAGCCAGGCATATTTGACTTGTTTGCCCCTTGGGTCACTTTCTGTCACGTGTGTGGACATGAGGAAGTCTTGTCTCCTCGCTGATTCCTAGTTTCTCTCCTCTCCAGTTTGGCAACAGAAATGGTTATCCTCATTGACCGTGTTTGCGGATGACAAATGCGAATGATGTCCCTAAAACCACTTCTTCTTAAGCATCTACCAGATGCTGGTGTGTATTTCCCCACAACGGGGAGCATAGCACAACTGGACTCACAGGCCAGAATGGGGAGAGCCAAACCCTCCTTACCTTCTAGACAGCTGGCATTCCGCAGAGGGGCAGAGATGGGTTGACCCTGCTGCTTGCTCAGACTGGGCTGCTGACTAATTGGACTAAGGAGATAGTTTCATTGTAAAGTCACGCTAAAAGGAACTTGCATTGGGCATATCTCTGGGACGGATCGGGTTTAGTTCTTTCCACCTGTTATCCCTGGCCTCTGATTCCCCACATCCTATTACGTCATCTTGAAAGAAATGGCCAGGAGACCTCGGAGCCAGCAGGTGAAGACACTTACTTTTATTTTTCACCAAATTAAGAGCAAGCAATGGTTGTTCGGGAACATCAATCACGTTTTCCAAATGTGTTTGCTGCAGCACCCGGGAAAGAATGCACCCATTTGTCAAAATTCCAGCACATCTTCACCTACAATGAGGTGTCATGTCACCTTAAGAATTGAGAAGTGAATTGTTTATACTCTGTCTTCTCACTCCGTTTCTGGGAGCCGAAGCCCCCTTCAGTGTCAGCCGAGTGAGCTCACGACTTGAAGGAGACGTGGAGAAAGCTCCACGGCTTTCCAGAGACAGTAAACATCCCACAGTTCCCTAGACTCCAGGCCTGGTCTACACCACAAGGGAGTCAACACTGACGAAGGAAATAATTCATCACAGAGTGTGTGGCTGTGCCTCAGAAGAGGATCACTTAATCTCCCTCTTTTGCTACTTTATTGTTGGGCCGAGAGGGGAGGGTGGCCTTTATGTTTTTGCTGGCTGTGAGGGACCTACTCTCAATGTGGTATCCAAATATGAGCCTCCTGGCTCTCACAGAGCCATTCCCTTGTGTCCTCGTGATTAACAATGGTTGCAGTTGTCTCCCCAATACAGGACTCCTTAGAAACCGTGGAAGACTGATTCCCAGTTAATAAGCCCACAACACATTTTTCCCAACACAATTCCTTTAATTTTTAAAGGCTTATATAGTTAAAAGGAATTGAAGCCCATGTGTTTTTTATTCCTGGGCACTGACATCATCAAAATAGCCTTTTAAACAGCTGGTTGAGCCCTTTTTAATAAAGTTCTCTTACGACTCGTTTCTTTTTGAAAACAGTTCCTTTTTGCCAAAGGCAAGTGAACTGATGTGCCAAAAGACTTGGATTTCCATCAAAATTTCAGACCTGCAAACTGATATTCTCCGTCCACGGACCCCTGACGCTTGCCTCCATTGCCATGAGTGACAAGAAGGAAAGAAGAGTCATTGAAGAAAGTTCATGGTCAAACCCACCGTCAAGCAATTAAAGAAATGCCCACATTGGCTGTCTGAATGAAGGCTAAACCTGAAACAAATCAGTGTCCGATTTGTATTGAATTATTGCCGAAACACGATCCACTGCCAAGCAGTTAAATTTTCCCTGTTTCTGGTCATCAGGAGTAAACCACAATGCCTTATTCTCCAGGGGACCCAAGGGCTGGGATTTTTTCTGATGTGATCGTTTTAACAGTCATTCTGGAGATAATCGCTGGTCACAGCGCACACGCGCGCACACACACTGTGTGTGCACGCCTAATAGGCTACGCACGAGGGTAGGATACTTACCTAAGGGTTTTCTTCCTCCTCTAATAACAACGCTCTTGTCTAAAGGCGTGCATGTTGGTTGAGAGAATGAAATTTTAATCCAGGCACAAAGCGTGTGAAGGAGGTCCAGCCTCTAAATAGACCCACATGCTGTCACTGAAGCAAAATGATTCAGGCTTTTTGGTCTTCACAATGGAGCCTGTTTTTCTCCTTGTCAAAATGAATATAGCTGAACAGTAATCAGAAAGATGTATGGTGGAGAGATGTTGGATTTTATGGGAATCTGTGAAGCGAACAGGCATTCCAACTCCTGCAGCCTCCAGCAGAAACGCAGACACGAGAGTTCTATTTGAGAAGCAAATCCATCTGCCGTCAAAAATCTTCAAGAGGATAATTCCTCTTAAATGGGGAAATTAAGAGAGAGAAAAGGAAGGGGATGAGTTATTTGATTTTATTTTACTGTTGAGATTTTAAAAGTGTGTATATGCATATATATGTGTGTGTATGCATATATATATATATGGCATGTATGTGTGTCAAAAGATTTATGAGTTTACCAAAAGCTCTTCGAGAAACTGAATAAGCAAAAATTGAGAGCAACATTCAGATTCGCGAAACAGATGGTGCCTTCTGTGAGTAGAACTTCTGCTCCAATCTTTGTCGTACACATGTTATTTTTGAAATTTTGTCCAGGGGGTTAGATTGGAGGCCATTTCCCCCCAGTTGGTAGACAGCAAAACGCCGGGATCTAGAGGTCCGTGAAAAAATGAATGGATTTCATTGTTAACAGACAGTAAAAGAATGGTGAATGATTCACCGCAGGGTCCTGTGAAATCTGAAATTTCCTTGTGCACTGAACGCGTAGATCAAGGCTCAGGGCCGAGTACAGAAGTAGTACACGGGGGGAGAAAAGTCTAACAGAGGCATCATCCACTGAAGAGCCCACAAATTAAAGCATTGCCTGCGACAAATAGAACTTGGTTTATATCTATGCAAAGCGCTTTGATTACACAACATGAAGCACATCTCTCTGCATGATTAAACAGACATTTTCAGATGTGTTTTATGTATTGACGTTCCAGGAGAATCTAGAGAATACTATTTCATATTGTCAGGGAAACTGCCAGATGCTCTGACTTTAGCGATGTGACCTTGGCAAGTGAACAAACTCTCTGTGCCACGGTTTCCTCGTTTATAAAGCAGAAGAATGATATATAGACTCACTGCACAAGAATAGATTTCTAATAAGCTACCAAGACGCTGGCGTGTTCAATTATAGTCTCCTTCTTTTCCCCCTTTCCTTGTCTCTGTGTCTCTCTCCTTCCTCATTTCCAAATGCATTCTCTACAGGGTATCATAGGTTGTCAAGACTAGAGAAGGGCCCAGGGATCACGTCATTCTATCAAAACTCAAAATCAACTTATAAACAAATGAAATGGTTTACTCAAGGCTGCAAGGCTACAAACCCAGCTAATGGTGCGTGTAAGTTCTGAGTCACTGGTTCCTGGACAAGTAATTAAGAGCATAAGATTTGGTGAAGCACTATTTTAACCTTTTCCAGCTTTCTCAGCTCTAAGATAGTTCTTCAAGCAATATCTGGGTCCTGGGACGACCGTGTGCTGTTGGCATCTAGGACAATACTGGAAGCTCGTTTTCACTGAAGTATGATATGGCTTCTCACTACGCTGCCATTCCACTTCCAGTTCACTTGACATGGCTTCGGTTGTGTCCACTTCTATGTTTCGGGGTCCCAAGTTAACTCCCCAATGACCCCAGTAGACCTAAGCAGTATTAATAAGTAGCTTAAGTACTAGCGAAGCCTTGAGGTCGGCCAGAGCAGGGTGTAACTCAGCGCTACAGATGAGAAAACCGAAGCTGGAGAAAGAAACATTTCTGGGAGTACACATGGATGTACCCGAATAAAAGAAAGTGGAGCCATCAGCCTCACCAAGAAAAACTGCAACATCTTCCCCAAGACCTGACTTTCCTGAGAAACTTCTCTCTGCCTAAGAAGTGGCTTCCACCACTGAAAAGTGATAGCCTTTGTTTGGGCCTGAAGAAGGAGGAGCGATCACCCAAGCCCTACTTGGTTGGGGGAACTTTCTCTGGTGGAGACAATTGTGGAGAGCCGGCAACAAAGACATTTTAGCTCAAGGTTAAAAAGGTCCATTTCTCCGGCTAAGTCTATCCAGTGAATCTTTGTTCTGGAACCTGTACTCACGCCTCACCTCTGGGAGCATCCATCATCGTCTTCGGTGCATGCTGGTGCTAAAAAGCCTATTTGAAAACAGACGGGTGTTTAATTATTGCTCGACTCGGGGTGACAGCCTTCCTTTTTCTCAGACGTCGTCTTCAGAGCAAAGCGTGAAAACTGTTACCTGAAGAATGACTGAATTTCAACCCTTCCGTATGCATTATGCATTCCAGGAGTTCTCTGCCAGGGATATAAGTCAGGGACTCCCCCGCTGGTTTTGATTACAGCTGCCGAGCCACAGGTTTGAACAGCTTTAAGTCAGTCACTCTTCGGAACCTGCACATAAATACAAAAGGCTTTCTCCTTACCAAACCTGTCTTCCAGGAAGCTTGCTTCTACGTCCATTCTGTCCATTTTACATCCCCCCTATCCCATCACCCCCACCCCTGACCCCACTGCCATCAGAACAATTATCAAATCAAATCGCCTTTCTTGCAACCAAGGTCCTCTTCATTTGCATATTCAAAGGTCACTGTGCAAATGCAAATTAGTTAATATCAAAGCAATGATCATTTAAGAATGTCTTTCCACGGAGTCAGATAAGAAGAAAATTACCTTTGTGTGTTTTTTTTTTAATTTTGCACATTACAGACATATGTTAATATGAGGGGGAGAGAAGAGATGAGCTCTGACCAGCGCTCTCCATACCTAGCTTCTGGGCCTTGCAAGGCCACTGTCTTGCTTAAACTGTAGCCCTCGCATGACGGTAGGTGATATGAGGGGCTTAATTTGCTAAGACATCTCTTTATTTGAGGTGCTGTAAGGACCGGGCAATAAGGAATGACACCATCCCTCAGCGGTAAGTGGCAGGCGCCACTGTATTAGTCTAACATGGTATTTCTCTGCCTTTTTCCGGCGTTTGCTTGCTTTGTTTTGTTTGGGAGAGCTGCTTTTGGTTTTTGTTGTTGTTTGTTTGTTTTTGACAACTTGCATTTCCCTGATGTGAGCAGAATAAAAAGGAATAGAAATCGAAATCAGTTCCATGTGAATTCTAGGATCCTTCCTCTGTTTTAAACTGCAATTGTTTCCTGGAGGGAAGAAAAAAAAAAAAGCCTGCAGGATTTCCTGAGAAATAATTCACAAGGATAGGTACTGGGTCCAGCTTGCTTTTTTTTTTTCTTGTGCGTTTGTGATTGATGACACTGCAAAGAACTGATAGATTTGCTGGGACTGCATCTCCACACAGTTCTTTTTTTTTTTTTTTAAATCTAAACAAACTGCAATTCCTAAAAGAAAGAAAGGAAGAAAAATATGGCATTTGCTTTCCTGGCTTCTTGGCTGGTAGCTGCTTAGTAACTCTGGCATGGTTTGGAGGGGCTCAGTTAATGGACTCCGCTGTCGTTGCCACCATGAAGGCAACTTGAAAATTAATCAATTATTTAAGGTAATAACCAGACAGAAATTTGTAATTCAAGCAGGCAAGCTCCATAGCCAACCTCTTAGAGGGGTCATATAGAAAGAATGTGGGCTTTGGGTTCTACATACCTGAGTTCAAACCCTCCCATCCCCCTGCTTAGCGAGGGCATGAAGCTTCAGTGTTAGGGAACCCAGTTGCTTCTGGTATGAGACTGAGGAAAGGCACATTCTCCACAAGAGGAAGCAACAGTTTATGAGGCAGGGTGGGGCTCAGGGACTCATGATGGGATGGGAAGGAGTGTATGCCAGAGACAGTTTTGCAAGACTGAGTTCTGCTCTTTGAGAACCTGGTGTTTTCATAATGGACCTGGGGAAGACAAACTGAGGCATCTTTGGTCCAAACGATCCATCAGGTCCCCTAGCGGGCATTATCTTGTGTATTCGTCATAAAAACCATCCAAGGGACTCTGCAAGTGACAGGTGTCATGGTGGTAAGCCTGAGCGTGTGTGTCACTCCACTACTTCTGAAAGCTAATTATTATGGGATGTGCCCCTGTTCTCCCTCACAGCAACAATAATGTCTGATGGATTGACATGACATGGATCCTATGCATCAGCAAAACTATCTCTCTTCTTAAGTCTTAGGTGCATTTTAATCTGACCTCATTTATTTAAAGGTTCAGTAGGATTGGGGCTAGAGGTGAGAGGAGGGGGCCCGGCTCATTCTTTTTCATATACCCCATTCCATGGGGTCCTGAACACAGTTTAGAATCATTCAGGAACTCGAAGATCCAAAGGCTTCCTCTTTCTTACCTTTCCCTTCTAGGCACAGTCCACCAGCAAAAAATGACATCATGGGGACCGGAGAGAACACTAAGCCCTAGAAATGCTTGTTGCCCACGTCTGACCTGAGTTCCAGCCCCTGAACCCATGTAAAAGCAGAAGTTGAGAACCAGTTCAGTCAAGTTGTCCTCTGACCACATGCCCTCTCTCTCGCCCACACATACCACTATCATAATAAATAAAGAGAAACACCTGCTAGCAAAGGAGTGAAAGGCTCAGACATCCCATGCCATAGGAAGTAAGACTAAAAAAAAAAAAATTATTCGGCTAAACTCCATTCACAGTGACACAGCTACCCAGTCGGCATGGATAAGACAGAAGGGCTCAGCGCCCCCTTGAGATCCATAATGGTCCTTCTATTCATTCCTGATGTTTGACTCAAATAATGGAGTTTGCTTTGGAGTGTTTGAGTGTGTGTGTGTGTGTGTGTGTGTGTGTGTGTGTGTGTGTGTAAAATACATGACATTTATTTGTAATATATATATATATATATATTTTAATTTCCATTTTACACATTAGCCCAACTCGCATCCACTCCTCCCAATGGGTAAGGGCTTGAATGGAAAGTCGACTAAGCTGGGGGGCAGGACCAAGCCCCTCCCCTCCTCATTAAGGGTGAGCATGGCATCTCACCGACGTTGAGTCTTCAGTGTGAAGGTCATCCTTCAAATCTTGTCTTTGGAGAGAGTGGTTTGCGTGAGATACAGTTGACAAATCTCGGTCAACGCAAGAAGCTGAAAAGAACTGGAGAGCTCCAAGTGAGAATGACGTCTACCCACAATCCCATGCGGGCGATCACTCCTAACCACAAGTCAGCAGGTCAGAAGGGTTCCGTGGCTGGAGACTTCGGTTCCCGAAGGACAAAGGGAGTCATTTGCATCACGTGTGTTAGGCGGCTTCCTGGTGACTACTTCTGGATGAAGAGCTAAATTTATGGATGGTTGGAATATGTGCTACTGGTCTTGAAAATACGGGCTTCCTTTCTGTCTGGGATTCTAGGGCTTAGAAGAGTCGAGTCATTGGTGTTGAAATAGAAGAGCTGCCTTAAGCTTTGTGCGTTGCATGATATGATGGAGACTGAAGGAGACAGAGCAAGAGCTTTGCTCTTGATAAGCTGATTATTTGTTATTAGTTCTTTAACCTTTGACCCAGACTTTAGTTGCATAGGAGGTACCAGTGACAAAGTTTGAGCCAGGGACAAGGGATGCTCTCAGGAATTGTTGGTAAATGATTGTGTGCACACTAATGCGATGTCACCTAATCCTTCCTTTTTGATATATAAATATCTTATTTTTTATTTACATTTGTGTGTATGTGTAGTGTGTGTGTGTGTGTGTGCAGTGTGTGTGCATGCTACCAGCAGAGGGCGTCAGAGCAGCTGGAGGAGCTGGGGTTAGAGGCATCTGTACGCACCCCTACATTGGCCCTGGGAACAGAACCCCCCACTCTCTGCAAGAGCGGTACGTCCTCTTAACTGCTAAGCCATCTATCTCTCCAGTCCTGTGTCTGAATATCTTTGCCCACTTGCTGGTTGCGGCATTCTCCGTGTGTTAAGTATTATCAGTGTATGAAAGCTTCAGCTCATTAGGAAGCTGAAAGAATACAGTGTTGCCAAGTTTCTAATCAGTCAGTCAGCGAACATCCATCATGCGCTGTGTGCGGAATGCTGAATAAGGCAGTCGCCACAAGAGAGAAGAACATGACTCTGCACCGAGCCAGTCTGTCTTTAATTGAGGAAATCGTCTAAACTTAAGGGCAGTTTATTAAATATCAAATACGTATTTAAGTGGTATGAATTGAATTGGTTTATACTGAAGAGATCCAGAGTGACTGAGGTCCTCTTGCCAATCAATCAGAGAGCCTCTAAAAGATAATTGCATTAATTCTGACATCTTAATTGTGTTTGAACACCTACTGTGTGCAAACCTGGTGCGTAGCATTGCTAATCCCTTCGCCTGTGACCTTGACCACGCTTTGACAAAACATTCCCTTCAATGATGAGAAAGATCATAAATCAGAGATGTTAACCAGCACATCAGCTGCTAACTCAACCAACAGCAAACAGTCAGGATGGACATTATTTATTCTTGTCATCAGTAGGACCAGAAGAGGAAAAAATTATTTTGCTCAGAGTTTCTTGGTGGCAAAGTTGTGGTCACATACACAGTGACAGGAGAGGTCCTGTTCATAGCTGGGAGGACGAGAAGCAAAGAGATCTTATCAGAAGTCAGGAAGCTCCCTAAGACACGCCCACAAGTGACATGACCTGTGACCTCTGGCTAGCCCCCGCCCCTGCCTCCTTAAATTTTCATAGCTCCCCTTAATACTGCCACCACTGGGGGCCAACTGTTCAAAGGTGACCTTGTGGGGAACATAGGCTCTCAACCTTACACCAAAACACATGTGCCAGTTGTCAGGTGACTTGCATCTCTCAAGAATGCATGAAAGTGGAGATGGACTTAGCAAGGAAGAGCATCGGCATGAAGGTTAGGAGTCAAGTGGAGGATGGCCAGTGGATCTGATTTTAATATTTTCCTTCTTGCTTATTTACTATTCTGACATCTTAATTGTGTTTGAACACCTACTGTGTGCAAACCTGGTGCGTAGCATTGCAAATCCCTTCGCCTGTGACCTTGACCACGCTTTGACAAAACATTCCCTTCAATGATGAGAAAGATCACAAATCAGAGTTCTTTCTCTCTCTGATTGATTGGCAAGAGGACCTCAGTCACTCTTGATCTCTTCAGTATAAATAGTGCTTATTTACTATTGCTAAAATTGAACTAATTTTAGGCTTACCGAATACAAAAATGATACGCTTTCTTTTATTTGTTTTAGCTCTCTCTCCTTAACATTACCATATTGTTAGAACACATTACAATGATTAAAACCAGACTAGGGGGGCTGGAGGGATGACTCAGAGGTTAAGAGTTGCTCTTCAGAGGGACTGAAGTTGGGTTCCCGGCACCCACATCAAGCTTACCACAACTGCGTGTCACTTCAACTCGGGGAGATCACATGTCACTGGCCTCTGTATGCCTACACAGAGACACATACCTAAAAAGATTTTAACAGAGAACTTGACATTAACATGTTATTACTAATCATACTTTAGATGTGACTCAAAATCCAAGTTTTCTCCCCAGTATTCCAACATTCCAACAGCATGCTGTATTTCGCTTCTCCTTGGTGTCTAACAGTCTCTGAGAGTTCTCCAAGCTTCTTATATTTTAATGACTTTGATGCCTAAGACTGTTGATCAGGTAGTAATGAGCTGATAAATTAACTGTTAGTTTATGGAACCTATACCAATTTGCATATTTTTCAAGCTAGAACACATTACTCATTTTTGGCAATTTACCACGAAACCAAACCTTTGTGCATCTCAACCATCACAGCTCAGGACTCGTGATGGTGACAAGCCTTCTGACTAGACTGCCCGGTATCCCCTCCGAAAATGGCTCTCCAGTGCTAGCTGCCTTTTCTAAGGAGGGCTTATTACTCAAGGTTGCCTCATAGACACTATTTCTCTCTCTCCTCCTGCATTCAATAACTGAAACACAACTGTGAGAAAGAGCTGTCTCTTCTCCCAGAGTAATTTATTTGATTATGTGTATAAGCAATTATCACGGATATTTGCTGCAGGAATTGAATCCACTGCTGTTCTTATTGTTTCTGAATTGATTAGAGATTGGCTGTTTTGGTTCTTTCAGGATGGAACTTGTGTGTGTCCAACAGTCTGCTTTTTATTTAAGGGTCTCCTTACGTTTGGGTACCGCAAGACAGTCCAAATTTGCCTTGTGGCTCCTCCTAGCTCTGTAACCAAGCATCCCATCAAGATCATGGTACTTTTACTGAAGACCTGAGGCTAGATGTTTGCCAGGTGTGCTCAGATCTGCTTTCTGCCACCAAATCCCAGGCTTCTCTTCTCATTAATGAGATGGAGTCTCGGTGTCACGAGAGTAGCAGACAAATGGATCAGGTTGTGGAGGGCTCCCACTCGTTGGCTGCAAGTACTTGGGCGCCACTGGTGTTAGAGAAAGCTTTTACAAAGAAAAGCAAGGGAGTGAGTGGTCGAATTCTCAGAAAATTTCTCATGCTGGGATTCAGATTCAACAGGAGAAAGGACAAAGGGTTGAATGACTAAAATTAGCAAGTGAAGGCTCTGTGCCTGGAGTGAGAAAGGTCTGTGTTAGAGCACCAGATGGAGGAATAGAAGGAAGAAGCAAAAACATCAGAGAAAGATAATTGGTTAGCAACAGTGACAGACACCTGAATGCCTGAAACCTTCCTGTTTGTTGTCTTAGAGAGCTGAATACATAGAAGCTCCTCCAAAAACATCAGGAATGATTGACTCTGTGTCAAAAAAAAGCAAAGACTTCAGTTTTGACATATTCGGTTTAAGAACTATCAAGACACCTTAATAGAAGCAACTCCAGCAGACAATGGAAACTATCCTACTAAAGATAGGTGCTGTATGTTTTGACTTCCTAATCCCATTGCTTTGCCTCACCTGCAGTGCTTACTAAGAACAATAAGAGTTAACACTTTTCCAACACATTATGCCGGGCTAATGGCAAGCATTTTTATAGACTTGACCCTGTTCAGCACACATAATAACCCTAGTCACATAATTTCCATATTTCAGATGGAGAGAATGAGACAAACAGAGGTTAGGTAACTTGACCACAGAGACACGGCGAGAGGGTTGTGAAATCAAGATTTGACTCACTCGGATGACTTCAGTGTGCCAGCTCTTCATCGAGAGAGAGATTGTTTTGAAAAGAGAAGCACAGAGATACAGAGTAATAGAAGAGAGATTACCAAAAATACCAGAGCTTACTGTCAGCGAAGGGAGGTGACATGGATAGAGAAATGGGAATCCTTCTTTAGGACTGGGGGGGGGGGGGTATTGTGAAGACATAAAGCGAAAAACAATGCAGGAAGAGCTACCTTGAAAGAAACCAGCAAAAAAGCAAGAGGGATGAGGATCAGGAAGGACAAACAGAATACCAATCAGACAGCTGGCATCAATCCCAACAGATCAATAATTGCACTACTTGTAAATATGCTAAAGGCCCTCATTTTTAAATCAAATATTATCAGATAGGCCTCTTGCTCCACATACTTTATTTCTCAGGACATAGGAAAGCCGACACACAATTCTGAATACACCAAAACAGAATTTGTGGCGGTCCATCAACACCAGCAGAAGAAGACAGAAAGGCAAAACTTATCCGCTGAGAGAGACAGGGATCTCTGTCAGTATATGACCTACTAATAGAAAGAAAAAAATATAATACAGTGTGTGTACCCAATCAGTCAGATATGAAATAAGCAACAAAAGATGGAAGAAATAAAGGGAGAAAGAACAATTGTCTTAAATGGATGTCTAATGCAACTCTCCGTGTAACTACTTTGGAAACAGGAGCAGAAGCGCAGTATAATACATATGAACAATATGATCACTATACGGACCTACAAAGAGGTGAATTCAGTGGTTATATCTTTCCAAGGGTGTGCCGAACCTGTAGCAAAATTAACAAGATGGTGAGGCCTAAAGTAAATCTTAGTTCATTTCAAAGGGTTGATACCAGAAACAAAACAAAACAACCTTGGAACTTCCACATGGAAGAATCGTGGAAACTCTGCCCATGACCTGAATTGAGCTGACTGAGATGGGGCTTTTGTGACCTTAGATGTATGCTCCATTTCAGCCACAGCACTGCACACACATGATTAGCTCTCATGGAATAAATAAAATAAGTGAGAAATAAAAGAATTGGTAATAGACTACATTCTGCACTTATAGGAGAATAATGTTAAGTTTAGTATCAAAAGACAACAAAAAACTTCAAGTATGAGGAATAACCAATATGATTCTTACTCTAAAATATAGAGATCAAGTCAAAATTCCAAGGAAACATACACTGTCTGGGCCGGGCACACTGTGATGTTGTTACCAGCCTACAGGTTGCAGCTATACTTTCTTAGAAACAAAATACAGCCAACCAGCGTGGACCAGAAAAGGAAAGAGAGTGCTAATCAGGTCCCTGAGTGTTCAGAAAGGGGAGAGTGGAGGAGGCAAAAGGAAGGAGATAGCTGAGAGCTGACACAGTACACGGCGGAAGGAGTGTATAATGAAGCTGAAAAAGCTCAGGAACCAAAACAACTCCCTAAGCACAAGGATGCTCCTCAACAGAGGAGCAGACAGATTACCGATATCAGAAACTACAGGGATGTACAATTGTCAGGCCTACGGAATTTAGAAAGATAAGACAAATTTGGCGGTTCAGATGAAATGCACAGATTCCATGAAAAATCTGAAAATACAAAGCCTGAGCAAAAAGAGCAAGTGAGTGGCTGGAGCATGACGCATCTGCACAAATATTCCTGCAACCACAGCTGCCCGCATGGAAATGTGTGCACAGAAGGGGCCCCTGGTGACATTTCCCAACCGTTTAAAACAGATGCAAGATAAACCTTACCCAATGTCTTCCAAGAATAGAAAATAAAAACCCATTTTCAGAAGCTCACATTATCTGAATACAGAGCCGGATAGAGACATCATAAGAAGACAGATCACATGCTCACGACTGTGGATGGAAACATCGGAAAATTTCTAGCCAGTGAATTAGGGCCAAGTTGGAATCTTTCCCAGAATATAATATTCATTTAATATTTGAAAATCAATGAGTGTAATTCACCATTTTAAAAGAATAAAATGATTAGTTTAATAAATGCCGAGAGAGTTGACTAAAAAAAAAAAAATCAACAGCCATTATGACCAGATACTTATTTCTAAGATACTAGCAGCATCTTAGAAAGGAGAAAATCCATTAGCAGCATCTGAAAGCATCTGACTGCTAATTCTATGTTGAGTGACAAGGTCTTAAGAGACTTCCTTTGGAGATTAGTGAGGAAATAAGGCAGTCATCACTGCCTCCCCTCACCACTCTGTAGGGACCCATTTTTCTGTACCTCTGCAAATGAAGACATGGGTTGCTGTTCTTTACTGACCACACATTTGGCCACAGATGAAATCCAAAAGGATTGTCAGATAAATCAGTGATTTCTCAGTCATCAAATATATGGTCAACATGTGGAAATCAATTGTTTTCTTTTGATCACTTAAAAGAAAGAAGAAACCTAATAAAAATTTTAAGAATTCTGCATAGAGGGCTGGAGAGATGGCTCAGAGGGTAAGGGCACTGGCTACTCTTCCAGAGGTTCCTATTTCGATTCCCAGCAACCACATGGTGGCTCACAACCATCTGTAATGAGACTGTGCCTTCCTTGCCAGCAGTATATTGTATGCTTAATAAATAAACCTTAAAAAAAGAATTCTGCATAGAAACTTCAATACCTGAGCTGGTATAGCAGACCCAACTAAATAGTAGGTTCATGAACTAAAAATCTCAAATATATGTATGTATATGTGTGTGTGTGTGTGCGTGTGTGTGTGATTTCTGTTGGCCCAATCATCCTAATCTAAATTCTGAGAGAGAGAGAGAGAGAGAGAGAGAGAGAGAGAGAATGAATTATCAAATTTCACATCAAAATACAAGGAGTTATTCCTAGAGGCTTTCAGTAGGGTTTTTTTTTTTTTGGTTTTTCGAGACAGGGTTTCTCTGTGGCTTTAGAAAGGGACCATGACAGCCCTATTAAAAACACACTGAACATTATCTGCCCTCCGTGGATCTTTAAGCGCAGAGACAATACAGCATAATTTTCTGGTGCTAGAGATGTTTTCTCCTTCTATCTCCCCACTGAACCCCTTCCCCCAAACATGATCATGTGTGACGAGCCTCACTTAAGTGATGTTTGTCCAATTAACGCATCTTTTTTCCTTTCATCTAAACTTGAACAACTTGACAGATCCTGTTAGAACAGAGGCCTGTGTTGACTCCTTAACACATTAAACACATTTAACCCTGGGGCAGTTACATTCTTTAGCCCCTCGTTGGGGAGATCTTCCTTCAAGGGTCCCCTTCCTCCCTTGATCGTGTCTAGTCTTCCTTCAAATCATTTCTGCCTAGAGACCTTCTTGGCCAACCACACTCCTTCCACGTTTGTTCTTCTCCATGAGAAGCAGCACCTTCAAACAAAGAGTACAGTCTGATTCCACAACTGTCCCTCCCCCCAAACATGGATGTCAGCTTTTGGGGTGAGGCTGTTTTAGCCACTTGATCACTATTGGCCGTACCTCAGTCTCCAGCACAGAGCTATGCATTGCAAAGTGCCTGTTAGATGAATTGAAGGAATGTGTACGTTAATGACTTGAATGTCCCTTTAAAGTTCCTGCATGATTTCATAGGGAATGCTATTGTAATATTTCACCAGCTTTTATGTGCATATTCTTTTCTGGTGTATTTCTCACTGGAGGCCACACTGAGACCTTCAGGGGTCCATAAAGACCACATTTCACAGTCTAGCTGGAATTTTCCACGGCGTGCCGAGTGAGGAGAACGGAGGAGCATAACTCTGCCACGAGAGGAGAACATTTTAAAGTTGGCTTCAATATATTTTAGTGCATCCATAAAATGTTTAATGAAAGTGTGATAAAAAAGAAGAGTGGGTTTATTAAAAGAAAAATATAAAAAAAGTTCTAAGTTGTTTTAAGGGATCGTCTTTTGGCTTGATACTCAAAAACGAAACTGGAGTGAGGGGACAAAAATATCCTAAAAAAATAACTAATTTCCTATGATATTTATAATCTATAATAGAACATGTTCCCAAGAAAGTAGGTTATTTCTTTATGCACATATAAATTTGAAATTAATACAATAAAAAGCTGAGCATTTTGGCTAAGAAGAACAGTAGGGTCAGATGTCAAGCTCATAATAAAACATTGCTCTAGCCAGCCCAGAAAACTACTCTCTGATCTTTTCAGAGGTTTTCAGTAAGATTTTCTGATAACTTTTTTCCCTTCCTTTTTACTATTTTTATAGCCCCATTCTTAAAAGACTCATTTTCTGTCAAGAATAATCATTCTAACCAAAAAGAAAATAGAAAAATGTCTCCAACACTTCAACAATAGTTGGTTTTGTTAAGATTTTAGCTTTGAAGAAGATAAATAAGAAAGTTCTTGGGAGGAAAAAAATTGACTAATCCTCTACTCTTTTATTATTTCTAGATACTCAGTAATTTTGGCATGCTGGTTTGCAAATTGCATGTCTTGAATTAATATTAACCTCAAAATAACTACCTTTGAATGAAAATGTAACACTGGTCAGTTTCTAGCAGTTATGGGGATCTTGTTTAATATAAGAGAGGGTGCTGTCTTTTTGAAAGACCAATGGGCTATGTAGGTCCTTCAGGGTGTTATCTACACATTCTAAGGTTTCTTATGGGAAATATATCAGGGTTTAAAATAGTGTTGGTAAACATTTGAGAGAAGAGAAGGAAAGAGGGGCTCTGTAAGGATGAAAATCTTGAGGCCAAGCAATAAAGAGACTCACCCAAGGCCTTCTGATCATGCAGGGCCATGGTAAAGTTAGAGTCCAGTTTTCCCATCAGCTGGCCCCGGATCGTTTCATCACACTACAGGCTTCTTGCTCAGGGTTAAGAGGTTATCACAGAGCCCCCTGGGCATAACATTTGCAAACTTCCAAGAACTGCTTTCTAATAATCTCTTGACAGGAATGGGGGAGCTGGAGAAATACTGGAGAGGAATCAAAGAGAAGTGAATAAAAGAAAAAAGAGTTCCCCAAAAATATATTCTCCCTTCCTGACCACACTGGGGTGCTCTATAAAGATAAACCCAAAGAAAATGAGCTGGAGAAGGTACCCCCATAACAAAAGAAGAGCTCATGCAAAACTATGATTTCAGTAAGTCAACAGGAGTCCAAGTTTAGGCAGTGATTTGTTTTATAAACAAAGTCACACCCCTAGAACATATATGCGTCCAGTTTTAGCCTTTGGCCATATTCCTCATCATTCTTGTGGGACGTGTGTTTATTAAATCGAAGTCTGTGCTCCGGTCTGTGGTGTGACCGATTTATCTTGTAGATCTCAAATAACACAATTAGTTAAAGTGAGTTTGAATGGCATATTATTAAATTCTCTTTTGTTTTCTTTCCCTCCAACACAGCGGGTTCTCATTTTCTAAATTTAAAATGTTTATCTCTTAAAATTTGGATGCAACATCTTTGATACATGACCAATAGCATTAAACGTTGTGTGTATAATTATACTGTCAGATGAATCTGTCTTGCTTCTTAATCTTCCTCCAGCATACCTGGCTCCAACACAGCTGTGCTGCCTGCATGGAATAAATCACAACTGCAGACCTGGACTATCACACCATACAAGGGAAATTCAAGAAGAATATGGCATGTAGACACTTTGTATATGTGACTGCATGTACAGTTGGCATTAGACTTAATTGCCTGTCTTTTGAAGTGGAAAAAAAAAAAGGTAGGTAGGGTGAGGGATCTACTTCATACAGAGAGTGTTCTCTCTCTCTCTCTCTCTCTCTCTCTCTCTTGATCTTTCTATTGATATTGATTGATCTGTCTACTCTATGTGAGATCAAGTCAATGCAAAATTATGTTGACAAAACCCAATAACAGCTATCAACTCTCCTGCGTGTGTTGTGCACATCTTTGAAGCTCACAGTGGCTCCACTGAGTAAATTGTATCAGCCTTTTTGATTACATGCAGACTCTAGGGAATCAGACAGTTTACACAGTGGAAGGAGGTCAAACTGCTAGTGACAGAGATTGGGACCTAATTAACATGGGTGAAAAACATTCTGGGAAAGATTGATTTAAATAGTTTGTGCAATCTCAACTCTAAAATTCTAATTTATGTGGTTTTAAAGAGCACAAGTCCCAACTCATTCAAGGTCACTGCTGCGCTAGCCCTTGCGCTTCTTAAGGAGTGGAGACTAACATCTATTGAGTGCGTATATACTGCTATGTTTAATGCTGGCTACTTTTTTGCACGTTACTTTATTTATCTTTTAATAAACAACTTGGAACATCTCTGAGTAGCCCAAGTCAAAACAATCTTGAGACGATGGGAGTACCTAACTGTGTGGAGAAGATAGGTCTCCAATCCTTCCTGTCTGGGTCTTCTGTCAACTAGAATGATGATGCTTTCCCTGACAAGCTCAGTTTCAGCCAAAGTCAAGGTGATTGTGTCCAAAGAGAAAACTTCAAATGAGACTACACGGGTGAATCATGAACTCACATGCCATTGTTAATCTGTCAAATATTATGTGGTCAGTTGTTGACTGAGTTTTCTGTCCCGCCTGGTCCCCACAGTCGTTAAGTCTCAAAGAAATCACACAGAGGTCTACATTTGTTATAAACTGATTGGCCCAGTATGTCAGGCTTCTTATTAACTCCTACAACTTATATTATCCCATTATTCTCATCTATGCTAGCCATGTGGCTCAGTAACTTATTCAGTGAGGCAGTCACATCTTACTTCTTCTGTGGACGGGTCACAACAACTGTGGACCAAGCTTTCCTCTTCCCAGAATTTTCTGTTCTCATTGACCAGCCTCTACTTCCTGTCTGGTTGTCCTGCCTATACTTCCTGCTTGGCTACTAGCCAATCAGCATTTATTTTAAATATAATTGACAGAATATAGATCATTGTCCCACACCAGTCAGTAACAAGTAGAGGAAGGGACAAGGCTAAGTGAGCAGAAGAATTCTTATTGGACCTCCCCTTAGCTTCGCAAGGCTCCTGGTTATTCCCTGAGCATGATCATCAGGTCTACATGTGCTCTGCATCATGACCGTCAATGCTATTTAAGGTTTCTTTTCAACCCATTTTTCCAGGCCCTGCCCTTCATCTCGCCTTGCTTCACCCTCACCCTATGCTTACTGGAAGGAAGCCCTCCATGGGGACACATGAACATGCCCTTCTTAGACATGTGTTGCTCTTATAGCCACCATACTCCATGGAGTGCCACGTTATGAAACCCTTAAGTCGTGAGAACAGAATATGTCTTGTTCCCCTAATTGATTTATTGGCCCTTTCCTCTCATCAAGATTGAAAGGTTATAATTGAAATCACTTATTCTATTAGATATCACAGTAGCATTTTTTAAAGCTGTAATTTTTTTTATTTTTAGCTGTGTGTATATAAGTGTGTCTGCATATGTGTTTGCGCAAGTGTCAAAGTGTCTGCAGAGGTCAAAGGTGTCGGATCCCCTGGAGGTGGAGTTACAGATGATTGTGAGTCTCTGATGTGGGTGTTGGGAGCCAAGCATGGATCTTCTGAAAAACCGGTGAGTGCTTTTACCTGCGGGGCCGTCTCTCTAGTACCATAGCAGCATTTCCTAAAGCTCCTGTTACTTGGAAATGAGTACTGAGGTATTTGTGATATAACAAAAACATTTTCTTTATTTCTGTTCTAAAAAATCAAAGAGAATACGACAAGTTAAATATTGAGGTAAGGTTGATAATTGGTGAACTTTGAAGATTAATATGTAGAGGTTTACTCAACAATCTGGTGATTCTGTGTTTTATGAAAAGTCCCACAATAAACAGTCACATATTTAATTCTTCAGTACTTAAAACACATAACATCAGCCAAGCTTTGTTGACTTGGAATTCACTATTTTAAATTCTAAGATCAAATAGGCAGCGTAATAGTCTTACTAAACTGCAAGAAATCTTTGCTTTCATTTTTCCTTTTTAAAGGAGAATCAAAAGCATTTATTTTGAAATGATAATGCACAAACCAGATACAAGTTGAACATACTTTGAAATTCACACTTTTACTTCCTAGAGCGTACTGGATTTATAGCAAGATACTGAGTAAAGAGAGGGGAGGAGAAAGAAAAGAGGAGGGAGGAGAGGAGAGGAGGAGAAATGAGAAAAGGCGAGAAGTAGGAGAGATGGAGGAGGAGAGGAAAGGGGGGTAGGAAGGGAGGAGGAAGGGGGGAAGATGGGGAAGGAATGGTAGGAGGAAACCCTTATTACGAATGGTGGTCCTCTTGCTTGCTTGCTTGCTTGCTTGGATGTTTTTCCTCTATAGGCTCATGGCAGAAGACTGTGAGATATTGCCAAGCAGAGCACACGCCAGGGCCCTGACCCTCTTCCCTGCCCAGAAGCTCTGTTACAATCCTTCATTTTATCTGTAATAGAGATGCAACGGCATCCTTTTACCCGGTAACTAACACAAATGAAAATCACTCCAGGCACGCAGCCTCCTAGCTAAACATAGGAATGTAATTAACTGATTTTTCTTACCTTAAGAGGCAATTACCATTTTTCTTCCTTTTTTAAATTTAGTTATCATTGATGTAAAGAGCACCGATAAGTATTTCAATTAGTAAAACAGTTAATCAAATTAATGAAAATAGGCTTTATTGCTTTAATAATAAACTATAATAAAACAAAATATTAACATATCAGAATTGGGTACAGCAAACAAACAGAAAGAAAGGAGCCTAAGAAAAGGCACAAGAAACAGAGACGCATTTATATGCACATTCAGGAATCCCATAAAAACACTAAACTGAAAACCGTAATATATATGCAAAGGACCTGTATGGTAAAATGAGAGAAGTAAAAAAACCTATAGATAAAATAAAAATAAAAAATAAGATAAAATTTAAAAAAATACCCTGGCATGACATACGATACAAGGAACCTAAAAAGATAACTCTGAGTTCATTTTCTATTGACCATCTGCTGGTGGGCATTCAACCTACCCTTAAGAGTAGTTGTTTCCTTAGGGAGACTCCCTTGGAGGGAAATTAAATTTTCATTTGCAGGTAGTTGTCAATTGGAGATGACTTTGGGCTTAGGGATGGGAGCATGCGTCTACCTCTCCTTTCAGCTCTAGGTCCCCATCTGGAACAGACTTTGGCGGGTCCTGTGCATGCCGCTTCGGTCTGTGAGCTCATACGGCCATTGATCTGGTTGATTTAGAGGTTCTTGTTTCCCTGGTGTTCTTCATCCCCTCTGTCTCTTACACTCTTTCTGCTTCCTCTTCTTCAGGGTTCCCTGAGCCCTGAGAGGAGGAATTGGATGGAGACATCTCATTTAGGACTTTTGTGTTCCAAGGCCTCTCACTCCTTTGCGTATTGCCTGGCTTTGGATCTCCTTATTTCCATCTGCTGCAGGTGGAAGCTTCTCTAATGATGGCTGAGCAAGGCGCGGAGCATAGATGAACGTCCTTAGGGGTCACTTTATTGCTACACATTCTTCTTTGTTTGGTTTTTGGTTTGGTTGGTTTTATTTTTCGAATAGTGGTGTTTGATTTTATCCTAAGTTTCTGGGCTGTCTAGTCGCAGATTCTGTCACCTGAGCAGTGTCGGGTATGTATGGGCTCCATTTCACGGAGTGGGGCTTAAGTCCAATCAGGTTTTGGTTGGTCATTCCCACAAGTTTCTCGTAACCAGTGCCCTAGCATATCTTGCAGGCAGAACTCCATTGTAAATCAAAGGCTTGTGCCTGGGTTGTTTACTGAGTGTAATACGGAATCTCAGAAACTCCAATTCTAACCCTTTCGTTGAGTGGAAATCTACTTTAGACTATTTTTGGAGGAGTCCCACAGTGACAGTCTATAAAGGTGTGTCAAAGGACAGAATGCCACCCAGAGAGGTCTTAACGGGGTCTGTACAGGGTCGGGCACACCTCTGGCTGTCTCTGTTCGTGTTAATCGCATGTGAAAGTAGAAGACAGCACAATGCCATTTATCCTAATTAGGTGAAAGCCATGGCCAGGGATGCATACTTCCAAACGCCATGGTTGGGGAGCCACTGGCAACCAGAAGTGGGCAGCAGTCTTCCCTGGAATAAGAAGACCTGGTTATTCCTTTCATTTTAAGTGTTTGCTACAGCTATTTACTCCTTTATTTCTATTTCTTGTTTATTACATACACACCAATATACCATAAGTATATATATATATATATACGTATATATTTATATATGTGTTTAAATATATACTTATAGCCGGGTGGTGGTGGCGCACGCCTTTAATCCCAGCACTCGGGAGGCAGAGGCAGGCGCATTTCTGTGAGTTCGAGACCAGCCTGGTCTACAAGAGCTAGTTCCAGGACAGGCTCCAAAACCACAGAGAAACCCTGTCTCGAAAAACCAAAATATATATATATACTTATATTTATATATAAGTATATACATTACATCATTTATTACATATATAACAAATACATAATATAATAGAAATATAATAAACCACTTATGGTATATATTACATCACTGTAGTCAGAGTGAGTTGTCCTCTATTAATAAGTGACTTTGCTAAAGAGTCTTTTTCTTCTGAAAAAATACACGGGTTATGCAAAAGGCTGTGTGTCCTGGTTCCTGAACCCTCCGCAGATGGGGCAGCGTTAGGAAGCAACCTTTAAAGGCTTCTGAATGAAGCTGCTAATGAAGATTCCCAACATATGGGCAAGCAAAACAGGAAGACATCAGCTACCCCTGAATACCTTCCCAGGCCTGCCAAATGTTGAAGGGAGGGCAGGAAAGTCAGATGGGGCCTTCTGAGAAGGTAAAGGCAGTGAGAGCCGAGAGAGAAAAGAAGATAGCATTGGATTTATAAATATTTACAAAACAATCATTTAGACTTGGCTAGAACACATAGTTCCTTTCCGAACCCACTGCTGGGAAACAATCATACAAAGTACAAAATTATTCAAAGGCGTGAGATCAGAGTTAATTGGTATTTTCAAAACCAACCTGTGTTCTTCCTTTGTCCTCTAAGGAAGGGCACAGTGACTAAACTCAGTGCCACTGAGCTCAGGCCGGGAGGAGGAAGCCAATCCAGACACAGGCCTCCAGATTCCTCAGGCCAAACCATGGCTGCCAGGCTCCTCCGTGAATGGACTCTCTGCCCTGCTGTGAAGCGGGGTGCCCAAGTCACCCCAGCTCCTCTCCATCTGACTATCATGTAGTGAGAGTTCAGACAGACCCCACATGGCTCCTTTAAAAGAGGCCCACTTCCGTCCCTCTTTTCAAACCCTGGGAATTTAAACGTATGCTCCTGCAGAGGGTTTGTGTTAGGAAAAATCCGTCTCATTCCCATGCGTTCTGGGCCAAGCGTAAGCACAGAGCCTTGGCGGCCTGGGGCAGAACTTGCCAGCACTGGGTCTCCGTAGCTTCAGCATGCCAGAAGCACTCTACAAGTGGCAGTGAGGCAGGAGGATTTAAGACCGTAACATACTCACCAGGTTCGGTCTCCCTCAAAGCCAGCCTCTGAAGCCAGAGACTGAAACCTGCCCACCTCCTTCTCAAACCTTCCTGAGCTCAGGATTGTGTTGACACTCTCTGCGTGTCACCACCACCTATTGGTGCAAGGTTTCTGTCCACAGTGACAAATGAGCTCACAGCTTGTAATTTTTTAAAAGATTTATTTGAAAATCATATGCAAATTTAAACTCAATTTTTTTTTTTAGTCTGTGGTTTTCTTTTTCTTTTCCTAAAGCAACTAGATAATGCAAAAATATACACTTTCTTCAAGGAGCCCCCTGTAGACATCTCAAAATTGGTCTCTTTCCTAGTGGGGTAGAAATAACATCATTTTCTATAATTATCATATTGATACCTATATAGGTATTAATTCTACCTAAGCCTCTAGACTTTCCTTTTCATTGTTTGATGCCCATAAAAAAAAAACTGAGAGGAAGGGGTTGCTTATGACCACATGGCACCCATATATCTGGACATGCCTGCTCGTTCATTTCCTGGTCACCTAGACCGGAATAAGAACACAGAAACTATATTAATTACAACACTGTTGGGTCAATCTGTTTCCTTCGGCAGCTGCATGGCATCTCCTTGACTCCGCCTATTTTTTCTGTTCAGACTCCCCCTCCCTCTACCCCGCCCAGGCTTTCTCTGCTAAATCATTGGCCAAAACAGCTTTATTCATTAACCAATGGTAACAAAACATATTCATAGCATACAGAGGGCAATCCCATATCACATGTTGTCTGTGTCTTTGTGTATGTGACATATGTTTCTGAGCATGTAGGGACCTTCTAATTTCTGGAGCTGGAGTCCCGGGCAATTGTGAGCCACCTACTGTGAGTGCTGGGAACCAAACCCAGGTCCTCTGTAAGAGCAGTAAGTGCTGATAGCTCCTGATCCACCTCTCCTGCCCTACTGGTCACTCCTTTGTGCATGAATCAAGGGGTACATTTTGTATATACTCAAATAACAGCTGTCATGATTATTAGGGAACTAATGCCCTTAGAAGAGTATAAGTAGAACCAGATTGAAAACACCCTGATATTTGAGGTAGGTGTGGAAAACATTGCTAAAGATTTTCCACACAGCAGCTCTGCCCAGCCCCCAGACACAGGCCTGGGGGCATGCAGCTAGACCCACCTCCCTTCCCCAGCAAAATGTCAAGGAGCCTGAAATTTTTCAGGTTTAGAGGTTCATTCTTTTGGCTCATAGTACTGTTGTCCATCAATGGACTCTTTCAACACACACATGATGCCATGCCAAGTGCTATTGTTCCTTACAAACCGATAGAGCTGGGATTATCAAGCTAAGAAAAAAGTGAGGTTGGCCTATGAAAGGAAGGAGAGGCAGCTCAAGTAGGGACTGGGGCCTGTAGGGCTAGTGGAGACCTGAAGAACAGTGGCGAGTGTCTCTCACCAATGAACTCTAGAGACAGACACATCTCCACATATATCGCAGTGCTCGGATTACAGATGCATGTCACTGCCAGGCAGCTATTAGGAGGGCTCAGAGATCAAACTCAGGTCCTCACACACGTGTTACAGGCACTTTAATCATGGAACCCAGAACCTCATGTTATCATGGCCTTGGTATCCACTTGTCTCTGAGTTGAACTGGTCTTTACTTCTTGAAGAGCATGTGAGGAAAGAGCCATTGAAGCCTTCTAGCCCCTACTACCACTCACCTCTGGGGACAAGTCTTAGCCAGAGAAAATGGACTATATCACCAAATTCAACAGTCATTGTTGGCGGATATTTGATAACACTACATGAATATGTGTCTATGTTTTGCCTCACCTGCCTAAGGTACCTTATTGGCTTAATAAAGAGCTGAATGGCCAATAGTAAGGCAGAGGAAGATAGGTGGGGTTTTTTTTTGGGGGGGGGGAGGAATTGGGAAGAATCTGAGCCATGTGGATTTCACGAGCAAGAGGCAGTGCAAGTTGGATATACGGTATGAAGGAGAGGTAAAGAGGGTGGAACGTACATGCATATAAACAGGCTAATTTAAGTTTTAAGAGCTAGTTGGGAACAAACCTAAGCTAAGCTAAGGCCAAGCTTTCATAATTAATAAGAACTCTATGTGTCATTATTTGGAAGCTGGCGGTCCAAAGAAAGTCTGACTATGAGCCATCTTTTAATGAAGATGAAGTAAAATTTAAAGTTTAGTTCTTTAGTCTGAATCATGTTTCAGTTGCTCAATCACCGCGCATAGACCATGGCTGCTGAACAGACAAAGAATGTTTCCATCACGCTGGAAGGTTCTCTGGGCAGTTCTCCCCAAGCAATGAGCCCTGGGGACGATGTGAGTGTTGACCACGCCTAAGGGTGGACTCACTCCTGGGATACACTGCCGACTTGAAGGCCAGGCATCATCTCCCAGTTAGTCCCCTGAGCTCTGTGCCAACAACCTGCTGTTTGACACCCTAATTTTCTTTTCAGAAAATGCAAAATTTTATCCAATACCTATGATGAGTATAGGCGGGAGGAGAGAGTAGTGTTTTGAGATGGGATGCCTCGTGTTAAATTTTTAGTTGATTTTTTTAAATACCTCAAATTTATGTTTTTAATATTTTTATTAATTCCTTGAAAATTTCATGCAAAAGATTATTTTTTATTTTCATTATTTTTATATTTATCCCCAGTTCCTTCCCTTGACTTCTCTCAGGTTCACCTCCGCCTCCCTATATCCCACAACTTTGTACCCTCTATTCAAATAAAAAGTTTAGCAATACACCAACCTCAGTTTCTGCTATCTATATACTTCTAGGTGTGAGGCCAGCTGCTGAAATGTGGTTTATCTACCAGGAACCACTTCCTTAAAAACGGACTCCCCCTGTCTCCCTAGAAGACAACTGTGCATAGCTCTTCAGTTGGGGCTATGGGCTCCTACTGGTTTGGTCTTGCAAGTCTTGCACTGTTTTGCCCCATCTCCCTCTGACCTCACTCTCAAGCTGCTGGCTGGGAAGTGCACCGGGTGCTGAAGACTTCTCCCTGGGTCATGCTTCTGCTGATTGTTATGACTTTGGGTTCGGAGTGACAACTGGCCCGTTTTCTCACACTAGTGACACTGCTCACGAATGTGACAGCGACTTCTTCCCTTCCACCTTTGCTTCTTCTGGGGCAACCATGCTGACTTTCCCTGTTTGTTCATATTTCTTTCTGGGTGCTGTTTAACTAGCTCAAGACCCCTACCAACTGTGTAGCCTAAAGTTGTAGTCAATGCTTCAATGTGGCCTGACAGGAGGTATCATTTTAATGTTGCCAGGTAGGTAGGGAAATAAAAGGAGACCCATTAGCGAATCCTTTCTAAGCAGAGAGGCTCTAAAGGTTCAATTACACACATCTGCTTTCAGACCAGACACTTTGTATTACAGTGGCAATGGGGAGGGTTTGGTTGCACACTCTCCAATCTTGAGCATCTCTGAAGAACGTTGTGTTCTATTAGGTCAGCCCCCGAAGATCACAGTGGTGACATGATTCCCTTGCCAGGCGGACACGGGCATCCGTAATGGCTATGATCTATTGCCTTTGGTGGCTTCCGGAAGAACCAAGTCCTTTAGCCAAAGAGACATAAAGACTGTTACTGAATCCGACTTTGAACATCACTGTAGCTGCAGATAGATGGCGACACACACACACACACACACACACACAAAGTTTGGAACTTAATTTGGTATGTCTTAGATATATTTCAAATAGATTTTAATATTCAGCTTATAAATCCATCAAACGTTGTCTCCACACTTCTTCATTTACCCTTCTCTCTTCCTCCCTCTGGCCCGTTTTTTTCTCACACTCCAAGCACACTGGGAAGGTGACTATGGAAAGGTTGGGCGGCTCTTGAACACCCGCCAGGAGCAGAAGACAGACGGCTGAGAAGAAAGTTCTCTTCGTTCACAGGGAGGACTATCCAGCACGGGTCGTCCACAGATCAGCCGAGCTGCTGTGTGCTTGTTTTGTTACGAGGGAGGAAGAGAATCATAGAAGCTGCCTCAACAAATGCCTTTCACAACTCCGTCTAATACCTGGGGAATAGAACCCTGTGTTCCAGAGGCAGATGCGATTATGACGCACGATCCACAGTGTTTTTTTTTTTTTTCCTTGTGATGACTTGGCCTAAAATTGGGTGTTTTGGGGAGGGGAAAGGAGAAATAGGGTGGTGGACCCTGAAATTAATAAGAGTTCAATGGAAATGCATTTGTGGTTCGGTGTCTCTCTCTCCACCATTTTATTGCAGGCTTAGGTGGAATATCATTTGGGATTTATCAACCAAAAGCCTCCCAAGTCTTTTTTGTAGACCATTTTCAAATTAGCGAATGGAATCCAAGTCTCATAAGCTTGTTTTTCATTAACTTAGCAGAGAGACTCTACTCTCAGAATGAGAAATTGGAGCCAGGATGTGGGTTCACTAAGTTCTCATAATGGAATGTTTTGGTGTGTGGTGTGCTACAGTTAGTTCATAGATGCTTGTTTTATAGCATTCAAAATATGGCTTAGTCTCTTACAATATGACTTTTGGTTTCATTTACTGGGTAATTCTTGCAGCTTTATGACAATAAACACATGGAGTATTTAAAACTGCCTTCACTATATGCTGTCAAGTCGTTTAAATTTTAGGTGTCTCTAATATTAAATATTTAAAAATGGCTACAACTTGTTTAGAGAGAGCAAAAGAAAGCAGAAAGTACTGCATGGGAAAACGAGAAATAGCAGGTGCTTTTAGACCAGTTAAGGCCAGAGGTCAGTGACCCAGTTTTTGTGTATCAGACAGACACTTGCATGGGACAAGTTAGATACATCCTTATCTCGTTTAACCTTCATGAAAGACTTAGGGGCCAAATGTTGTTCTAACAACCACCACACACATTTGACATGCTGACATCAACCGGGTGAGTTAGGGAGTGCCACAATCAAGATTTGGAACTGATTTGTCTAACACTAGGCCTGCATGACCCCACCTCAGTTGGATCACACACTCTTCTCATTGGACATTGGAGGTTGCTGTATTACAATATATAATATTGCAGAGCGACCCCAAACCTTCCCCAAGTGACCTAGCTGTCTTCTGCAAGCTGACAGCAAGAACAAGAAAGAATCCTAGGCAACTGAGACAAACCTAGGACCAACTTTGCAACAGGAGACCTGGGAGCTATCTCTGTACAGAAATGAGATGTTTTATAAATAATGATTGTGTTAGGTGGCCGTTCCTCTTGCT
This sequence comes from Alexandromys fortis, assembly GCF_014885135.2. NCBI lineage: Eukaryota > Metazoa > Chordata > Mammalia > Rodentia > Cricetidae > Alexandromys > Alexandromys fortis. Next base: position 13,014,264 of record NW_026067892.1, on the reverse strand, counting down.
GTGACACCTAGGAACACGAACCATCCAATGCCCCCGCTGCTTTTCACCTCTCCGTGACCAAGCTACCGGATAGAAGCAATCTGAGGGTGGAAGGCTGTGTTTTGCTCATGGTTTCAGAGAGTTCTATTCATGGTCATTTGTTCCTTACCCCCACCCCTGGGCCGCAGTGGTGCCCACCACCGGGGCAGCTGCCGTGGGCGTGTGATGGTAGTGAATGGAAAGGCTTCCTTCCCCTCCTGGTAAACAGAAGACAGAAACCAGAGAAAGAGTAAACTGGGGAGAAGAGATGGCTTCCAAAGCCACGCCTTCGGTGACCTATTTTATTCAATGAGGACTCATCTCGTAACATTCCCAGAACCTCCCAAGAACAGCATCAAGAGTTGGGAAACAAGCAATCAACACATGAGCCCTTAGGGAGCCTGGTCCCTGTCCAAATGGTGACACAGCTGACCATGAATCAGAAGTTCCCTCTGCCTCTGGGTGTCCACTGGTGTTCACCAAGAAATGGGGGCATTGGATGCATCCATGTACTTCAGTATCACAAGCTACATGAGTGATCACCTAAGAAAATGGTTATTTTTATATGAGGGTCAATGCTCAGGAATCTGCCAGGCATTTAGTAACATATATCATCCTTAATTTAATTAATATAATTAAGGTCATACTTGAGACTGCAAGGATACACATCAAAAAAAAAAAAAAAAAAAAGCACAAAACCACCCAAGAAGTCAAAATTCAGTACTGGACTGGAGTGAATCTTATTTTTAGAGGAGCTAAGCATGACCACTAGATGGCAGTGGAGTCTGGGTTCATCTTTCCATTTCCAGAACAATCTCTAGCAAAACAACTGTAAAGCCATCATAAATTTCAGAGTCATTTGCTTGTTTATCTGATGTGATACAAAGCATTGTGGTGTTATTTTTTTTCAATCCCAGCATAATCCCTTCCAATAAATAAACACAGGGCCGGTTCTGAACCTGAAGCCAACTCCTGACAAGAATATTTAAAATCACTTAAAGAATTTCCTATAAAACATTTGTTTCCACAAATGAAACAGTAATTGTGATTTTTGTTTTAAAAAAAAAATGAGACACTGCGTGTGTCTAACAAAGCGGCAATTCAGTTGCTAACTTACTGGGTTCATTTGAATTTCAGTTGCAGACTGGAAAGTCACCCATTAAATACGTATTAGGTCTGCCAGTATTCCCAAGGCCCAAAAGGACGCTAAGAGGCAATGACACCATGCATGGATTTGACAATAAGCAGAGAAATAGGCACAACTGTTTTGTGTGTCATGAAGAAAGCCAGTGACTACTGTGGGATATCCCTTTACACTGTGGAAATATATGTCACTGTGATAAGTTTAATAAAGAAGTGACTGGCCAATAGCTGGACAGGATAAGGTTAGGCGGGAGAACCAGACTAAGGAGACTGGGTGGAAGAAAGGCGGAGTCATAGGTGGAGTCACAAATCAGACATGGAGAGGGAAGCAGAAGGTGCAAGGTGAAAGAGAGGTAGCGGCACATGGCAGAATGTAGTTTAATAGAAATGGGTTTATTTAAGTTGGAAGAGTTAGTGAGTAATAAACCTAAGCCATTGGCAGAGTATCTATAATTAATTTTAATTATCTGTGTTGGTTATTTGGGAGCAGCTGTTGGGACACAGAGAAAGTCTACTTACAGGAAAGTCAGAATGCTGGAGTATACCAGGCTTTTTCTTTTGAGCCACCAACCAGCTCCCAAATCACGGCACAGAGACTTATTATTAGTTTTCAATGCTCAGCATAGCTTAGGCACCTTTCTGGCTAGCTCTTTTAACTTAAATTAGCCTGTTTCTCTTTATCTAACTTCTGCCTCAGGGCTTATTACCTTCCTTTCTTCTGTATATCTTACTTTTACTACTGATCTGACTGTCTGTCTGTCTGTCTGTCTGGTGTTCTGCCTGGTTTCTTGCCACAGGTACGTCCCCCATTCTTTCCTCCTTCTCTCCTTCTTCTCTTCTCCTATTGAGCCTAGATTTCTCCTCCTACTTGTTTTCTTTGGCTGCTAGCCCTGCCCATCCTTTCCCTGCCTAGCTATCAGCTGTTCTGATCTTTATTGGGCCAATCAGGTGCCTGGGGCAGACAAGGCGAAAGGCTGCTACACACTTTTACATAATAAAACTCGCATCGTTACATTGTTAAACGAATGCAGCATAAACAAATGGAACAGACCTTTTCACAGTTAAAGTCATACTCCATAGCATAGACAAATGTATCTTTGCCTAGTTAAAATAATATTCCGCAACAATGGAGGACAGATGGGGAGGGTGGAAAAGGCTAGAGAGGTAGGCAGACCCCATTATGGAATGACTTGGCTTTTGTAGTTCATCTTGGTTTGTAAGCCAAGGACGCGGAGTCTGGGAGGATAACTCAGGGATAGAGGAATGGTCTAAACTGTGCAAGGTCATGGGTTGGATCCCCAGTACTAGGGTCCAAATATCATTCTCTCTTTTGGTGGGGAAATAGATTTTATGATACCCAGTAACAATAGCAAGAGCTTAATACATGCATAATAACCACATCTCCTAACAGCAGCAAGGGACTTACTCACTGAGAGTGCTTCTCTATATCCTTGCACTTACAGGGTTGCTCTTGGTCTTGGGACAGCGTTTCTCAGACTTCAGCCACCTGAAGGATTTGACGTATAACTGGTTCTGTCTCTTCATCATTCCCGACTCCTATCACTTCTGCCCTCTCTAGCTTTGATTCAGGAGTTTTGGGGTAGAACCCAAGAATCTACATTCCTACCATGTTTCCAGATGCTCTTGCCCACCCTTGGAGAGTCAGTACTGAGAGGCTGGGTGTAGACGTCTATGGTTCTAGAACCCAAAATCAGCTGAGAAAGCTAGTTTTTCAGTTTCATCCTTCCCATCCTAGGAGTCACCTTAGCCTGATCTCTGCCACCATGCAAGGTTCTAGCATCCTTTGACAAGTGCTTTCTGACTTGGATCTGCGCTACATTCTAACCTCCACTCAAAATGGCTTTTCCTGAGTTCTCTCTGCTCTCAGCATGGTACCCTACTTTGACTAGGTCCTCAGTGTGGTGAGATTCATCACCTCACTCAAGATCCCACACATTCCCTTCAGAGCGAGAATAACTTGGGCATTTATTTACAGAGAAAGATTCCTGAAACCCTCACCCCTTGATCTGAAATACTTAGAAAGGACGTGCCTGGTGATTAGTATTTTTAACAAATATTTAGTTAATTTTTACAAGACAGGTTTAGAAAACCCCTTGGGTTTTGGTTTCCTTTTTTTGTCAGTATCTTCATCACTGTTTACCTCAGAGGTCTCCCTAAAGTAACTTGGTTCATGACTGTATCTACTGTATGCTGTGTTCATGATATTTTGGACTGCTTTTATGTCTTTATTAAAATACCTTCATTGAGAGTATGTTTATGAAAGACAAAATTATGACATTATCCTGAGTGTCTTTTCTCGGTCCTAACACATAGTAGATGCTCCATAAATGTATCTGAAATAACATATGGTTTTTCCATTTTCTATCTGTCATCTGAGAGAAATTGAATGACTTCCCCCAGGAGCAGGGTTCATGTGGTCAAGAACATTTGTCTGGGTATACAACTGGAGTATATGACCTTGCTTCTATCCTATGCTCACCTCGTTTGAGAGACTTGTGTATGTCCTCTGCTCGTCTTGCATAAGACTAAGAGAGGCAGGGACAGGGAGGAACGGGAAGAATTGTCCTGGCGTGTTTGATGGTAACATACTCAGCGGTGACCATGAGTCCGAAAGGCTCTACAGCATCAGGAAAAGGACAGCCTTGCCCAGAGGAAGCATGTGCGCGTTGTCACAAGTCCCAGTGACCACAGAGTCTTTGCCACAGGAAGCATCTCGGCCGCGCGCTTGCACCCCGCTCTGAGCTGTCTTCGTTACCACAGTTGCGGTCTCTCATGGAATCGGACTCTTCCACGGCACAGTCTCCAAAGGGCAAGTGCTCGAGTCAGAATTTCACACCACAGTCAAGGCGATGGCAGCCGAGGCGGGTTGGAAATGGAGACGCGTCTTGCCCAAAGAGCACCGTATGTCTCGCTCTATTTCCAAACCAAATGAGAAGGGGAGAAATGAGGAGTCTGTCTCGGCTCTGACTTCCCGACTGTTAGGGATCAGACACTTTGACTTCATTTTTACATCCTTGTCAGGCTGTTCCTTGGCCAGATGAGTGCCCTTTCTGATGCTCATTCCTTGGTGGGCAAGGGCTTGGGGGGTACAGGAGGCTCTCACCGGTTCATTTACTGAAATCTAGAAGTCTGATTCGGGCAGAGGCCTGAGCACCATTCAAGGTCTATTTATTGCATTCCGCCCTAGGTGCCAGACTCTGCCTATGAGCAAGCCAAATGAAAGTCGAGCACTGTCAGACAAAACAGTAAGAACTGCTGGAGAATCGGAATGACTCAGCTAAAATCCATGCCTGGGCTGGGGGAGACTAATTCCCAGGCACCAACCCCCAGGACAGGAGGCTTGGCTGAACTCAGGTCTATCCAGGCATTGTTGGCTCGGTAGAGGATAGTTAAGACCATCTGGTGGCATAATTTAAAAAAAAAAAAAAAAATCTTTTCAGCCTTGCTTTGAACAAATTCTCGTTGAAAGCCTGGTAGCTTTCATTGACAACAGAAGAATGACTAATTTGGCCACACGGGCAGGTCTTGGAGTCTCTCAGCCTTGGACCAGTGGCTGTTGTTGAAGAGACTCTAAATCCAGTTTGAAGACCACCAGCCTATTGTTTCCTCTCTGGGGTACAGAGGAGAAGTTCTATGAGCACAGGGTGACTCGCCAAGGGAAGAACCAAGCAAGATGTCGCTTCTAGTCCACAGCTTCGCCTCTGCATACGTCTGCTAATTCAACCAGTCTGGGGTTGAAAAAAAATTTTTTTTTAACCACACTGCATAGACAGAGTTTTTTTTCTTTTTTTCTTTTTTTTTTTTGGTCATTGTTTCCTAAACAATACAGTTTCACAACTATTTAGGAAATAGCCCCAATATATTATTCGTTATTTGCCATCGAGAGATGGCTTAAAATACAGCATTGAAGGGCTGGAACGACGGCTCAGTGGCTAGCTAAGGAAGTTTGCTGCCCTTCCAAGGGATCCACGTTTCACTCCTAGAACCCAAGCCACTTAGCTCACAAGCACCTGCAACTCCAGTTCCAGGGAATTCATTGCCTTCCTTTGGATTCTTTTGCCTTCTTTTGGATTTTGAATACCTGAATACATATTTTACATGTGAACACACACATACACACATATACATACACACAAATGAAAAAATACACCTGTGCCCTATAAGAGAGAATTGTTCAGGTTATACACAAACCCTACAACATTGCCTATACATGACTGTAGCCTCCTCAGACAACGATACACAAGTGCCCTGAAGTCAACCCCCATGGGAACCAATGACCGGAACCACATCTCATTAGTTACAGATTTAGGATCTCTGTTCACCCACATGCTTAAAAGCAAGGAGAGGGACCTGTAAAACTGCCTCCCTGCGCCCTCTAGTGGTTACATTCGGTTAATTACTTGTCTACTGTAAATCAACAAAATAACGGTGGGTTGTTTTTTTTTTTTCCGTTTTCTTTTTTTTTTTCTTTTTTTCACCTCGGGGTCTCGTGGATTCGACGTTCACCAACACATCTGAGACAGAGGGAACTTGGAGTGGTTGAAGGGTGGATGGGTGTTAGGTTTCTGGCACCGTTGGTGAGATTTGGACTCCCTTAAGGAATACGCACTATCTGACCCTGTGTCTAATTCCAGTACCATTTAGAGGCAGCGATGATAGGGGAAGCAAACAAATGAATGAATATGGTGCATTATGTTAATAGGTTGGACCAAAAATAATAAAAAGCATTTTCTCTTCATTTTATTTATTTTATTTTCTGGCAGATTGTGTATTGTTACCTGGAATAATTTGCAGCCCCTTAGAATGGAGGATTTTATTGGCTACTCCTGACAGACAAATTGTATTTGTTCCTTTGCTTTTATTCTGCTATTAATAAAATTGACGTTGAAATAGACTGGCTCGGGAATGTAGGTCTGCCTTTGCAAGTATTCGGGCGTCTCTCATGATTCTGCTTCCAGGAACCCATCTCTATGTAGCGAATTTCGTAGCTCCGACTAGCCCACTGTTCTCTGTCAACCACCGTATGTATCTTTTAATTAAGTAGAGAAGAGCTCTTAAAAGCCCACATAAGCCCAGGGAACTCTATTTCCGGCTGACAGCGACGTCTCCTCGTTTCCTAGCAAAAGCACAGATTGACAGAAGAGAATAGATCAAGAAAATTGATCGTTATTCATATGCTGGATTGAGTCAATATATGTTAATCCATTCCCTGGTGCCGGCAGGCAGGGCGACGCTTGCCATGCAGAACCGATCCGGTTCCAGGCTGCCTTCTCATCCAGACAGCAGCCTTTTCCTTTATTGCAGAGGGACTCAGATCTCCCCCCCCCCCCGAAAGCTCTTTTGTATTCCTAACAACTTCAGTCTGAATGCGGTTTGAAGCCGAGAAACTATTTACACGTTGCCATCTCTCAAGTCAATACAATTTTCAGTAAATACAGTTTAAGTTAGAGCCATGATATGGATGCTGTGGGAATTTCTTTGTGATTTTACTACATTTTTTTTGAAGTGTTTTAAATGTTCTTTGCTTTCAAGTCCGTATCTTTAAAGTGAACGGTTTCACGGGGCTGTTGTGAGGATCAAGTGAAATAACAGATATGAGAAGGGCTTTGAAAAAAACTAAAAGCATTATGCAAATAGGAAATGATTTTTTTTCAAGGTCCTTTTACTTAAGGGCAAAGCTGCCTAGTTCTTCCAAAGGCCATTTTAATCATGATTTAAAATAGTTAAAAATTCAAAGTGCCTGAAACAGAAGACTTAGCCACATGAAACACAAATTATGTATTTGGATATCCCTTAGCATTTTCGCAGAGAGGAACAGTTGTGAGCTTCGCAGTATCAAACGACCGTCATGTTTCTTCTCTCAGGAGGAAGGTTCAATACGTGCGAATCCGTTGTCTTTCAAGAGCTCTGAACATTGCCACCCCATCCTCCAAACTAGGGAACTCAAGGAAAATGGAAGCCAGTAAATACGTTCGGTGTTGAGAATGGCGGGAAGACCGTTGTTCATAGATAAACATATGTAAACCACTCTCCAGGTGATTTAACACTCAGCCATGCCAGTCAAACCGTTCTGCAAAGTGGGAGCTGGGCTATGGCAACTGTGGATGGGCGGCAGATCCTCCGAAGTGCCCGATGGAAGTCACTGGTTTATTGACGCACAAGCTAGTCCCATCACACACACACAGCGTGTCCCTCAGCCCAGGGGGAGCAAATCTGACACTTACCCACAGAAAGTGGCCAAGATGGTGACTGCAGGGACAAAGTGACCTATTAAGAGTAGACAAGTGTATTGAAGGTCTCTTAGGTTGTTTTTTTTTTTTTCGTTTTAAACAAATGGCACTCTCCTATGGCCTCCTCTCTTCCACGTATGGTTAATATTTCCTCCTTTTCCCCTACCATCCCCCACATGCCAGTTTGCAGAGCATCCTAGGCGGCCCTACATCTCTACGGCCCCCATTAAACTCCACAAAAAGGTTTGCCATCTCATTCACAGTCTCCAATGTAACTTCTCCCACTCTTCTGGAGTTGCTTTTCAAAAACTCTCGGGAAGTTCTGACCACCAATGTCCAAAGACACACTCTCATTCTGCTTTATCCCCTGGTCATCCTGGCTGTTGATCACGCCTTTCATTTCACCCCCATCCTGCCTCTTGGGTGAGCAGCTCTTTCTTGGATCTTCTCCACCTCTGCGTGTAAGTACCCTTGAGATGAGGCTCTTCCCCTTCGTCATTTTCCTTCCAATCTCTTTCTCAGTCAGTGCCCATGCTCTGGTGACTTCGGTCTCAGCAGACAAGCCTCCAAGCTGTCCTCTAGGGTTTATCTGTTCAACATACCTCTGATGTGTTTTCTTGTTGTCTAGTGTTCTTAGCTATCTAAATGATGATAGACCTCAAGCTCTGGTCATCCCATCCCCACAGGCCAGCCACTTTGCTTGGCACTTCACCTTGCACTTCAGTGAGGACACAGTCCCTTTCCCAGCTATTTGGTCGCTCTACCATGCGCATTCTGTGTCAATGGCAAGAAGGCTTGGTTCTCCTCTATGAATTGATCTATATTGCAATTGATATGCTTCTAAGTATCCTTCTAAATTAAATATTTCTTCAAATAAGTTTATGTATCTACGAACTCATGGAATTAAACCTATCTGCTATGATAGAATCAGTGGCTATATCCTATCTGAGATAATTACCTTATTTTCCATCAAGAGGAGCTACTGTTACGTCTTTTTGACATAACCCTCGCCATCTTTGGTAGTGGCTTTGCACTGAGATATGTCATCACAGGAACTGTCCAAAGATTCAAGACTAGAATCTGCTAGTTGAACATGATCATTTCCAGTAACATGGACACTGTGTCCATGTCTTTCTGGACCTGAGGAAAACTGGAAGACAGATGTCTTAATGCACTTTCTGTAGGCTTGGTATACTGTTCAGCAACCTCTCCCTAGGAACTGGTGCCGCCCACAATAGACTGGGTTCTTCCCACCTCCGCTAATAATAAGCAGGACTGTCCCCCACAGAAAGGCCCACAGGTCAACCTGATCAGCATCAATCCTCATTCAAACTCTATACTCAGGTGACCCTATGCCAAGCTGACAGTTAAAACTAACCAATGGAGTAACCATGTACATCTGGGCCATGATTCTGACAGCTGCTGCAGAACACTTTCCCACAGGCATCTATGTGAGGACACTGGGCAGCATCGTAACATTCCAAGAGACGGGATGAGGATAAACCTCATTCAGAAAGAACAAGAAAGTGGCCTCACCTTTATGATAAACCATTGCTGTGAGAACCAAGAAGGGCTCCCCAAGGACTGTAGTAATCCCTTCCGAGGTGGCTTCATCATTCTCTGCTAGACCTCGTCTCTTAGGGTCCCAGACCCCGACACCACCACCCCACAGACAGAGCCCCAAGCACTGTCTTAAGCACTTCAACTTGACTCTTGAACTGTATCCAATCAGAGCACAGGTTTCATCCAGCCATCTTATCTGAGGTGCCCTCATTCTTTGGATGTGTGTGCGTAGGGGAATGCACGTACATGCATGTGCAAGTGCATATGTGTGTGGCTATGTATCAGGGTCAAAGGACAATGTGGGTGTCCTTCCTGGGGCACCATCAACCGTTTTAAAGGCAGCATCTTTCACTTCCAGGAGTCTCAATGATTCAGCTACCCTGGCTGGCCAGTGGCCTCCAGGGATCTGATTGTTTCAACTTCCCCATCACTGGAAGTAGCAGCAAGCAACATCAGCCCTTTTCAAATCGGGTTGCTGGGTTCTAAGGATTGGACTCGGGTCACCGTGCTTACAAAGGCAAGCTTTCCTGAGTGGACTCTCCCTCCAGTGTAATTATTTATCTGTATTGTTAAGGCGTGTGCACATCACACATTGGGCTATCCCCCTCAAGGTTATTTTCTATCTTAAATTGTACAAGAAAATTGATATTCAGTTCCCTCCACCAGTGTTTAATGGAAACGTGGTTGTTGGAAGCTCTTTTTTAAGTACAAGAATTTTCTCTAATTTTCACTCTATCACAGGCCAGTGCTTTTGTAAAACATGAAGAAAATAAATTACTAGCAAAATGATTCATGAGCTTGGATGTCCCAGCAATGTCAAGATGCCATGTAAGTCGCAAAATGCTTACTCTTACGTGCTGTTCATTCTCACTGCGGTTTGGTAGGAGGCACACATGAAAAAAAATATTCTCCGTCCTTCATTTTCATGTTTGTGTGTGTGTGTGTGCGTGTATGATGCATGTGTGCATAGGCACGAACTGTGCTCATGGGGGCCATTACAAGGCATCAAAGCCCCTGGGACCGGAATTACAGGTAGTTGTCAGCTACCCAAGTTGAGTGCTGAGTAACAAATGCCCTCTGGCAGACCAGCAAGCGCCCTTAAGCGCTGACCCATCTCTATGTTCTTGCATGTTGGCATCTGTTTACCACAGGCACTGTGTTCTAACAGTCAATTTGATCAAACAGGAGATTGGGACTCACGTGGCTTTATTTTCATGGGTATCTTAAAATAGTAATAAAATATTCTTTACTAATACACTTGCTACTGTTGAAAGTTCTGCTGGGGGTCTAACTTCTTCCTGTCGCTCTTTCCACCGGGCAATCGGAATGCTATTTTCTTTAGAAAGAAAGAGAGAGAGAGAGAGAGAGAGAGAGAGAGAGAGAGAGAGAGAGAAAAAAGAAAGAAAGAAAGAAAGAAAGAAAGAAAGAAAGAAAGAAAGAAAGAAAGAAAGAACACTTCAGCTGGAACTTGAGAATTAGTTCAGTGGTTAGCAGCACTTTCTTCCTCTTGAAGAAGATCTGAGTTAAGTTCCCAGAACACACATCATGTCTCACGGTTGTCTGCAACTTCAGCTCCAATGGATTCATTTATCATCCTCCTCTGGCTTCTGGGGGCACTAGGCACACATGGGGTACAGAAACTCACCCAAGCAAGCACACACACACGCATGCACACACGCGTGCACGCACACACACACACACATACACTAAATAAATAACAAAATAGATGGATAAATAAACAAATAAATAATCTTAAAGAAATAATGGCTCTGGCCATTCTAGGTTAATTTTCTAGATCTCTTAATTGGTTCTTCCCAATTATCTTCATTTCAGGAACATTTTTCAAGTGGTGATTTGTCTCCAGGGATTCCATTATATAATAGAAATAACTAATTTGTTGTGCTTTGGATACATTTTAACAAATTGATGGAAGCGCCAGCTTTCATCCCGGAATACTTTGAGATGCCTAAGATCGAAAGCACGAAATTTTGAAGGGAGCAGGGTATAATGATACCCAGTCATAGCAACCATTGGAATGTATGACACAACAGCAACCCACTTTGCTTCACTGTATATGTATTTTCATTTTACTCCATTATTAAGATATTAATAACATGTGGGTTTTGAATAATCAGATCTAAATATAGTCAAGTGTAAGTCTGAAAGGCAATGAATGCAATTGTATTTGAACATATTTTTGAAAACTATAATTTGATGCTAGGACTGATAGTGTGTGTGTGTGTGTGTGTGTGTGTGTGAGAGAGAGAGAGAGAGAGAGAGAGAGAGAGAGAGAGAGACCAGGTGTGTATCTGCTTATGGGACTAGGATGTATGTATGTATTTGTGTGTGCCTGCATATGGAGGCTGAAGGTCAACCTCAGGGTCCTTCTGCAGAAGTTATCAGAACTATCCTTTACAACAGTGTCCCTGGCTGGCCCGGACCTCCTCATGCAGGCTTGGCTTGCTGACCAGTGAGGCTCCACAGCTGCACCGCAGTGTAAGCCAGTACCACCTGGAGACCTGGAGAAGGAGGAACCCAGGCCCTTATGCTTTCGAGCAGGCGCTTTCTTATGGTCTCCCCAGCCCTGTATGCGAGATGGCTTTACGATAAAGTTGTGGTTGCTGTTGAGACTTTTTTGATGCATGTGTTGATTATCGTGAAAACTGGAACATTTTGGCTAGTGAGTAAGACAAGCTATTTTGCTGTGATATCTTCCCAGCAGAGTCATGTGCCGGAAGCTTGGTCCTCAGTGTGTCGATGTTGAGATATGGCCTTTAAAAGGTAGGGCCTCTGGACAGGGAAGACAGCTCCGCAGCTGAGAGCACTTGTTGCTCTTGCAGAGGAGCCAGTTCGTTTCCTAGCAACCACCCAGGGCTGCTCACAATCACCTGTAACTCTAGATGTGAGGCTGCCTCCTGGCTTCTGCAGGCACCTGAACTCGTAATGCATGCATACGCCCAGGAAAAAACACTCATACACTTAATCAGATAATAATAATCTAGATAATTATTTATCTAGATACATAAAATATGTATCTAGAGATAGATACACATTTTTTAAAGGTAGGGCTTAGTAAAAGTAATTTCTTGGGCCCCTGGCTATAGAAGGCTCTCGCAGGGTGTGCACTCTCCTGAGAGGGGACCGTTGTACTTAACGCCCCATGCATGCCTTGTACTTCTTGCTCATAGTTGGTGCCTTTTCTGTGGCTCCCTTGTGTTGTGAGTCAGTGTGCAGGAGTGAGGAAAGGCTAACCAAAGGCTGAGCAACTGGGAACAACTCCATCTCCCAATCTTAGGTTTTAAGCTCCCAAAGCTGTGGAATAAACGAATCCCTTTCATTATAAAATTATCAGCATTGGATATTTTATTATAGCGATGGAAATGGACATACATACCAACCATGTTCATTAGTCTGTTTGAATTTTTTTTTTCACAAACCCTGAATTTAATGGATCCCATGTCAGGCATCTCTGTTTTGACATGTTGAACCATCTAAGTTCTCTTAACTTCTCAGATACTTGAGGGGATACCTCATATCAAAATTATTTTAGAAAAATTTCTCCCCTTTATCCCATTTATTTTATCATGTAATCTTTCCTGTTTTCTTGCTTTTTGTGGTCCTTGGCTCAACTACTGTAAAACATGACTTTATTATTTTATGTCTAGGGATTTTTACTTTATGACAGTTTTCTTGTTAAATCACCGCAATCAGCCTGCTTTATTCTTTTCTTTGGTGATTAACTCAAAGTGTCTACCATCAGCTTGGGTTTTGTAGCTCAATTTGAGTTTCGGTTTTGATTGCTGCATAGGCATGCCTCCTGTGTGCTTCCCGGGACACGGGGAGCTCACCCTGCTGTCTTTATTAGACTGCAAACTGCTCCCTTTGTTCCTATGTGGCGAAATAAGATTTTTTTTTTCTGTGCTTTTTGGAGGGAGCAGTCTCAGAACAGCTTCTCTAGATACATGACCCTCAGACTCCCTTTTCGTTTTGCCTGCTCTCAAAATATCCTGATGGCCAAGGAGCCACGGACAGATTGGGCTGGATGTCTCATATCAAAGGTAGCAAATGCATCCTTTCTCAGTGCTTTTGTTCTACTCAAACTGTGAACCGGTTAAAGAATGTCCATCATTCACTTTGGAGAAGTCCTCCTTTATTCAATTCTGTTAAATCAAACATTGCTCTTCCAGGAAGTTCCCAGATACAACTCAAAATATTATTCTGTCAACTAAGGGTTTTCCATAGCCCTGTCAAGTTAATATGCAAAATTAACTATCAGAGGCCTTAAGGTCATGATAAATGATCCCCATCACCATCCTCATCATTATCTTCATCACCAGAGTTACTAACAATTTCTCATCTTGAGTGTGTTGAGGGAGAGCAATGGGTAACAGATAACACAACCACTGTACTATAGCATAGGGTTAGTGTCTCGGTCAAGGGCTCAAGGAATAAAAACTAAATATTCTGCCGATGGTTTGATGCACCATCACAGTTGCAAAGCTGGAGGCCCATACCACATTATAAATTCTATTTATATTTTATTTATATTTTAAATGATAGTTTCATTGCCTGTGGAAGGGCTTTGTAATAAATCTAGACTATTTTATCTCACAATTTTATTTTCATTGTTGTTTTGCATTGTTTGTGTACACAGTGTTCTGCCTGCACACCAGAAGAGGGCTTGTGAGACACTATGTGGTTACTGGGGATTGAGCTCAGGACCTCTGGAAGAGCAGCCAGTGTTCTTAACCTCTGAGCCATCTCTCTAGCCTACAATCTTTTTTTTTTTTTTAGGACTACAAAAAACAGTGTTTTTTATAAGGTAAGTAGGTAGGACACGGGTATCTCTAGAGCTAGACTGTGTCTGGTACATTCCTAACATTGTGTCATGAACTCTGGGGTCATTGTCACCCTCCAAAATGTCCCTTTTCTTCGGTTCCAGAATTCTCTGCTTATCATGGACTTCTCTTGATGTTTCTAATGGGAAACTGTATCAGTCTTCACTTCAAGCACAAGGCTGGCTTATGGAGTCTGTGCCATCACCGCCTCTAGCTCAGCGAGCACTATTGATTCTGATCACAGGACATAGGCAACAGGAACTAGACCATTTTTTTCAATCTGATAATCAGACAGGTTGTTTAAGCCTCCAGTCTTAAAGTCATATTATTTCAAAATATTCAAGATCATTCCGGTACTTCCCCCTGGGGACTGGAAATTAAGCTCTGAAATTTAGACACAGTCATGGGTCTGAATATGAAATATAAATTAATGAAAAGCCATTCGAAATGTGAGCCAGAGGCCCCTTCACCATGTAGTTAATTTTGCCAGTGGTGCAGGCTAAGTTGTTACAACTCTGCTTGCTAGTTTCTTCTCAGGAACTCCCAGGTGGAGATCGGGCATGATGAGGTAGAGCCGGGCTTCACATGACTGTGTTTGCTCCTACCATGACTAGCCAGGTTTTCCATTAGAGTCCTAGGTTTCTGTTAGGAATCAGACCCACGCTGACAAATTCAACACACACAAATGTATAACAAATAGACTATAGATAGGCTTGCTTCAGTTGCAGACGGAGCTATGGTCACAAGTTAGACCGTTCTTGGCCACTATTCATTTTCTCTCCATCCCATCTCTCCACCTCACTCACAACACCATCACTTGCACTTTCTGGAATCTCCCCTTCAGCCACGCAGCCGACCAAATCATGCCCTTGAGATCTCTGAAACGAAGACCAAGCTTCCTGGTTTTTTCAAAGTTTACTTTTCAAAGTTTATTTTGAAAACTGGCTCACCTAAAAAACAACGCACATCCTCTAAATGATAATAAATACAGTTTGATAAAACATATGTAATTGTATGCATTTGGCAAACCCAGGAAAAAACAAATACTTAACAGATTTGTAGGGCGTGTGCATGTGTGATATTCATATCAGATTTCTTAAAGTCTTTCGTGTGCAAATGTAAATACCCACTGTGCTTCCAACAGAAACATAGGAGCATTTATACTGAAAATATTGACTGGAATCTTTTTTTTTCCCAAGAATAGAATTAGCATTGCAAGGGCCAGGGCCACAGTTATCCAAAGTGAATCTACCAATATTTGATGTTTGTAAAAGTTTGCTTTATGACCTATATTATGAATAATTTGAGAGATGTTTCCAAGTAAAAGTTTGCTTTATGACCTATTTTCTGAATTATTTGAAAGATGTTTCCAAGGACTGCTTAGAAAAATGGGTGTTCCTCCTCCATCTGATGGAATATTCCATTACAGATAACTGACCTAGGACATCATCTGAGGTTTCTTTCCTGATTTTCAGTTGGGGTGTTTCATGTAAAGATGACCGTAGGGTACCAACATCTCCCACCATGATTATATCAGATGTCTCATGTCTGCTAGTATTTTCTTGGAATAATGGAGCACACCAGCATTCGGGCATATATGAAGTTGTCACACCTTCTTGACGGATTTTGCCCTTTACAAATATGTACTGTCTTTCTTGTAGCCGACAGACTAGCACTAGGTACCAATAAGAGAAAATGTAGTTCAAAGGCTGTGGTAGACTTAAGGATGAAGAACAAATATATTTGAGTAGTGAGAGGAGGAGGCAATGAGGATGGGGGAAGACAGACTAAGGTAGGATAAGGAGGAAAACATATAATTCGGGATTGGAGGAGTAAGAGGTAGCAGAGAAATGCAGAAATCCATAAAGTCTTTTCTGGTGAAACATAAGCTAAAACAAAAACCAAAATGCCAAAGTGTAACAGAGTTTTCAAAATTAAAATTCAAAATTCAAAAAATTAGTGAGGTGCAAAGACTTCAGTCTGCGGTTTTGCGTGTGATATGGTTCCTATCTCCTTTGGGTTGTCTGTTTTATCAATCTGGGACTTTGCATGAAGTTGCCAGTCTCAGTGATTCTAACAAGTTAAGCTGCTCATCCTTCCCAGTGAGGATACCGGGACAGAAGGACACTTCCTGGTGTGAGCGTTCCCAGTTCCAACCCCTGCTAAGCATTTCCCCATCTTGGTGTTTTGGGGATTATTTCCAAGCATAGAGTTTTGTATGGCTGAGGTTCTTGGGTGTGAATGGCCCATCTTTCTGTCTTTATCTCACACACTTTCCATTTTCTTATGTTGTAATCAGGCAAGGCTAAGTGTGGCAGTACCTTTGGTGGCCACTCACTGTTTCCTGGGGCTTCAGAATCCTGTCCACACTCCTGCATCAGCCTCCACAGGCTGTGCTGTTCTGGTCCTCTATCCCTGTATCCAACAGCCTGGACCCTCTTTCTAAATCCTGGGACACCAATGCATGATGGGAATGCTTCCCTGGCTGTATGAGGAGGCTGGCTACTCCTGGGCAGAGATTCCCATTCATATTCAGGCTTATTTCCATTTTCCTTGGTTCTTTCTTTAAGAGGAATAGGATCTGCAATTATTTTATTCTAACAATTTTCATCTGACTTTTAACAGATGTGGCCCTTAATCCATCATCTTATTGAGAAGTCTTCCATTTCTTCCTGTAGCAGAACAGAATGTGCCGTCAGCGTTCGCCTTATTATTTTCCTGTTGATAGCAGCTGCATACATGTTTCTCATGACTACTGATGCTGCAGTTATGTGACAAGGAGCATGGACACGCCCACTGAAAGCTCTGATGGATGTCACCAAGCTCCACCAAGACGCTATATTCTGCACTCCCTATATTCTGCATGCCCTCATCCATAAGCTGTGAGACTATCCTGCTCCTTACACGTGGGTCCAAACTCAAATTCTGCTCCCCTCTAATGGATCTGAAGGGTGTATCATAGTGGTCTTATTCTGAACATCTGAGAAACAGGAGAGGAAGTAATTTTCATCTTTATTAATTTGAGAGTCAATTTTTGCTTCTGTGATGTGTCCACTGGCATCCCCTGACTCTCTGGGATTTGAAAATATCCAATGTCTTCTCCATTAAGTAATGTTTATTCAAGGGTGAAAGACCAAATTTCCAGGAAAAAGACTGACCTCAAGTCTCACCATTTCCTGGTAAATAATATTAACGCCTAGTTGCATTTTCTTTCTAATGTTTCAGCATCTATTGTTGCTGTATTCAGCTAAATGAAGAGGAAGCTGCAAAGAGAACCTAGTGACAGAATGTTCCATGGAGCTGTTTGTAACCCTTTCCACACTAAACCTCAGTGACCGGCTGGCGTTACTCAAACAGACTCAGCATCACTCAACTCTTTGGCGCCAACAATGGTCAGACTGTTGTTCTTTGCAACTTTCACTTTTTGTGTAGCATAAAACCAAAACTCCACTTGAATCTTTATTTTCTATTTTCTGTCTACTAGAAGACACAGGGGACCACAACGGCAGCTCCTGTGAGACCAGGATGCTAGCACAGGACCCTCTCAGGCTCTGATTACAATATTCAATCGATTATTGGTGTAAGGAGAGAAAGTGTGACTATAAGAAGGCACCACGCCTGGGATCCCTCTTTTTGTTTGTTGTATTTTATTTCTTGGATGTTTCTGGTAAATTTCCTGTCCTATTTGATTAACCAATGGCTGACTTTCGGTGAGTAGTTTCCAAGTTTTACAACAACAACTAAGACCTTTCTCTTGCTCTCACATATGAAATAAAAATCTAAGGTTTTCTTTAAAATCTCAGGTTACAAACGTTTCTCCTTCCAAATAAAGATTTTTCTCAAATTTTGGCATTTGCTAATACAGAAGGGTGAAAATCAGTCTTTACAGGCAATATTCTTCCTTCTGCTCTGGTAAAGGCAAGATGTAATTTTATTCTCTAATTCTGTCATTTTTAGCAGCCTTGGGCAAGCATTATTCTCTGCTCAGATTGTTTCTCAGTATGCAAGCCACCCTATGCCCTGGGTACTTAAGATTTTGTGTGACTAGGGGACTTCGCTCTTTACTTAGCATATGGCCTTGACCATAGTTCCTCTCCTGTTGTTCTGGTTTCCTCCTCTGAAGCATAGAAAGTCGCCAGATTCCATCTCCACCCTCTGCCACGCTGTAACCTCTTTCCTTTGTCATTTTCATAGCTCTCCTCTCTTTCTCTTAGATGTATTAAAGGGTTCCAGTGCATCATGGGTTAGATTTTCCACAGTATCTGTTCTGTCTCTTACTTTTGATTTTGATGTTGCTGTTCCATTATTAATGACCTTAGGGCAGCGGTTCTCAACTTTCCTAATACTGTAATCCTTTAATATAGTTCCTCATGTTGTGGTCACCCCAGCCATGAAATTATTTCTTTGATACTATATAACTGTAATTTTTGTTATGCTGTGAATTGTAATGAAATATCTGACATGCAGAATATCTGCTATTCCAAGCCCAAAGGGGTCTTGACTCACAGGTTGAAAACCACTTTCTTCACCCAAGAATCTTTTCTCTTTCCTTGTCTTCAACGGTGGCTTTAGGTGATATATAGACTGGCGGTCTTGAGTTCCACTACTGATGACCCAAATGTCTGGGCTTCTTTTTCTTAGACCCAAACCCATCATCTTCGGAGTGGTGTCCTCCTATAAATCTAGATCTATCATATCTTGACTTGTGGCTCAATGTATTTAATTCCCACATTCCTTTCTTTTTATTTTTTAAGTCTCCCATCAATAAGAAAAAAACTCCTACTGATTTTTTGCTTATACAAATCTGCAAATTTCATTCTGTCCTTTTCTTCGTGCCGTGGTTTGACTTCTCTCTATCCATCACAGCTCGACTCCTCTGAGCATTAACCCCTGCTGTCTCATAGACTTCCATCTGCAGCAGTCCTCAGGGCTAAGGAGAAAATTCTCACATTTTACACTGTGTAGATCTTGAATATGTTCACAATTGAATCTCTATAAATGTCCGGACTATCTTAAACATTTATTTTTGGTGTTTTTCGAATAAAAATATTTGTGAACGAAGGAAATTTTAATATAATATATGTAACCCAAAATAATACATAAAATTGTATATAATATATACATTGAAATGTCTTATTTAAATATCAAAAGACTCACCTTACTACATAGCTTTCAAGTCTTAGAGCAAGAGTATATACTAATAAAATAAGGACATGTCCTTGAATGAACACGAGAGAGGTTTGATATTCCATTTCATTCTCAAATCCTCCTTTCAAAATATATGTATGCTCCCTGAGATAAATTCACTAACATCCGTTCTTCATAAAACAACAAGACTTTAACAGTTGTTTTTAACATTGAGAATGATACAGGTGTGCAGCTCTATTCTCCCTTCTAGGCCTCAAACAGGTCTCTGTAAGTATCTACGACATGGCTCTGAAGACCTGGTGTTCCAATCAGGTTCTTTTTGTTGCAATCAACAATTTGGAAATTGACTTGGGCTAACTGAAGCCTGAAGGTAGACTGAAAAAAATATTTGCAGCTCAGGAGTTGATAGGCAACCTGGAGACCAATGTCGGAAGAGACACAGGAAAAAGTGGCCTCCCAGAAGCCTGGAATCAAGGGCAGCAGGGATTTCGGGAACAAGACACAGCAGGAACAGTTTGGCCACCTCCAGGGTGATTAAACTCCAGTGGATATGACCATGTCTGGCTGCTACTTTGTGCAGGAGTTGAATTCCAGGGGGAAAGCATTAATCTGGTTGACTTTAGATCACAAGTCTACTTCTGTCTGCCTGGGACCTCAGAATTCTTGATTAGTATCCTTCTATAGAGCATCCCAAGTGCAGAGAGTAGCTCTGTGGGAACCTAAGTGCTGACAAAAGGCTGAAAGCCCCTGAGGAGTCAACATCCTACAAATGTCAGCTGCGGTTCAGCATGAGCCTGAGCCTTTGCAGGGTATGCATGTTACCCTGCAGCTCCTGTTGTTCTCCACCACGGCTCTGCCTAAACTTGTTCATCAGCTTAGTGTTCTCATCTTGAGGGTTCCCATCTGCGCAGGTAAGAACTTTCTAAATAAGATAAATCAGGAGTCAAAATGTGCCTGCTCAATACACTTACTATGTGATCATGAACAAATTAAATTTTCTGTGCCTCATTTTCCTAATTGGTTCAGGAATTTTTCAGTAATTTGACAAGAAGGTAATGCTCTTAAATACTCCATAAGTGATAGATTACTCCTCATGATAGCCATGGAAATTTGTATTGGTGTTACATATAGGATGATTCCGATTAACCTGTTATTCTATAACTCTATTCCAAGTATTATATATAACTATTCTCTCATACCACTAACTTTAGGAAAAGAGGAGAGATAATCCTCTGGTCTTTCCCCAGACTTTACTCCAGTTGAGTAACAAGCCTGTCAGATCCTACCCAGTCAGTCTACAGAAGGTGCATTGTCTAACCTTAACGGAACTTAGAGATAGCAAGCAACTGAACCAAACCAAAGCAGATATGACCATAACACAGGCTAATATGCTCACAGACTATTCGATAGTGTGTCTAGCTTGGACTGTATCTAGAAAGTGGGGGCATCACAATGTACTGCACAGGTTTTTTGTTTTGTTTTGTTTTGTTTTTGAGCCTGTGGGGGACATTTTCATTCACACCACCACATTGGATAAAATCAATGAAGCTTGTAGCGGCACCACTCTTTGAAAAATATAAGCCAAGTTATTGCATGTGCATTGTTACTTGGTATAGTACAGGCAGAGTAGAGTACAGGCTGTATTGCTGAATCAAAGAGATCCTGAAGCACATGACCTTCTCACTCAGCTGCCAATCAAAGGGAAGGCAGCTCTGCATTAAGATATTATCATGAGCCAGCTCAGCTTTCTGGTTCAAACTGTGGGTCTCTTTGCTCGGGGAGGGTGTGCATGTGTTTGGAGAGAGTGTGGACTATGGATTGCAGAAGACAACTCGGGGTTCAAATCCTGACTCTTCCTTGGTGATGTGAACTAGGGTAGGGCTTCAACATTTCTCTGAGACTGTTTCTCCATATGCAAAATGAAATGGATATTACCTACCTTGCAGTAAGAGCAGTGACTGCTGGAGATGAACTGGAGAAGTACCTGGTAGGCACCTTGCATGAAGAAGGCATTGGCAGAGTAGAGTGGTAGCTGCTTCCCAAAGTGCACATCGTCACTTGTCCTTAACTTGGTGTCTCGGATAATTTTCTCACTGTCAAAAACTAGAGCTGCTCGTGTGTGAGGCAGAGTTCACTCTGAAGGCTTTTATTTTTTAATTTAAAGGAAGAAAAAGTTAAAAAAGTGCTGAGCAAATATTTCTACTATTCAATCATTAAATATTAATGGATGTCGATGCGTTTGAAGGGGCTTTTAGCTGTGACAGGTGAGCTGAATTAGAAGTTCTGATTTAACGAAGCCTCCCGGCCACTTGGGCAAAATGTCAAGGCGCCAGGTACAAGGGAGAATTATTAACTGATAAACAATCTTCTAAGAAAGATTAGTAACTAGGAAAATGGGAACCAAACAGCACTTCTCTTTTCTTCTCCAGAATTAATTTTCTTCTTGGAGCTCTTTCAGCCCTTTTGGAAGCAAGCTTGATCCTGGAACCGGTGAGTGGGGATGCCCCTAACCGCTTTGCTCAGACTGGCCCAGGAAATGATTAGGTTGGTGGAATGATGAATCAAGAGTGCAGCAGGATTTTCCACGGTCTCTGTGAACAATGCCCCATATTGTGCTCACTCTGACAAGCTGTATTTTTATATTTGACATGTGAGAGGAACATGGAAAATAACACACTGACAGAGCCGTAGACACAAGTCATGCATCTTCCTAACGCAGATTGATGAGTGAGAAAGAATATATTTAGTGAGCCCTTCTTAAGCCCGCCAAGGAAAATATATAGATCCACTACCAATGGATTGACTTGTGCATCCTATAAACATTCTTTACAAGCCAGGGACAGAAAAAGACAGCATCCATCCACTTCTGGGCTAGTAAATAGATTAGAAAGATTAGCAGGAACCAGCATAGAGCATGTACAGCAGTCACTGCCTCATGGTTTCTGTCTACCTGTTCTAAGAAATAAGGCATGTGGAATTTCCCCATTGAGATATATGGGCCTGTTTCTACTTCAAATTAAAAAGCCAAAGAATCTGCTATTAAATCAGAGCTGAAAGTACAGCTGTTCAGAGAAGGCTCTAAGTGGAAACTGAGATGGAACAGCCATGGCTCCTTGAGCAGCTGTGCCTAGGAGGAGAAGCCCAGGATACTATAGATGCCCTGTGCTGGCTGCCATCAGCAGACAACAAGGGGCCAGAAGATGACTCAGCCAGTAAGGTACCTGCCATGCAAGCACAAAGACCTGAGTTCATATCTCCAGTTCCCGTGTGGAGTGCCAGATACAGCAGTGTGTGCACCTAGAGCCCCAGTGCTAGGGAGGTTCAGACAGAAAGATCCCTGAGGACTTTTGACCTGAAGTCCATTTGAATCGATGAGCTCTGAGTTCAGGAGAGATCCTGCCACAAGTAATTAGGTGGACCATGTCTAGGAAGACACTTGGCATTGACCTTTCGCTTCTACATGTACATATACATGTTCACACACACATGTTCACACACACTATATGCATACGTATGTGTAAAAGCACACTCATACACATAAACAAACATTAGATGGTAGAATGGAAAGGATTGTATTTTCAGCGAACTTTGCACTTTACTGGAGAATTTCCCAGAGAGCAGGACTCATTTCTGTTTTGCCCTGGAGCACTACTGGCGATAGCTCCAGGGTCACCCTTTTCCAGAAAGGATGGAGTTAGCTGTCTCACCAAACAGTGTTCTTCCTCCATGGAGCGGCTATGGCCCCTGGTGGTCAATGAAGAAGCACAAAGTAACGTCCATAGGTTCCATCACTATAACCCTGGGGTTGGTGAAAGACCTACACTGGGACATCATCACATCCCGATTTCTCACTAAGCTCAGTCTTACTTCCAACTATCTCAGGACAATCCCACAAGCGCTCTCTGATAAATATTTTTTATGATAATCTTCATCTCATAATTTATGTCTAGAGACACAAAAACAGCTCCTTTTATCCCCAACTAACATGATGCCTCATATAACTCACATAAAAATTCTTTGAAGCGTTCAGAAATACATATGTATAATTACCCATCCAAAACATTTGAAAACCAAATCACTATCGATTCACTTTTTAAGACAGAAAATAAACAGAGAAAATGAAAGGCGTCCCACGAAAGACTCTACCAACGTGCTTCTAAGTGCAGAAGAGACTTTTCATTGATTTACTCTTTGTTTCTTCGCTTTTGATTATGTACCTAAGTTGATATGAAGGCGGATAAAGGAGAAAAATCCCCAAATCCTAAAACCAGAAATGGCTGTAAGGTAATCTAAAATCTAACTCAGCTCTGAGCCCTACAACACCAATCTGCAAGGGGAGACATGCCCAACTGTGTAACAGTGGCACAAGTGTCATAGAGTTGTCCAGCCATTCTGCTTTGATCGAAGGCCTTCACCATAGAAGGGAACCCATACGTGGAACCCTAGATCTACTAAGGAACCAACAGCCATGGAAGTAACAGGCCCTAGTAGGATCCTTCCTACTGTTGTTTAGATAATTTGACAGGGTCAAACTGTCTTCTAAATATTTACATTTATACCTGTAGACAAATGCTACTTTGGTCCAGAATCAGAGAAGCTTCTCTTTGCAGGGAACAGCAGGGAACGCAGACTCATGGCTGCTCAAGGTGCTGAGAATAAGCAACGCTTGAATGCTCAGCCCTAAACGAGGCAGTGACCCCACCACAGAACATCACATCACAGGAAAGGGGGTGGGAAGAATTTAAGAGCTGACAGAGGAGGAGAAAGGCTGCAAATGCCACATTCTAGACGTGACACAGCGGTCGTAGCCACGAACTCACGGCGGCCGCAGTCGTCTGCCTCAGGCCCACACACGAGTGGGCCTCTCAACACGCAAGCCTGGATGCTGGAGAGGCACCTGGGGCCTTGCTCCTCCCTGCTTAATTAGAGACTACTGAGAGATCCTGAGAACGTGGGTCTTTGGCTGTGTACCCACCGATGGGCTCCGCAGCATCCAATGGATAGTTTCAGTTCACGTCCATATAGGATGCTCTGGCTCTTAGGACTGGAGGGGGAGGGGAGAGGGGGAGTGGTGGAGCAGGAGGGAAGAGGGAGGAGGGAAAGAAGTGGAAATTTTGATTGCTATTATTTATAAAGCAATAAAAAATTATCAGAAAAAGATACATCTTTAAATCCCATGTACATAAGAGAGAAATAGTTTGGACATGGATAAGTGGGTGGGTGGGTGGGTGGGTGGATGGGTGGGTAGAGAGTAGATGGATGGATGGACAAATGTAAGAATGACTGGCTGAATAAACCAATCCTGAATCCTAAGATGACATCCTGAAATTTTAATGAGATAGGAGAGAGTTGGTCTGCCAAGTCAGTTCTAGGGAAGAAGAAAATATCTAAGTGTGAGAGCCCCATGGACTTTGACGGGCAAGTGCCAGGCTTTACCAGACTCATAGGAAGAAACATTCGCAAATTGAATTGTCACCCCAGTGTGATCAAAGTTTGCTTCGATACCAGAAGGAGAGAATTAATGGCAATTATTTTTAATATTTCATTATAAAAACTTTCAAATATATTACATGTTTCAATAATTTTCCACAGAGTATTCCTACGCCTCAACTTCAATACTGCCACAAGCATCTCATTCCCTCATCACTTATCACTCTCCACACCCATCCTCCCGTCCATCAAGCCATCTGATTTATTATGCAACTCAAGCCAAACTGCAGACATCACAATCATCTCCATAAATACTTCTTCCGTAAAACAATAAGGTTGGGGTTCAGCATTTGTTTCAAATATTTTTTTCTTTGGTAGAAAAATTAATCAGCCTCTGGAATTTTGACAATTGCAAACACCCGTGTTACCCCCGAATAGACCCAGATATAGAACATTACTGTTGGCCCAGAAACTTTACCAGTTGAATTGGAGAGTGAGTGTTAGAGTGAATATATTTTTCTCTTCACCCAAGAATACATTGGTCTTGGATGAATGAATGCATTTTAAATTTTTTTCACATTCCAAAAAACTACAGATTTCCTTCCCTATGCCATTCAGTGGTACCTGAACTCCAAACACAATGTTGATGAAGGTCTGGGGGCGTTACATGATTGTAGATTATCTGCAGGTTCAGTGAGTTGGCAAAAAGGTTGGAGAGAATTAAAATTAGAACCCTAACCTCTTACACGTGTTTTCATTACTTAAAAATATAGAGACAGGTGCATAAAGTTGTCGGTATAACAGGTATACTTTGGGTCTTAATGAATTTTTTTTTCCATACTAGAGGTTCCTGTCAACTTTTCAAAGACAGAGGCAAGAGGGACAGCCAAGGAACCCCTCTGTAAGATGGTGCACACTGCCAAGTTGGATCCAGAGCCAAGCTCAGTCCCAACCACATGACACTTAGAAGCTGAATCCTTTCCAAGCCCAGGACTCCTTACGTAGCTATGCTGACTAATTACTTCCATCAGAATAATTGCTCCTAAGAAAAGGGTACAATTACTTCTCCCAAGTAGAATATTGACATTGCTTAATGAAGAATTAGCGCATGCTGAGGCAAAGTATGGCTCAGATAGGGAATAAAGGCGTTCCCAAACAATCTGTTTCCAGGAACGGATTCCTAAGCATCTCTGGTATTCTCCTAAGAATCCTGAGGGAAGCTACTAGGCAGTTCTATAGCAGGGAAGACTCTGCTCCATCCGTGGAAAGGCATGACAATCACCAGCAGTGGCCATCAGTCAGGCAATGAGTCAAACAGCATGGTCAGTCCTCAGAGCCATTACATGGGATTCAACTAGTTTCCACAGACATGTACATGTTTCAGATTGGCCCTTTTCAGTCATTGCTACACACAAATGGGACACTCACAACATGTTTCTTGGGTGAGTGGCAATGCTGATAACTTGTAATGAGGAATGGACTGGCACCGAAGCCTCCACTGTGCTGACTGGGACCGAGTATGGCCACGGATGAATGGTTGCCCAGAACTGCAATGCACACCATTATTTATTCATTTAGTTCACACTGATAAAGCAAGGATCCTAGTGAAAGAGCTGCTCTAAAGCTTGTACTGGCTGCATAGGAATTAAAGAGGAATTAGAAAAAGAATCCACCATCAAGAGGTTAACAACTCCAAAGGAAGGGCTACCTACCATCTGTTGAAGAAATATTCATTAAAAACTGTCTGTCCACTATCCAAAGATTCCATTAAGACCAAGGAACTCTGGCCTAGAGAGTTAAGAGTGCAATGCATACTACTTGTGCAAAAGACCCGAGTTCAGTTCCTGACACCTACACTGAGGACTCACAACTCTCTGTTACTCCAGCTCCGAGGAATCTAATGCCCTCTTCTTGCCCCCTTGAATACCCACACTCAAGTGCTGACACACGCACACACACACACATAGAGAGATATATAATTGAAAAGGTAGATAACACAGGACTCGTACTCGGTGCCTGCTGTGTTGACAGCTATGAGTTCACAACAGAATTCCTCTTTAAAACCTGTTTTGGCATGTAGAAAGCAACATCATCTAGGTCTCATCACAATTGCCCAAAGTTTTCTCCGCAGGTTCAGCTCCTCTTGCCTTCTTCTCCGCCCAGTCCACAGCTTGTCATTCATCACACAGATGTCACTCAAATCTATCCTCAAGAAGAGCCTCTCAACCCATCCAGAGCCAGAAAAGGCTGACTGTCACACCCAGGACAAACCTCAAAGAAGTTTGAGCTTTCAGTACTAGAACCTACTAGTATAAGTACTAGTAACAGAAAGATCCCGATCAGAAGAGGCTGGGACTTTGGATGCTGTGGTGGAAGAATTTTGAGTATTGGAAAAGCTTGAATATTTAGATAGCTTTCTTTATTTTGAACTCTGCAGCCATCCACAGTCTAACTCTCCCTCATAGAGAGCAGTCTATCTGTCCTACCTATAAGGGTCAGGAGGTCCTGTTTGGGGAAGTTACATACAGATCATGATCCCCCCCCCATCTTTCTTAATAGCCATTAAATAATGAGAGAGTTACAATATGCAGAGATGGGAAAGTTCCATAGGTGGGAACAGAGGTTAATCCTTGTAGCATGCAGTGGCATTGCCTAGGCACTATGTACCAGCAGGGACCAGAGAGCCCATGCACATTACCATTCTGGAGATGTGGCATCATCAAGGGACTCACATGTAAAGTTGGAAAAGGGTACATTTATCCACATGTGAGTGATCTCTTCTGAGGTAGCATTCATACTTTATGAAAGACTCCAAGAGATGATGAAAATGTGCTCTGGGCATAGCTCTTATTATCCTAGATATGGCAACAGCAGATGCCTAAAGGAAGAGAGTTGTACGGAGGATAGAGTCAGTGGTCAAGAGCCCCGCTACAGTAGATGCAACCACATAAGGCCAGAAAATTCATAAGTCAATCACCCCTTACAGAAGAGCCCAGAGAACAATCCATCCACCAAAGCAGTGGAGAGCACAGTGCTGAGAGATTCTTCTAGTGCTAAGTGACAACTGTCCTTCATAGACGAGAGCAATAATGTATTCCATAGGAGAGATGAGCTCCTTGACAACAATGAGCAAGAGAGCATCCTGAGCTAACAAGCGAGACAGCTGCACTTAACGGGCACACCGGAGGGGCACAGGAGTCTCACTGTGAATGGGAAGGCCAGAGTACTAGTCAAAGCACGGTAGAGAGTGCTATGAACTAGGGGCGTAGAATACAGTGTTTTCAACAGCCGAGAGATGGGGAGAGGCTGAGGAGGGGTTCAATATGAAAATGCTTGCTAGGAAAGCTCACGAACAGGAGTCTAGACATTGGGACTGGAGACCTCATATAAAAAGCCTGGTGGGGCTGGGCTCCTCGCCTTTGCGATTTGGTTGGTTGCGATTCTCTGTAATGGTGTCTGAAGAGAGAAATTTTCTTGATGAAGGGTGAGGACTACAATTAGCTGCAAGAGTAAGGACAAAGGCTTAGAGTGTAGTTAGGGCTATACTGGTTAGTAAAGTGGTCGTTATAGGTATTCCTCCTAGATCACTGACTTTACCAGTCCTGGGCAGTTGGCTAGGTTTCTAGTACAAGGCATAGCTGCCCTCTTACTGAGTGGGTCTTAAATCCAACTAGAGAGGTGGTGGTCACCGCCAAGGCATGCTTGCCAGGATAGCACCCTTAGGATTGTTATTGTGACATTTGGTTGTTGTAGTTCACAGACATCATAACTGGGTAGGACTGTTGGGAACTCCCCTTGTTGGGAAGCTTGCATGGCACCTTCTATTACCATGACAACAAGTCCTCAGGGCAGATGCTTCCGGGTCAGTTCCATCTCTGGGCCCTCTGGGCTCTGTGTCTGAAGTGCATGGTGTCTTCAGCAATAGGGACTTGCCTTGTGGGGGTGGGACAACCAAGGACAATGGCGATAGGCTGTATGTTTAAGAAATCTCTTAGATAACTATGACCAACAAATCAAAAGAGGGCTTCTCATACCTGCTGTTAAGGTTGTGCTCAATGGTCTCATCCTCAGATGCTTTCCCTCCCATTTTCTTTACAACAAAAACACGTGCAGTAAGTTTTCAACTGCCATTTGCATAATCAAGTGAAGAATTTTCCTGTGTATACGTCTAGTCCCATATGATCCATCTACAACAGGATTTAGAACAGACGAGGCAGAGCCGTGCTGGGTGGACCCAACCTGATCCTTCCATACTTTCTCCTAAAGCAACATGAATGGATGAACGACAATCAACACAAATGACGACACTGGATAAAGTCACAAATTCAAAGTATATGAATGAAGACAACAAGGAGAGGGTCTACAAAAACAAAAATCACCCATCCAGTTCAAAATGGGAATTGCTACTTCAATCCAATTGATTTTAGCTGGATGCTACCTTCAGGCTTATAATGTCCCCAACAGGCTCATGTGTTTGAACACATGGTCCCAAGGTGGTGGTGCTGTGTGGGCGAAGTTAAGAACATTTCGTCCGCAGATCCCAGCTAGAGGAAGAAGATTCATTCATAAATTTTAGCTAGAGGAAGAAGGTCCATGTGGGGCAGGCCTTGACATCCATAGCCTGGCCCTACTCTCTGTCTTCTCTCTTCTTCCTGTCCTGTGGAGAGCTGCGATGCAGAATCCCAGCCATGTGTTCTGTCTGTGAATCTCCTCCCATTGTGGCTTCTCTGTTGCATCGGACTTATCCCTAGCATTGGGAGGCAAAATAAATCTGTCTTCTTTTCATCAGACATTCTGTCACAACAGCCAAGTAATTAATACCTCAGGCAAGAGCAAAGGCCTGGGTTGATGGATCTTCTCCATTTCACTGCTCCCTTAACCGAATCCTCATACTTAAATGTTCTAATATGACTTTTAATCTTGTGGGACACGGGGTGAAGAGCGACACAAATGCTCACCACAGGCTGGGATGGAGACTAGCAATAGCTGCTGTCGCCAGGCTTAAGACCTATGAGCAGAGAGGTAAACAACGGGTTTGACAGCCAAGGTTGAATGATTCCTTGTCCCTGCCTGTCACATATCTAAGTGGCTACACTGACTGTCATGTAGTCGATGGTGATGAGATAGAATTACTGCAGTCCTTCTAAAACATTTTGACTAAGGATGCTACATTACATTAAGTGTCAAGCATAAATCATGTCGTGTGATGGATGCTGCCTCCCTATCTATTCATCTACAGATACGGAGTACTTCCCTTAATGAGATAACCATTCAGAGAGCCCGAGAGGTCCAAACAAGCCATCCATGTACAAATTCCATTGCTCATAAATACTTGGTATCAGGGAGGGCTGTTCTATTTTTAGTTTCCTCATGGATTATTCATGAGAGTGCTGTAGACCGTCTGTGTGATTTTGCTAACCTTTCTTCAGATTCCGTTTCGTATACCTGGGTACTCTGGAAACTGTTTCCTTCCTGTTCTGCTAATTTAGCTGGAATCATCTTGGGTGAATAATAGGCTGGCATCCTCAAATGTCACGTGTGTGTGTGTGTGTGTGTGTGTGTGTGTGTGTGTGCGCACACACACACATACACACACGAGTGCATACACTCCATGGTTGAACTGGGCATTAAAATCCATCCCCAGAATGGAGCCATAAACTCAAATAGAGTTGTTAGTCTTTCTCCTAAGGAAGAGAACGGCCTTTTCAAACCTTCCCAGGACATTTTCTGGCTTCTGCATGAAGGAAGTAATTATGAGTATAACCCCAAAGCATTTGGCCCACTTCAGGCTGACTGAACTTGAACACAATCGAATACAGTGTGGGTCGTGGCTCAACTACATTGCCAAATGAGAGGATCTCTTACTTCTGGCTGTTTTAAGGACTGGTGAAGTCCTGGGACATATTTTACTCTATACTAGCATTCTCCTTTCTCAGGGCTTAACAACCTGTTTCCTTAATTAACCCTAACCCTGGGGCAGAGACCGAGCCCTTCGTTTTTATTGCTCTCCAAACACATGCGAACAAATACACTGGAACGGAGGGCATGTTTGCGGTTGGCCTTTGGCACCCCTGTGCCTGCGACAGCTCACTGACTCCCAGTTGGTTTTGGAAACCAAACATCCCCCAGTTATGGGTTGCTTTGCGGGCTCTCCTGTTGCTTTCACGTGAGAGACTTTGCTAGTGAAAGGAGGAGCCAAAGATGAGATCCTTGACTGACACCCCAGATCTCTGTTCTTCACTTTAGTGTAGAGAAGATCCAGATTCAAACAAAATATTCTAGTCTGGAGTTTTTCGTTTCTGCTTAGGAGGTTTTCATCTTCTAGTGGGGTCATGGTTGGGGGCTTCTCATCATTCATTCTCTTCTCAAAGGCCACCCAGAAAGGACTTCCCTGACCACATGTCTATATGTGTGCGCACATATGGATGAGCACACACTTCCCTGGCTTCTGCATCTTTAAGAACCACCGCATCACCTCCACTCTGGTTTTTACCGTCCTGGAATGGTCTTGGGACTTAACTCCTCCAGTATCATTTCCAATCCCCCCCCCATCACTGCATCAGCCAAAATGCTCTACGAACGCTGTACCCAGGTCCCGTTAATCCCTTCCTGTGCCCTCAAACATCAAATAATGCACAGCACATTGAAAGTACTCACTAAATCTAAGTGAGATCGGTCACACCTAAAATCCCAGCCCTCAAGAGTCTGCTGCAAAAAGGCTTATGAATTCAAGGTCAGCTAGAGTTACATAATGAGTTAGTTATCCAATATGGTCAAATTATCAAATCCTTGTTTCGAAATATTTTAAGTATACCCAATGATATTTGTTGGATAAATGACTTCCCAATATTTTCATCTAATAGTCACTACTAATCTGAAAGATTAAATGTCAAAATCCCATAGTCGTGAAAGAGGCTTTGCACTAAAAGTCCAACACCCCAGGCTCCTTGTACAGCTTCACAGTACCTAAAAGGGGCTATGGCTACCATCCTGGCTTCCTAGAAGCAGAATCTGCTTGAGAATTCCCAGGTCCTGGACCACGAGCATCAAGGCTTAGGCACAGCTTCCCCTGTGCTCTCACATCTAGCCAGTCAGTTCTCTTCCAAAATCAACTTCCAATTAATGCTCACTGGCTCATTTGGAGTGTTTCCCCACACTAAAAGTACACAGCGACGCTCAGCTTTAGCCACAAGTGCAGTTTTCCACTATTGATCCAAATATCCCGCACTTCATTAGATAACTGGGTAACATTTTATTAACTCTCGAATCTCAGCACTTTAAGGGTTTCCAAAGTGTAAGGAGCCCAATGGTTCCCTGGCTTCTTTGTCCACATTTTTCTAAGAATCTCTGGCAAGACGTTTATGAGCCTCACGGCTACCCTAATTGTGGTTGGGCACTCAGCCATCTCTGCAGACCTTCCCTTGCTGTGTGGAAATGTTTCCACTTCCCATGACTTTGGAGACAAGACATTGCACTTGACATGCTGAAAACAAGGACAGAAAGCGCGGCAAGCAAGATGTGCCTTTGATTGACTCAGGAAAACCCAAGCTTCCCACTGCTCTGCTCTTCAATTTCAATGTCATCCAGTTTACTCATTTGGTATTCTTTGTTTGCTGCTTTGGTTTTAGAGACCAGGTTTCACTGTGTAACAGCCCTGCCTGTCCCAGGACTCACTCTGTAGAGCAGGCTGGCCTCAAACTCGGAGATCTGCCTGCTTCTGCCTCCCAAGTGCTGGAATTAAAGGTGTGCCCCACCACTACCCCACTTTAGGTGGTCTTTTAAAGAATTGTTTTTATCTTATGTGTACATGGATGTGACTGTGTATGGATATGTGCACATGAGTGCAGCCATCACAGAGTCCATAAGAGGGCGCCAGATCCTTTGGAGTTACAGGCAGTTGTGGGTCACTTGAAGTTAGTGCTGGAATCCTAACTCAGGTCCCGAAATGGAAGAAAAATAAATGCTCTTTATCACTGAGCCACCTCTCCGGCCCTTATTTGATTTAATTTGTATTTATTTTACTTTCTAACCTTAAGCTAGATGAGTACAACATTGATTTAGATTTTTATCCTTCCTAACGTTTTTAAAGCTATATATTTCTTCTCATAAACAATGTGTTAGCTGTATCCCACAAGTTTGGTAGGTTGTGTTTTGATTCAGCAAAAAGCATTTCCTAATCTCCCTTATGATTTCTTCCTTTATCTGTAAGTTATTATAGTTAGCAATGTGTGCTTTAATTTCCAAACACTGGGGGATTCTCCAGATGTGTTTTTGTTATTGATTTATACTTTCATCTTATTATGACTAGATTTCATCTGCTTTAAACTTGTTTGGGTTTGTACTATGGCCCAGAATAGCAACAGCCTTGGTGAATGCTTCCTATTCACTTTCAAAGAACATGCTTTCTAGCTCCCCTTAGTGTTTGTACTGCACACTTTTCCTAGTCTTTCATTTTAACCCTCTATTTCTATCTTATAGAACTGCACAAAAATATAGTGGCATCTCAGAGGTGAAACAGATGACTCTGAGGTGAAGAGCGCTTGTCGGCCACTCTTCCAGGGATCCCAAGCTCTGTTCCCAGCATCCAAGTCAGGTGGCTCAAAGCTGCTTGGAGCTCTAACTCCAGGGAACCACAATGCCTCTGGATTCTGAGACACCTATGCTCATGGAAACACACTCACACACTGAGGTACACAAACACCTATCATTTAAGGAATAAAAGTTAATCCTTATAATAGGTTCTCCCTTTTACCCACTCTGATAACCTATCTCCCAGTTTTTTCAGTTTTTATAAAAGTCTACAGTCTTACCACCAATTTTACCACTGTCTGTTTCATTCTGTTTCCTTCTTTCCCACCTTGCCTTTCAGAATGGCTGTAATTTGTGCTTTTAGTTTCTCTTAGTTTGCTGGCTCTAAATGGAGTCATGGTTGAGCTCCCTGCGGTAGCTCCAAGCTCAGCTTTCCTCAATGCCTCCAACAGTATCAAGAGGAAACAGTGGATTCACTTCTACAGTCTTCTGGGGCTTTCTTCTTGGCATCTGCCCCAGGGATGGACCAAAACCTGATATACATCAGTAAGACGTTATCAGCAATTTTTTTTCAGAGATGAATCAATAGAAATTTTAATTTGGAAAAATCTATTTTAAGATTTTAGTTAGGATAAAACGCTGACGGAACAGGGTTATTATGGAGATGTTGGGCTCTTGAGTTCATATAGTTTTTAATTTTTCTGTTTTAAAAATTTACTTTATCTTTGAAAAAACTTCACGGTTCATCAAGATGGCCTTTCAGTGTGAAGATCATCTGCATAATGATTTTATGTCCATTTATCATATAAAAAAGAGAATCAGAGAAAACCCTGGGATTTTTCAAACAGCATTCATTTCAGAGTGTAACACCTCCAGCTTTAGAGCCCCAGGGGTCCTATGCCTAGTCCTGGAGTGCTTTCCAAAAAACAAAGGCATCTTTTCAAAGTGAGTCACCTAAGGGTAGCTGATTTATGAGATGAAGGAGTATGGAGATGTTCCGACATCCTTCCATCTCTTTTCTGTTTCATCTTGCTTGGTTTATAAACACATAGGATGGCCTAAATTTGACTTTCCTGCCATGTATAATTGAGTCCCCATATCCACTGAAAATATAAGATATTGAGCAAATTGTCATCTCTCTCTCTTCTGTCCAGAATCACAGTGCTGTGTAGCTCATTTGGGCTTTTTGGAAGATCACACATCTTTTTAAAGGAGGTAAGAGAAGATACAATACATATCTTCTGATTTTGAATTTCCTAATTTCATCTTATTGACTTGCATAATCACATAGTCTCTGCATGTCTGTATTCTAATGACCATACGAGACCCTCTGTTAGAAACACACCCTACAGGTTTTGAGCCTACCATATGTTCTTTTCAAAAAAAAATTTTTTTAAGTAAAAATCATTTAGCGAGGGAATAGCTATGGTGGCAGGGCAGCAGATAGATGGAATGGTGTTGCTTTGATTCTAAAATTAGAGCTTGGTGGTCGCTTTCTAAAAGATCAAACTATGTTATTATGTGACCATGTCCACCTCTTCGAAGACTGATCGCTTCCCTCTTCTAATTAAAATGGGGATCTGCTATCCTTCCTATAACTTGGGTGTTCTGTCTCTAGAAAACCGAAGCCATACTGTGGGACTGCGGTGGAAACTGTAAAGGTGAACTGCTAATGTCCCTCCCTTGAGTGAGGCTTGGTTAGAGGATTACTCCTAAAGGAAAGAAGTATAATAAAAGATTCTCTCTCTCTCTCTCTCTCTCTCTCTCTCTCTCTCTCTCTCTCTCTCTCTCTCTCTCTTTCTCTGTGTGTGTGTTTGTGTGCATTGTGTATGTGTATGTGTGTGTGTGTGTTCATGCCTAAAAAGATTCACTATTACTCGAAGGTGATTCTTTCCACCTTGGCTTGTAAATTCCACTAACCCCAATCAAAATCTCAGCAAGCTGTTATGGTGACTATCGGCAGACTTATGCCAATGTTTATATGGAAAAGCAAGAAATTCGGAGTAGCTGAAACAAAGCTGCAGAAAATCAAAGCTGGAATACTGCCCTTAGAGAACTTAGAGACTTACAGTCATAGGGCAGTGAGGATTGAGGTGTGTTGTTGGGGGATAAAGAGATGAACTGATCAGATGCAGGGAAGGGAGGAAATGAAAAAGTCATAGTCACATGCAAATTTTAAAATTATGTTGAGCTCTGGAGACACGTCTGTAGCGAATCTAGGTAACTTTGGATTGACAGCGACTCTTTGGATGTTAATGACCCTAAAGCTACAACCCATGAAATGCATAATCGATTAGATGAAGTTCGCTGGAATTAGAAAGGTCTCTTTTTAAAAGAAGCTGTTAAGAAAATAAAATGACAAGTGACAGCCTGGCAGAAAATCTTTGCAAAACACACAATAAAATAAATGTCTGTTATCCAAATTCACAAGCAAACAAAAAAAAAAATCTAATGTAACACTAAGAAAATTGCAACCCAAATGAAAATGGGTAAAACAGTCTGAAGATTTGCCTCACCAAACACATACATCAATAGAAAATTAACAAAATAAAACTGTGATAACTATGATCTATGAGATATGACCTCAGAGGAGTCAATGTTTTAAAAAGAGACATCATCACACTGCAATTTAACATTGAAAATGCAAAGAGGACCAGAGCCAAGGGCTGAAGGTAATCTGAATGAGAATATATATTTTTTTAAAGAATATAGAGTCACACGGTGGATCTGTTGTTTTGGTTTTTGTTGTTGTTTTTTAAAGATCTTATTTTTATTTACATGTATCTCTGTGTGCGCACATGAATTCAGGTCCCTCTAGAGACCAGAAGATGGCGTCAGATATCCTAGACCCGGAGTTACAGATTATCCTGTTCTACCTGACATGGAGGCTGGGAAGCAAACCCAGCTCCTCTGCCAAGGCAGCAAGCGTTCTAATTGCTGAGCCATCTCTCCAGTCCCTGGATTTGTATTTTATTTAAATAACATCCTTAGTTAAATTCCTTAAAGATAAAATACCAAGCTTACAATAGTTATTTTGTCCAGTAAGATAATACAGTCTAGCTGATTCCAATATGGTCTTTAAGACAAAACTCCCAAAACTCCCCACACATCACAGACGAACACCCTTGATCTGCAAGCGTGTTATAGTTTTGCAGACATAACAGACACATCCATGCCCTTACACATAAGAGTGCGCGACGATGGTTGACAACATCGCTCAGCACAGCTGGACTGAGTAGCTATTCACTCAACACCATTCTTCCCACAAGGAGGAGGAAGCTTTTGTTCCACCAAATTAAATCTGATGAGCTCTTCCTTAAGTCATGCAAGACAAACGACAACAGATAGACAAAGCCAGTCTTCAAGGGGGTGGGATGGGGTTAACAAATGAGACAAAGCATGTTGGGAAAGCAACCGCGAGCCTCTCCTGTGCTGGGTGCTTGGGCAACAAGTCACTGTGATGGATGCTTATGTGAATTCCAACTAGAAAACCGGGTAGCGGGAGATAAAGAAGGGACTATTTTGAAGATGACCTTTCATTTGCCACATCAATAAAAATAATCTTATTTTTCGCCAGCCTGCGTGGAAAGACGTTTTCATCCACACCTTTATCCCGAGAGAACTTTTCTTCCTATTTTTCTATCTATATCTCAGCATTGAATGTCAGTTAGATTCATCTGTAATAGCTTGAAAGCTGAGTTGAAAAGAAGACGAACTGGGCTCACACAGAAAATTGCACTTGCTGGGTAGTCCCTGGTAGAAGGCGACTGCTGTGCCAACAAGGGACAGAGTGGGTGTTTAAAGAAGAACTGAATTCTGGCCTGGGAGTAGCTTCCTCCGAAGATCTTTGATGGGCAGTCGTTCGGAGTTAAATATTGACGAGTAACACAATCTAGGGCATTCCATGCCTGTAACGCTCTTCTTCCTTAAGTTCTGAAAAGAGTCCGTCAGACTGGATGGCTCTAGATTAAAGCACACAAATGTATGAATAGCTGTCTCCAGGGTACCAAGAATTCTGTTCTTCCTTCTGAATGTGGGATACATTTTAAATGAAGATGTTTTATGTGTCTCTGTTTGGGTTGATTTGATTGGTTTGCCATCTTGGGAGGCAGGCTCTCGCTCTGTAGCCCTTAGATGGCCTAGAACTCAGTGTGTAGCCTAGACTGATCTCAGACTCCCAGAAACACCTTAGCCTACTAAGTCTTGGGGTTACATACATGAGCCCCCATGCCCAACTCAAGTGGAAATGTTTGAAGCAAAGTTTCTGAGTGACATGGAAGAGTGTCAATCACAAAGAAAACCAAGTTTGTTCACAGAGGTCCCCATAATTTTTTGGTTTAACAAACCGTAGAGTTAGCTGGTAAGCAGCTGGCTTTTTTTTAATGTACCTTTGAAAGGATGGTTGATTAATAATAATAATAGTATTAGTAGTAATAATAATAAAATAATAATAATTATCATGCATTTTCTCATTTAACCCTTCATTGTATAGCAGTAGGAATTAGTATTATTCTTTTGCCAATAAAAAAATGGACACTTATGGGAAATCAAGCAACTCACCAGCGACATGAATTTTAAGTATATGATAAAAGGAACTGTACTGATGTCATAATTGGTCACTTGGCTCTTCCATCAAAGCAACGGGGGGCACAACCCTCCATTTCTTCCTCTCTTCCCTCGCTAATCAAAACTTCTCTCTGCTGTGTTCTGCTACCTTTGATGTTTGGGGCTGGTAGGAAGGTGAGGTACAACAACTTACTCTTTCCAAATAACTGATAGCAGAGACTCTGCCGTGAACATCTGAATGACAGTCAGAAAGACGTAGAGATGATATTGGACACAGAATTGGGCTCAGTTCCATTCTGCAAATTCTCACACACTCTTTCCCGGGCTGTGAGACCCGGCACTTCCACCTGGTAGCTAAAAGTTGGGATTAATGAGTCCAGATTTTTCTTATTATACTTGAATGCAAACAGAGACTTTGTTTCCAGAGAAGAACAATGAAGTTTTAGGAGCTCTTGCTTTGGGGTCAGGTAAGCAAGGATCCTTTATTCAAATCATGAGGGTAGGAAATAAGAAGGATGTGTGCATGCCAGCTCATTGCCTCCAGGTATAGAGCTCTTTTCTCCTTCCTGACAGACATCTTGCTATATGTAACAAGCAAGCTTTGTTCACAGGGATGGTTAAAAGAGATGTTACATAAATGGAGCATTGAGTGAGCGATGATGTGCACGGATATCCTACATTAACTTAAGCATGTGTCACCCGAAGCCACCGCCTCTCCAGATAGCAGGCAGATGTATATAATTACTGGTCTACAATGAGATGAGCAGCTATGAAGAGTTGCCTGTTCATTAAATAGTCACTCATATGAATAGCTAGCTCATATGCTAAGGGAAGAGAAATTGGTGCTAAGCATTGATTGATGTGGCGTGGAGAGTCTCGGATTTGCTCCACAGGAGGGGGTTTCATACCTGGTACTATAATCCTGGTCAAAGCCTGCAGTTGGAGAAGTCATAGACTCTGGGCTGGAACCTGGTATTGCTATGCTGCTAAGTGGTCCTGCCGTCGATTTGCTTTCTAACTATGTGTGCTTATACACACTGAGCTGGGATGCTCTCAGCTTTGGTCACCGAAACTTTTTTCTTTCTTTGCAGTGGGTAGCAGTTAGTGAAGATTTGTGTAACTGCCCCCCAGGGCTGAGGAGAGGCTGAGGGCTCAGCCCGGATTGGGATGGCTATGTCAACCTCACCATCACCGCCACTGTGCAGGGATCAGGAAACATCACAGAAAAGGGGGAAGGGGTAGAAAGAATCTAAGAGCTGAAAGATAAAATGCATAGATGGGGTTGATGATCTGTAAGCATCACCCCACCCTTTACTGAGGAGCGATTGGCAGTGGATGGTTACCTGGGAGGGAAATCATTCTTTAATGAGAATGGGGCCTCTAATAAGGATTCCAGTGCAGTGGGGATGACCCCGAATCTATATACACATCTGCGTTAGCAATGACTGGCCTTAATGGGAAGAGGAAGAAGATGAGGAAGATGAAGAAGAAGAGGAGGAGGATGGGGAGGCCCAGAATGAGGACAAGGAGGATAAGGATGAAAAGGAGGACAAGAATGGTGAGGAGGAAGGGGTCAGAGGATAAGGATGAGAAAGAGGAGGAGGGCAGTGGCGGTGGAAATAGTTGGTACATAAATGGCTGCTGCCCTGGTGGGATATAAAGGGTGAGGTTAGGACAAACGCCCCCTGAAAGATGCCCTTGGTGGGAATCCCTACCAGGTCCTCTAAGACCATAACTCAGCCACCACCTCAGGGCACTGGGTGGAGCAAATCCCCTGAGAGGAAGGCATGTTTGTCCTGGAGTCCAGCAGATAATGATGAACCTTGCCATCCACAATTCAAAGCCAGCGGTTTGCCCTCCTGCATCCTTCTATCTAGGTCCACGCTGAACTGGGAATGAGTCAGAGTGAACTGTCCTAATTTCAGGGCCATCTTCAAACACAGCATCATTTCCCAGAACGGGTGTCTGAAAAGACAACTTACAGTGCTGTCTGGACAAATACCTTTCTCATATGCTGAATTATGATCTGGCTAAAGAGACAGAGCCTTCCCAGAGTCTGCTGTTTTGCTTTTTTTTTTTCTTTCCAAAGCATCTCTTATTAAATGTGCACTTTCTGAAGATGTATTAAAGAATCTCCCTGTTCTCTGACCCACTGCACTCGGCCACGAAGAAGCAGGTTGAGGGGCTCATAGATGACATTGAAACAGCTTGTTAAAGGAATCTGTCATGTGACACACATGCTTTTCACACTAGAAATACAAGCACTCTGTGGATACTTACTGATTGAAATAATAACTGGAAACTCTATATGGCATTCAAGAAGAACCTAGAAAAATATCTTGCCATTATTTCTTTCTCTCTGAATTCTGGACTGAGGGGTAAAATATAAGAACCAGTAGGACTGCTTCCCCAGTAGTCTAGCGTTTAGGATTCAGCATCCTTACTGCCATACTGGGGATTAGATTCCTAGTCAAGGAAGTACTTAGTTGGGGCTGAAAAGATGGTTTAGCACTTAGAGCAGGTCCTCTTACAGAAAACCTGAATTCTGACGCCAGGACCCATGTCAGAAAGTACACACAACCATCTGTAGAGCCCTCTTCTGGCCTCTGCAGGCACCTGCACACACGTACAGATACATACATGTATATTGTTAAAAATTCAAAAAAATTATTTTTATAAAATAAATAAAGAATCAATAGGAAGTTCACAGATCTTAATAATAAGTGATAACAGTAGGTAATATAGATGATAGTTTTCTGCAGGGATGAAAACTATGATCAGGAATAACGAGGAATCTTTTGAATGAACATGAACCATGTATAAACGTGAATATGCACATCTTTAACTAATAAGGAACTGAGATGATACTGTACTTACAAATATCATGTGATTGCCTCAGGTAAAATGGCTTTCGGAGATCCAGGGACTGCACTGCCCTGTAGCAGAGTCCAGGAAATCGAACGTCTAGGACAATGACCCAGATCCTGTGAAACATAACATAAGACGATTCATGCAGGAAAGTTGCCATAGCTGGAACTACTGGAAGTAGTAGAAAGCTCCAAAGGGCTTGGCTACTGGAACAATAATGTGAAAAAAAAAAAAGGCCGGGCGATGGTGGCGCACGCCTTTAATCCCAGCACTCAGGAGGCAGAGGCAGGCAGATCTCTGTGAGTTCGAGAACAACCTGGTCTACAGAGCTAGTTCCAGGACAGGCTCCAAAGCCACAGAGAAACCCTGTCTCGGAAAAAAAAAAAAAAAAAAAAGACAGGTACACAGCAGTGTGCTATGTAGCCACCAAGGAACTGTTTCCTGCAGTTCATAGCTACTAACTCTCCCTAGGGTGAAAAGGTTCAGCAAATTTCTACTGTTCCTTTAACTATGACCCGGGCTTGGGATATTCAAGTGGTTATTCACAGAACATTGAATGAAAATCACCCTGAGTTCTAGTACTTGAAAGTCTCAAAATCATCTTTCCCCTTTCTGAATAAACAGATTGAAATTTTCCAAGCATATAAAAAGCATTCAGTAGTTTTAAAAAAAAACAGGCAGATATATAAATATATACCACAAATCTACATGCAATAGACAATCATACTAAATGTCTCTAAAGAGATAGACTCACCTCAAGACGTGGGAAGAATGTAAATATCTCAATTATGTCAAAAAAAAACTTGGAAAAACGAAAACAAAATTCTTTTTTATGTTATCTTTAGGATAATAGCTACATGCTGTTCACAGTCACTTAAAGAACATTGTTTGAGTTGGGCAGGGTGGCATATGCCTGACAATCCCGGCAGCTGGAAAATGATAACAAGAGAATAAAGAGTTGAAGGTCATCCTTCCTAGGCTACATAGTAGGTTCAAGACCAGCCTGGGTTACATGAGCTCCTTTCTCAAACAAATGAGCAGTTCAATCAAAGACAACACAGGGAAGGCAAGTTGCAGGAGACAGAATAAGTAGACGATTGTGTTTAATGTTTCATAAAAGTCCACATAGTGAGAAAACGAGAAAAAGAAGAGAGGAAGAAGCGGCAATGTCAACATCACTAGGGAGAGCTGAGTGCATGAAGGGGAAAAACAGCCCAAGAAAGAAGGAAAGGCCGAGGACAGGGGAGGGGAGGGAGAACCTTTGGATCCAAAGGACTTTAATCCTAGTTAAGAAAAAATTAAATGAAGTTCACACTCATTTGGTATGCACACATCTTCTATAGACTTCATGCCTAACGAAATTTATGAGGAGTGAGGGAGAAGTGAATGAGAACATCGCTGCCCCGGAGTCTTTTTCTCCCTAGGAACTGACGTGAGATGAAAACTATAAATGTTTTTGAGAACAGAAATGATGGCCCAAGATCCCTGACCTCAGCGAAGCCACATCTTTATGAGGACAAAGACAGACACCTTTAGACATATGACTCTTTTCTCAGTTTTAGAGGGAGTTGCAGAACTTTAATTGAGGGGCTGTGGGGAAGGCTCAGAGATTGACAGCTCTTGCTGTTCTTCAGGTGACTTAGGTTCATTTCCCAGTGCCCATATAGTGGTTCAAACCCCTTCAGTTCTATGGGATCAGACGCCCTCTCCTGACCTCTGGCGGCTCCTGCATATCCATGCACTTAAGTACTCCCATAGAAGTACAAATAAATAAATAATTAAACCTTTTACTACCAGCCCTTTAGTGGACAGAAAATTCAAAATAAAGCAACCTTAACTGAGCAGGAATGGAAAAAAACATATAAGTAAATAAAGAAGGGGAAGAGGGAAATCTGTCACTGTTAAAATCTTGAATTAAGACAGTTCGAGCCACTGGGATAGTACACAGGTGATCACAGAGCTCCATCATCATAGTCACCACGCTGATTTCAAGGGTTACTGGTTCTCGGGTGCATTCTGATTTCATATGTGAGGCTGTGGTGCAGCTCAGGAGGAGAATGCTTGCTCGTCATAAAAAAAAAATGTTACCACACACACAAAATCTGCCTTTATTAATAAGGTAGGTCCTTTCGAAATAATTGAATAAAGCCTCGGTATAGAAGATGAGCCTGGAAAGAGATGTGCTGTCTCTACCACAAGCAAAAAGCAATGAGGCTAGCACATCATGGCCTAAAACCTCCAAAACCCTGAGCCATGGCAACCTTTTCTCCATGTAAGTTTGCTTGTCTGAGATATTTGTTACAGCAATCGCCAACTAACGAGCACAAAGAGAAAAAGTCAGAATTTAAGAAAATGTGATGTAGGCTTGTTGTACATCAAAATAAATGACAAAGAAAGACTAAAATATAGTACACAAATAGATATAAAATATATCTCTACTCTTAAGCCATTGTCAAGTGCTATAGCATTTTGTTAGTTTGCTAGCAACATTTTCATCACTGATCAATTGAGTTCAAAAAGTAAAAAATAAATATCTACGACCAATGAGAATGTCTCCTGTACAATGTCCAAGTCTTGGAAAATTTTCAAACATTATTTAAGATGCTAACCTTACAATTGAAATTAAGGTAACCTTCCAAGGTAGCTACTTTGAAAGGGATGTCTTGTATTCAAATATTGCCAATAAGGGTATTTTAATGCTAATTATAAAACACATATATGAAAAAATATTGTACAAAGTTCTCTGTCACAGATATGGGGATACTGCTTCTTGATCTCAACTCTTGCATAAAGGATGTTGTGAGGCTAGGGGTCAGCGAACCTCAACTGATGCCAACTCCTACCTGGCATGTATGAGGCCCTGGGCTTAAGCTCTAGTTGGACACAAACAAACCAAGTTCTGCTATGCTTTCTAACTGTGCCCTCCTTTAGATGACCTCACAATTATTCAAAAAGTGTTACTTCGAAGGTAAGATTGTTCTAGAAAAGTCTAGACTATACTCTCTTGCTAAGAAAGTTACTCGATACCTCAGTTGGAACACAACGTGAATTTGCATTGTCAGAGAATGGGATGATTCTTATTGACGTCATTTCTCATGAAATCAGAGAATCCTGAATGTGCATGCAGACGAATCTTTACTGTTGACTCTCCTCTCTCTTCCCATGTAGGAGATGTTGAATGAAATGTATATGGTGGCAGGCCTCTATAGTCCTTTGCAGCCTCGAGTGGGAGTCAGAGTGTAGGAGTTCAAGAGTGAGGGTTGACTGACTTAATGACCACATGGCTTCACTTTCTAGCATTTGGCTTCAAAAACGGCTCACGCGGACTCCTGTTTTGAATTAAGACATGAAACGAAACAATGGCAGCCCCATCCGACATACTCCTGGTAGGTTTCTGAAATTTACTCTGTAGAAATAAATATTTGATAGGAGCATGTTTTTCTCGTATAATTTATTTCTCCTATAAGTTGAGACGGAGGATTCTAGGGAATTTATATGCTACAATTGTTGGATTTCTATTCATTAGTGCTTCGCGGTATTAAACGCATTTTTCTATATCTGAGTCTGAACCAATTACATGATCCCAGCAGAGAACAATTTTTTCTTCAATTTGAAATGCCTTAAACAATAAATGTGAAAGTAACCACTAAACTGTAATAATGGTATGATTAAAAGAGACATTATTCAAAATATTAGTAATGAAAATGCCTAACCTTTGCCAGGTACTTTATTAATAACTGCCAGGTATGGCGCTAAGTCTTCCAGAAACATTGTCTTTATTTAAGCCTGGAAATCATCCTAGGAGGAAACATACTCTTATAATCATGAGGCTTGGGAATCCACCACCGAGACAGTGCTGTGAAATGTGCATCGCCATCTATTCGTGGGTGCCTTGTTCTGCGTCTCAGCTAAGGCCCGATCTAGAAAAGTCCTTTATACATGCCGTTCTCCGGTCATTGGGTTGGTGGATTGCAACCAGAGAGAATCAAATACCCATCTTAAAGATGCCATTCCCAGTCTTCACGGAAAGCTTCCCACGCAAAAGGAAATGGAGACCCACGCACGATTCCACACACTACGGTGAGTGTTGGACGCACACACTTAAGCATCAAGACCTTAAAACACTAGCACCTAAGACATCTTGGACACACTCACGCTCCTTTGACTTAAAACCAGAGGGAATGAACTTTTGGCCAAAGGTTTCATTCCATTCAACAAAACAACTTTGGGTTCTGTGGAGCGGAGAATGGCTCTCTTCAATTTTGGTGTGGATGCCTCTAAAATGAGGCATATATCTGTACAACTTTTTCTTTCTAGGATCAACTAAATTTTCATACTTTCGAAAAGGAGAAGGAAGAATTTCCTAAATTTAACAAGCTTCTCCCCAATCTCTGATGACTTGACATCATTATTATATTTTCCTATTTCATCCATTTATTACAATTACATTAATTTTGGAGAAAGCTGTCATATTCTATTTTCACCCAATAAATCACACTTAAATGATTAAATGTCTTATATTTAGCAATTAACAAAGGACTTTGATCTTTTCCAAAATCACTCTGGAAC
Source organism: Alexandromys fortis (assembly GCF_014885135.2). Classification (NCBI taxonomy): domain Eukaryota; kingdom Metazoa; phylum Chordata; class Mammalia; order Rodentia; family Cricetidae; genus Alexandromys; species Alexandromys fortis. Next base: position 12,969,341 of record NW_026067892.1, on the reverse strand, counting down.
TGCCACCGTAGCGCAATGACGCACACTTGACTGCTCTCAAACAGGAGACTCGCTGCGAGAAAAGAGGGACTTCTGGTCTCAATTAGTGAGAGCTGGCTGTCAGAGGGTTTGAGCACATCCATTTTAAGGGACATTCATCTCTTTATCAGGTAGCGTTATTAGACTCGGCGTGTAAAGGAGAAAAACAACACATTTGGGCAGCTTGAAATTGCCAGACTGGTTTGACAGCAATCTGCCGCTTAGCAAAAGCAGCAAAAGCATAGTGCGATGTTCGGAAAGTCCCCACTCCCCAGATGACCACATGCAGATAGATGAATGATTCCATGGGAAATGTTTCTAACCAGGCCTGTGTGTTTGGAATCAGAGAAGGATTGTTCAACCTTGAAAATCCACTGCGCCTTGTAGGCTTTCGTCTGGTGGCGTAGGTATGCTAGTTGCATAAATGTGCTTTTAACCCTGGGGCGGCTGAGGCAGGAGGACTGAAAACTGAGGCCATCCTGAGCTACATAGATCCTCTCAAAACAAAACAACAACAAACAACACAGACAATATGTGTGTGTGTGTGTGTGTGTGTGTGTGTGTGTGTGGGGAGAGAGAGAGAGAGAGAGAGAGAGAGAGAGAGAGAGAGAGAGAGAGAGAGAGAGAGAGAGAGAGATTCTCCCAAACTCCAGGAAGTAGTGCCTTGGTTTTCCTCCATTGTCCAGGCTCCCTGGGCTCTTGTGTTGAAGATGGTTGGGAGCCACAATAGAGGTGCTGGGAGCTGAACCAGGGTTCTCTGAAAGAACAGCTGGCGATCATAACCAGGGAGTCATCTCTCCAGCCCCTGGTGCTTGACTCTGTAACCCAGGGTGGCTCACTTACTGTATGCATCAGCTACTAGGAAGGCCAGGATTCTCTCTATACACTTAAACTGGCTTAATAATTTCTGTCAAAAAGCAATTTTTTTCCACGGGGTGAAGTATCTACAGATCACTTTGAAGAACATCAACATCTTACCAAAATGCAATTTTATTTGAGACAATATATTTCTTCATTAACTAGGTCTCATTTTCTCAGAAATGATCTGCAATTTTTATTAGAGACTTTCCAGTATATCTTTTATTGCAATTCATTCTTTTTTAAAAAAAAAATGCTGTATTTGTAGTGGCAATCTGTATGGATTCATTTTCTTAATTTCATTTTCCTACTTACTTTCCAACTGTTTGTTATGATGATGTGGGAAATAAAATGATTATTTGTTTTCCTAGAATCCTGGAAATTTACTGTATTATTTTTATTAGCTCTGGTGAGTTGTTTTGGTTATTTGTTTGTTTGTTTTTGTAATATAAGTCTTTTGTATTATCTTTAACTTAATTTGATTGTCTCCCTAACAATTTTATTACCAGTGAGTAAAGATTTTGGGGGGATTTCACTGCTCTGTGCTCCCACGCATTACACTAGCTGGGATTCTGGCTCAAACTGGGATAGAAACAATACAGGTATGTACTGTGGTCAGCTTCCTGACCTGAGAAGGAAGCATTTGGCTTTTTAAGGCATGGTAGCTACTGTTGTTTGTTTGTTCAGTTGAAATAGCTTTAATAAATTTAATTTTTTCCTATTCCTAGATTAAGAATGTTTTAAAATAAAGGAATGTTGAATTCGACACATCCTGCATCTAGAGCAAACCATCCCATGGCCCTTCGGTTGTTTCTCCTCTAGATATTGTGAGTTATGCGGAGGCTTTTTGTTTTTGTTTGGTAGTTAATTTTTTGGTTTGGGCTTTTTTTTTTAATGGCAGCTCAATTCTGCATTTTAAGATATTTGTCTATGTTCCATTTGCTCTTCTTCTGTCCAGGATTTTCATTTCCATTTTTATAAGACTTGGTTTCCTTTCATTTTTATCTCATTCTATTATCTTTATCAGAATTTTCTTCTAGGGTTCTACTTGCCTTTAAAAATAAACATAGAAATGCTGTGTTTCCTCTCTCTACAAAAGAGTTTTATTAGAATACTATCATCACCCCCTTGAAACATTACATAGGGTTTGCTACTGACACTACAGAGGCCGGAGGCACACTTTAAGTTTCTATAATAAATTCAAAGTTTTTAAAAAACAGAAATACACAGACACTCTACTTCTTGTGGAAGTGTTGATAATTTAATGTTTCAATATATTTCAGCTTTGGGGCCAGAAAGATAGCTTAGTGGTTAAGAACGCTGTTCTATCCGAGACCCAGAGTGTCAATCCCAGCATCCATGTAAGTGACCTCATAAATGATCTGTTAATCCAAGTTCCAAGGGATCTGATACACTTTCATGGGCTGTAGGGTTATGTACACATGCATGTACACGTACACACATACACACACACGCACACACAGGAATGCATACATGCATGCACACACACTTGTATGCATGCAGTCATACACATTCACAGTATATTTCAAATTCTATCTGAAGTTGACAAAAAATTGTAATTTTTAATATCTTTATGATTTCTGTCTTGCCCTGTGGGTAATTTAGAAATGTGAAGCTTAATATTTAAATATTTAAGGCTGTTTATTTCACCATTATTAATTTTAGATCATTTCATTCTTGCTATTTTATTGAACTTTGTTATCAGAGAACATAGTTTGCACTATTATAGTTTTTAAGTTTGTTAACATTTATTTTAATTCTAACATATGGCCTATCCTATTAACATACCATATACACTTAGCAAGCCTGTGTCATATGCCATCATTAAGGGCTTACAAACACCATCTTCATTCTTGTTGACTTTTTTATTTCTCAAGCTATAACTAGAGAGAAGGGTGCTCCCCATTCCCATCACACACTTTTCCCTTCAGATGTGGTCGTGTGGTTTCACCTGTTCACAGCTTTGGATGTATAGACCTTTAGGACTCAGCCCCTGGAGTGAATTAGACGGTCTATTAATTGGTAGATGCCCTTCTTCGTCTCCCAACAGAGCCCTCTGTAGACAAGCCAACCAGCCTCTCTTTACTTTTGCACAGTGTGTCTGTCAGTTTCCACCCTTCTTACGTATGCTCTCCCCGTGTCTTGGTCCTTAACAAGCATCTCTTGTCAATACCACACAGTTAGTTTTTGTACTTTTCACCGATTTGATCATCTCCACCTTTCATTGAACATTAATACTTAATGTAGCTCTTGGCTGAACGGAGTTTTATTAGCAGTCTCCATCCTGCCCACCTTTTCCTATTGCAGATCTTCCCATGTGGCTAATTTAGTCCATATTCTTGGCAACTTGACTAGATTATAGGAAAACTTTTTTTAATTTCTGTCACTTAATTGTAGCTCTTTTTGTTGCTGTAGGATGACATGTATCATAATTTTTCAGGTCTACTTATAGCAAACACTGAGCAACTCACAGAATATATAACCGTTGCCAGCACGTAATTCTTGTCAGTCCTCTCGGTTGGATAATTGGTACATATGTTACATTCGTGTGTGTTATATAGCCCACAATACAATATGAGTTTCCTCCAGCCATCGCTTGTCTTTCAGAGAAATTAAGAGGTAAGAAGGCTTTGCTCCGGCTTTTCCACTTCTGATGGTCTTATTCATTCCTCCGCTGTCAGGCTCCTGTGAGAGCTAGCTTTAACATTTTTCGGAGAGCAGGTTACTGCTAACATTTATATGAAAATGTTATTCAGTGAATCTAGCTGATGCGCCAGCCTGCCCACACAGCACCTTTGGAAACAATGATTTCTGCATTCTGCATTGCAGCAGAGATATTTATTCCGCAGCACACACCCCTGGCTCACTCCGCTTCCCAATCTCCCTGTCACCGAGCAGGGGGTGGGGTCTGCAGGTGTGTTACTCCCAGGAAAAGCCTTTAATAGAGGACTCACTCCTCTCAGCTCCCTTGCCCTGCAGTCGCCAAGGTCCTGTATGCTAAATATTTCAGCTACACATAAGTAAAAACAGGGGACTGGAGAGAGGGCTCAGTAGTTAAGAGTACTTCCTGCTCTCACAGAGGACCCAAGTTCAGTTCCCGGTACCTACATGGTGCCTCTCAACTGCATGTAATTCCAGCTCCAGAGGAGCCAAAACCCTCTTCTGGGCTCTCTAGTCTCTCACATGTATGCACACATGTGTGAGCACAGGCACACACACACACACACACACACACACACACACACACACAAAGAGATAGACAGAAAGATGGATGGACAGACAGACGGAGAGACAGACAGACAGACAGACAGACAGATAGATAGATGAAATTGAAAAAAACTGCCAAGGCTTTCTCAAACATTATCCTAAGTGACCTTTAATTATACTCCCCAAATGAGTCCAAATGAGGTTTCAATGTACAGATCTGTTTGGATCGATTGAGACTTCTTATCAATGAACACACTGACTCTCTATTTGTTCACGTTCTTTATATCTCACAATGAAGTTGTATTCAATATAGATTCTTCCTCACACCTCTTACAAATTGATTTCTTCATACTTTATATGCCTCCTTACTGCGCTACCCAGTTCATTTTTAGCATGACGCATTCCGTCTGGTTATTTAACAATCATCCTGCTGACTATTCTTAAATAATTATTGATTATTGTCATGCGCTAATGGATGCAGTGGAGTCATATCCAATGGCAGTCCTCTACACTGCACGATACCTCCACAGTTGATAGGATGTTGAGCCCTGTCCAGTCCACGTGATTAGTGTAAGATGTAGAGTATAGGATGGAGTATAGGATACTTTCAGAAAATACTGTGTGATTGTGTTTTACACAAGTGGAAAGGAACCTGGATCCCCCTAACTCCTTCAATGTCAAAAATCCTTGAGCTGGAAAAACAGCTCAGCAGTTCAGAGCACTGTCTTCTTACAGAGGACTAAAGACTCAACACCCACATCAGGTGGCTCACACACCCATGTAGCTTCAATTCTAGGGGGATCTGAGGCTTTTCAGAACTCCATGGATACCACACACACACACACACACACACACACCATGGACCTTAAAATTACCTGGTTCATTCCTATGTCAAAATATATGAGCAATTTTAGAGAAAACATTCTCCACACTAAATCCAATTCAGCACACATTTACTGAGCAATTAGCATTGTTTGACAGTCAGATCCTAGGGAACATAAGGCATGCCCCAAGAGGATCATGGAAGCGCCTCAATGAGTGCTTGTTCACATTGATTGCTCCACGGCCTCATTTTGTAGTAGAATGCCATTACTCATCAAACATACAGAAAGCAGGAACATAGTCTCAAGTTGCTTAAGGATTCCTTTGCATCATTTCTTAAGTACCACCAAGGCCTTTATGACTTTCAGAGAGAAAAAAAAAACTGCCTTAGTGATTGGAAAAATACAAGCCTGGCCATTTGTAGATCTCACAGGAAGATGGTGAAAAGATTTCCTTTTCTTCTTGGGCTTCCTAAAATATTTTCCATCACACAATAAATTGCACTTGGTTCTCTAGTCCCAGGAGCCTGGTTTTCTGAGTTTGTTTTTAAACATGGCAAGGGTTTGAAGACAGCTGCCACTGGAAGCCTCGATGGCTTTCTCCTCTCTGATGAGCAGCTGAATACATTAAGACATAGCAGCCCTTTCCCGAGAGCTACATCCAAGCCAAAGGAGATTAGGACAAGACTCAACTTGTGAACACAAGAGACAGCACCTGTTAAAAATAGGCACACATTTGCAAGTGGCTAAATTAAGATCCACGGATAAACAAGTCAATGTGAGTTAGGAGGAAAACTCAAATAGGGCAGAAAAAAAAAGCCCTAGCTTCATTGTCTGTTATATAACCAAGGATAAGAACAAATTCTATGGAGCTTTTAAGTTTCACCTTGGACACTGATTAGCTGTGTGCTCTGCGTTCTACTTATTCTTTCTCTGTTTTATCTTCCATACTGTAAAGCAAAGGCAACTTTATATCTCCTTTGAAAAATTTATAGAAGAGTTAAATACTACTGCTAGTGAATATTTGCCAAGGTGTGTGTGTGTGTGTTGTGTATGTGGTGTTTGTGTGTGTGTGGTAATTCTCAAGAAGATGATAGAGATATGAAAAATATTAGCCAATAATGTCTAACCTAAGAAAGCATCAATTATGGTTATGAGCTTTGAAACCAGTATCTAAGAATGCAGATTACAATTGATCACAATCGTGAGCTTCTTGAGACAGAGCAGCCAATTTGCTTTAACTACACAGATCGTGGCATGCCTAACATCACAATGCCAGGATGAAGAAGACAAGGTTTCACCTTTCAAAGAGCATCTTGTCTCAGAGATGAGAAAGAAGGACTGACTGCTCAGAAAGACAAGGGACTGAAGTCAGTCCCACGTGATAGTCAAATAACCGCCTAATCTTGAAGGAGAAGGGATGTGTGTGATGGGGACAGGAGGGTACATTTATACTTAGCCTTGAAGGGTCTACAGCCTTGCGAGACAGGAGAGGGACCAGAGATGACCTGACTGAAGAAAGAAGTAGAAAGAAAGAGGAACTAGAGATAAGAAATGAGAGGAGTCCAGCATATTCTCATTTTTACTTTTCCATGATAAATATCGGGTACATAGGATGAGAAAATTATGGCACTTGGTTAAAATTCTTTACATATGCGGATGAGTCAGGGAGGCACCTCTGAGACGGATACCATATCTGTGCTTACACCTATGGGAGGACTAGAAGATCTTCGTGAATTACAGACACTAAAAATCAATAGAATAATCTCTCTCTCTCTCTCTCTCTCTCTCTCTCTCTCTCTCTCTCTCTCTCTCTGTCTCTCTCTCTCTCTTCCTGATTCTTTGTGTGTGCGTGTTTGTGTGTGCTTGCACATATAAGAGTATGTGTGTGTGGTTTACATGTGGAAGACAGTAAACAACCTCATAGTCTTTCCTCTGGAATTATTCATTCTGTTTTATAAGACAGAGTCTCTAATTGGCCTAAGATTCTTCAAGCAGGGCAGAATGACTGGCCAAGGAGCCTCGGGGATTTGAGTTTCTCTCCTTCCCCAGCAGTGTGGACTGTTCTACCACTTCCAAGCTCAGTCACTCGTTGGCCAGAGACATACCTATGAAATGAATGAGGTCCTTCACTTCCGCGTTATGAAATGACACAGCATTATCAACTCATAGATAGAGGAGAAGCGGCAGTGCTAAGGTCAAAGGGATGTAAGGGTTCTGATGTATTCCTGGTTCCCCATGAAAAAGATGGGAATGGAATTACCAGGCAATAGAGAAGGGGAACAAGGACAGAGACTTAGAGAATAGATGTATCCAAGGAGCGGGGGTGAAAAGAAGAAATATTAGTGGAGAAGAAGCAGCTAGGGGCATCAGAGTGAACACATGGGGTCACACAGCAAAAGAGAATTTAACGTTGAAGACAAATAGCATCACAGGTCCATGGAAGAGTAAGCAGCAGTTTTGATCCAGAACCATGGGTGACCTTGAGCATACAGCATCTGTAACAAGGTAAGACCAAAGGCACAGCCACAGAGTCAACAAGCATATGTGAGATTTTCACCATGGTGCCTGGGAAGATAGTGGTTTGGGGACTTTGGCAGTACACCTGCAGGAGAGTCATGAGAAAAGCCCATGGCTGATTATATCTCTGATAATGACTCTTTTAACTATGTTTTCATTCCAAGTATGTTGAACAAGAATGTTTTAACTCCTATTACCTATCTCCTATTGCCCTATCCAACGTTGTTTCCATTGCTCCAAACCTGTGGTATAATTCTGCTGCTGGCATGGTTCTTTGTATCGGTCCAGAAAACATCAAGGTCTATATATACATAATTTCCATATGAAAGAAGAGCCATCCTTATGATACACCAAAGACAAGGAGAGTCTCCACTCAGTATGGGAATCACAGGTCAGTCAACTCGACTATGAACTCTTCAGGGCAGCCCATGAGTGCTGGAGCGGGGATTTGGGGTGTCTCTCCCTCACATTTTGCTTTTGAGTCATGGAAAATGACTGTGACATTCTTGGTGACTTTATTTCCCTGATGTCCTTTCTATCACTGTACACTGAAGAATGCAGCAAAAAGCTCAGCTTTCCAATCATATCAAAATCTGTGTACAAGGCCGGAGAGATGGCTCAGTGATTCAGAATGATTGCTGCACTTGCCTAGGGCCCGAGTTTAGCCAGCACCCACAGTGGAGTGCTCACAATTATCTGCAACTCCGCCTCCAGGGTTACCAATGCCTAACTCCCTAGGGCACCTGAAGGTGTGTTCACAACCACACACAAATACACATAAATAAAATTAAAACAAATCTTTTTTAAAGTCCTTTTTTTTTCCTGGAATAGACAAGCTGGTGCCTCACATATAATCCTTTGAAATGTTCAGTTCTTTGCTGAAAGCCACAGTCTTCCTTATAAGGTGGTCAAAGTTGAACTAACCGTTTGTATAGGGGATTTACCTAGGAAGAAAATAAGGCTAGAAAGAAGGATTGCAACACGGACTCACGTCTGCCACTTGGACATATCCTTCTTTAAGGGCCCTAAAACCTTCATAACCAAGATGAAGATATCTGCCTATAGGAGTACTGTGGTTGCTGGATGGATTGAATAAAAGAGAAATGTTCCTTCTGGGGTACAATGACACCTATGATTAAATTGTGTCTGTCTTGTCTGTCTCTTGTAATCTAACTCCAAGAGAGATTTAGCATCCATAGGGCAGAACCCAGGTCCAAGAATGTCTGAAGCAAGCATCTAATGTTCCTCCCTATCTTTTCAGGGAACCTCCATGTGGTTCTCTTTTTCCAACAAAGCCATTTCAAATGAAATGAAGAGGCAAAATACCCTCTCCTTTCCTCGCTGATACAAAGAAGCCTTTAATCCAAATCTAAAATCCACGAACGTCACTCAACTAACGAAACACTGTGCCCTTGATTTTCTTTTCCTAAAAGAGTCTGCGAGGACACATGCTGCCTTTTAAATCCATCAAATTGTCACCTATGGTGGGCTGTAAATGCATAAAATGCAGTTGGATACATTTTAAAAACAAGAAACATAGGGCAGGAAAACAAATGGAAGATAGAGTAGGAGCATGGAAATGTATAATATATATTGTAAGGAAAAACTGCAAGTTTGCTTTTGTGCCTCCAAGCAGAAAGACAGAAAAAAATGACTTGGCATGAAATTTATAGTGTGCATGAGATGAAAAAAGGCCAAATACTAGATGAGGCACAGCTGTTGCTGGCATTGAGACTGTAGATGGCTTTTGCCCTTGAGTCTTTGTGGAGAGAAACAATTGTCATGACCAACCCAAAAGACACTCTACAACCAATCTTGGTAAGACATCTGCTGCTCCAGAGTCAAAACTACCCCCCAGAAGTCAAAACTTACTATATCCTTCCCAATGTAGCATCTTTAGGTGTATTTGTGCCTTCTGTGGAGTGGTATTGCTTCTGAGAAATGAGCTGGTAAGTATTTGGCAATCGGTTCCTGGAAGAAAGGAAGACCTTGATTGATAGCTTGTGCTAATGACTGTGGGGTAAATGCTCCTACTATGGTTAGGCTCCAGCCACTACCATGACATCTCTGGAAGTTCATTAGAAAGGCTCTCTCCCACACAGGCTCAACAGAGACGAATAACCTCGAGTACATTTCCAAGCGTTAGGAAGGAATGGTAATGGATGAGTTTTGGGTTACTAATTGTTAATGTGCTTTGTTTAGCCACGAGCTTATATAATCGAGTTCCCAACAATAACTGGATGGAGCGGTAGCTTGCAGATGCCTTGATATTTACCAGTTGGCTATTGCAGATCGCATCACGGGCGGGTTCTAAAACCTTGCGGCTTCAGAAGCAGGGTTCTGCCCCCAGCTGTGTTCTCCAGGCTCATCTCTGGCCACTTGCAGTCTCACTCCTTCTGTGCCAACATTCTGAAGTCTCAAACAATCTCAACTTGTTGCTCTATCGGATTTTGGTATAGTTCTCTCTGACCTCAAAATCTCCATCAGCTCTTCCCACACTGCAAGCCTCCACTTACACATTTTCCCCTCCAGGAAGTCTTCAAATTGGACTACAATCTTTGTCCTATAATGAAGAATTCAGTTTTGTAGAACCTGACCTTTGCCTTTGACTACTGCTGGCATTCTAAGCCTGTGGGAAGTCTTGCCCAATAAGACCGCTTTTGTTTTCTTGGGGAGTTTTCAATGGTGTAAGTAAGCAAATGAGATGTGTGAGCAAGGCTTTGAGCCATGGGTGTCTTTTTGACATTGAGAGGGAGTGGAAAGGAAGGTTAACCACACTGGGGGTATCAACTTTATGTTACTGAGCCCCAGTAAAAACCCTGGATATTGAGGCTTGGGTGAGTTTTTCCCATTACATGTGGCTACTGGGAGAAACGTGCATCACCCACAGCTCCCTAGGAGATGACAGACAGCAAATGGCTTAGTGTAGAACTCCCTTGGGCTTCCTTTTATGGACCACGTTCCTCAGCGGCTTTTACCTGTATCCTATCTGTAATAAACCATAATTATCATCATAACACACTGCAGTGAGTTTTGAGAGCTAATTATTGAACATGGGGTAATTTGTAAACCCCCAAATGCGATTAGTATCCAGAATGAGACTAACTCTGGGGACTCCCAAGCTCTGTAGCCCTTCACATGCTCTCTCCCTTTCTGTCACATCTGTGTTAGCCGGTGCCACATTTGCCCTGCTCACCTCATAGAGAAGAGGTGCTGAGGCTTGCATTTTATTTCTCCCTCAGGACCTAGACCCTGGTAAACATAACCACCCCAGCAACAGCGATGAACTCTCTAGACAATGTTCTCACATTGCAATGCGTACATGTATCCCTAGGACTGCTGTCGCAGAATGCTTGTCTAACTATGCAAAGGTGTATTGTATTTGTTTAGCTATGTAAAGGTGTGCCGCATTTGTTGAACTATGTAGAGAGGTGTTGCACTTGTTTAACTACATAAAGATGTGTTGCTGTTTTGCCTTGTCTGCCTAAGGCACCTGAATTAGGGTTAGGGTTAAGGAATAGGGTTAGGGGGTTTCTGTAAAACTTAAGGCCTTACTATGAGGCATGCCTGTCCATTCCTGGAGAGACAGTGATGTAATGTAAGCAACAATTGTGATGTCCAGGCAATTATGATAAGGATTCTGTCATGGCTCACATCACTATTCCTACAGAGCTAAGTGGACTGAGGAGGTACTGGTCATAGATATTTCAATATGAATTGAAATGTCTGCCCTTTACCCTAGCAAATGCTATAGTTCGCATTGTAGACTAGATCCTTAAGACCAAAAAAAAAAAGTTTGTCTTTTGGAAGGTTGGAGTTTTAGTCTATTTTAAAAATCCATTTGAGCAGGGAATGCAGACAAGAATTAATTCATGACAACTTGTTCTCAACTGTGAATCTGGGAGGACATTTGCAGTATTCATTAGCTCGCAGATTCTCACTCACACCTGGGTTGGGGAGCTGTTTCATCAGTCCCTAGAGCGAGAGAACAAAATAGATGAAGAAACCAAGTTGCGTCTTTTTCTCTGATTTGCAATTTTCAAAGGCCAGTCAAATCAGTAAAGAGTAGGGGTCAACCGTCTAGGTTCCGTCTGCCTCCCACTGTGTCTTTAACCCTCAGTGGTTGGTTGTTCTTTCTGCTCCAGATTCCCCTAACAGGAATCACATACACAACACACAACCAACATTGTTAGAGTCTGACTCCTCTTTATATTCCCTCATAGTTTCTTGGCCAATAAATTCCACACCAGACCCTATTTCAAGGTCATTCTAAAGAGAACGACCCTACCTTAATGCTGATACAAGCCACTCTGTGACCTTCTGCTGCTCAACACAGAAAGTCGGTGAGGGAGAAGGGGGGATTTCCGGATCTGTGCTATGATGCTAGTGACGCTAAGTGGTAACATCCACGTTAAAACTAATCTTCTGAATCCTGCACTGCTCTGCTCACCTCATCATGTGTTAGCCCAGTTTCTTCCTTATGACCCCATGGTGGCTTGAATGACAATGTCCCTCATAGGCCCAGAGGGAGTGGCACTATTAGGAGGCGGTGTGGTCTCATTGGAGTAGGTGTGGCCTTGTTGGAGAAAGTGTTTTGCTGGGGTGGGGGGGGGGAACTTTGAGGTCTCCAGCACTCAAGACAGGCCCAGTGTCTCTCTCTTCCCACTGACTGCCTATCTGATTGTAGAACTCTCAGCTCCATCTCTAGTACCCTGTCTACTTATATACCATCATGCTTCCCACCATGATGACATTAGTCATAGGACAGACTAATCCTATGAACTGTAAGCCAGCCCCAATTAAAATATCGTCCTTTCTAAGAGCTGCCATAGTCTGGTGTCTCTTTATAGCAATGGAAACCCTCACTAAAGGCCAAGGTCAGTTAGCCCAGCTTTATTAGTGCCTAAGACCAAGAGAACAATAGACAGACTTCTCCTTACACAAGGGCTGTGACATTCACCTTACTTCCATCCAGTCGTGGACGCTAAGAATCTTTAAAATTTCACAACTTGTCAACTGAAAAGGATCCTATTAGGCTCCTTGCGCTGATATGCATTCCAGAGAAAATAAACCAAAACAGAAGTCCTACACCCCATGTTCCACTCTACCTAACAAAAGGGGATTTTTGGCATCAAAGACATCAAAAAATAATGCTGGGTGTCTTAGTTAGGGTTTCTATTTTTGCAAAGAAACACCGGGACTAAAAAGCAAGCCAGGGAGAAAGGGTTTCTTTGACTTACATTTCCACGCTGCTGTTGTCACTTAAGGCAATCAGGACAAGAACTGAAACAGGGCAGGATCCTGGAAGCAGGTGCTGATGTAGAGGCCATGGAGGGGTGCTGCTTACTGGCTTGCTCCCCATGGCTTGCTCAACCTGCTTTCTTATAGAATCCAGGCCACTAGCCCAGGGATGGCATCACCCATCATGGGCTGAACCCTCCCCCATTGATCACTAATTGAGAAAATGCCATACAGATAAGTCTCTTGAAGGCATTTCCTCAACTGAGGACCTTTCCTCTCTGGAGACTCTATCTTAAGTCAAGCTGACACACAAAACCAGCCAGTGCACTGGGGGGAAAAAAAACTTACTGGGAACAGAAAAAACTGAGCAAATAGTGCAGTTAAACCTTGACATCCTGTGCAAATAAAAACTGACGTGGGCAGGATGGCATGGTCGAAGAACAATGCCCTTGAACTTCCTCTTCATAAACCTCAGGAGAATTCCTGCCCCCAGCGTGTCACCTAGCCCATATGTTCAACCATTTCACACTGTCATTTGAGGTTTCATTATATTCAAACCATCAAAAATTCCCACCTTTTGCTGAATTTTTTAATAGAAAAAAACAGGAGCTGGAGAGAGGCCTGGGCTTAAACTCTTGATAAACTTCAAAAGTATAAACATGAAGTCTAGAATTTGGGGCTGATATAGGAGCCGGGGGTTAGGAGGCCTTATTGCTTTTCCAGGGGAGTTGATTTTCGTTCCAAACACCTACATCAGGTGCTCACAATCATCTGTAACTCCATCTCCAAGAAACCTGACACGTCCTCTCTGTGGGCATATGTATACACACACACACACACACTCACACGCACACACAAGAAAGAAAACAATTCTAAAATAAAAAAAGAGTAGAGTTCGAATCTGTAGCATCCATATCAAAACCAGATAGACAGGGTTGTCTACCATGTCAGCACTTGGGAGCTGAGCAATGACAGTGGGTCTCTGAGGATAGCTGGCTTGCTAGACTTGCTGAATTGCAAGCTCTGGGTTCAGCAAGAGCTTCTACCTCCGTGAAATAAAGTGGAGAGTGTTCCAGAAAGACACTACAGGTCACACGACAGAGAGATGGAAAGAGAGGGAGGGAGACAGAGAGAGAGAGGGAAAATCAAATGAGATGTGTATTTGCAGTTCAGGTGGGTCCCTCAACTTTTGTGTGTTGGATATAAACTCACATGTTGATGGTATTTGGAGATGGGTTATTAAAATTAAAATTAAAAGACATCCATTTGGGCCAGAGATGGGACCAATGGCTTTATTAAAAGAGAGATACAAGATAATGGTACTTAATGTGTCTCACCAGGTGGCCGCCTCTGCCTTGGTATGATGTAACCAGAGCCCTTCACTTAGTCATGGTCTTTAAGAAGTCAATTTTTTTGGTTGGCTTGCTAATTTATTTATTTATTGAGTCAAGGTCTCTAATCAAGGTCTACAGTCAAACCTAGTTTGGAACCAACTAATGTAGCTCACAGATTGCACCATCCAACAGCCCCTTTCCCCCAAGTGCTGGAATTGCAGGCGTGCACCACTACACTCTGCCATAAATTTCTTTTCTTTGCCAATTAGACTATAGCAACAGTTATAGCAGCAGAAAATGAACTAAGTCAGGTGTAAAATGTCAGGGTGCTTTTGTGGGATTATCTCTTGTGCGTTCTCAGTATGGCCTCATTAACATGTAGCCACGCCAGAGAGGCACAGACATACAAACTTCCAGAGACATTTTTAAGGCAAGGGCTACTGCACTAGATCTTGGAGCAGCTGATTTCTTTACATGTAAAAAAGACTTGCCAGCTAGGGACCTTTTCAAATACTGACTTGATGAGCTAGGGAATGGCTTCAGAGAAGTGTATGAGAGAATCATATTTTTATAACTGTGAATTTTCTAGGCAGCCAGGACCCGAGACACACTTCAAAACAGCCCGATAGAGAAATATTGGTGTGAGCAATTCACACTTGAAGTGATAGCATTGTCTTTGAAACACCGGGCAAAAGTGGGGCTATTTACTGTGTCTTCCAGACAATTACAAAGCATCCCTTGATCAAAGCCCTCTGTGAGAAATATTGACAAACCTGCCCAGCTACAGGAATCTCCTAGAGAGAAAATGATCTATGAGATTACCTGCTGGCGGGTTCATGGGTCAGAATGTCGATACCGAGTGAAGGATCATAGAAACAAACATCCAATGCTTGCTGCACTGACGTCTGTATTTATGGTCCTCTGAAGGCAGTTAGTCAATCAAAACCAGTTAGAGCAATTACAGTCCCCCCCCCTCAAGCTAAATGGGAGAGAAAGAGCCCGAACTCTGTGTGATGAGACCTCAAGGCAGCAAGATAATCCAAAATTGCTTTTTATTCATGTGGAGGGAATTCAGTGCTATTTTATCTTGTCACTCGTAATTGTCTGATTAAATGAATACAGTGAAGATGTATTAATGTAATGAAGTCAAACACTCAATTAGGTTTTATTTTCTCTTCCCTTCTTGCATTGTTTGGCATTCCCACAGGATCAGAGGCACAATGGCCCTCTCCCTGTTGAGTTGGGCTCCTTCATAGTTGGCAAGTGTTTATTCTTTTATCTATGTTTCAACTGGCATGCAATGAATGGGTGCTTTTTTTCCCCCTGTCGTGACTCCTGCTGTCACACAATATAGGTGATGTTGTTAGGCATCACTATTTTGGGAGATGACATAAATCACTAATGCAAGACAGGTTATGCTGAATTCAAATAGCAAATCTCTTGGAAAGGACAAGAGAAAGTATCAACGGCCATGCCTAGAAAGGGCTGTGTTTCCTACATGTAGACATGGAGTTTGAATACACCCTGGAGAAGGCTGTGATGAATTGTAAACCTTCTGAAGGGTTAAAAATCAAGACATACAGAAAGAGCAGAATCATTTCTGGCCAATACAATTCCAGCCTGGAAATCTGAATTCTACCTTCATGTTTATGCGGCAGCTCTTTTGCCCACTGCCTAGTACCTGATATGTTATCCTGAGCCCTCCTCAACTGTCACGCTGTCACTGTTACCTCGCCATCCATTCCTACCCCAGAGCTATCAGAGCTTTCGCTTTTGTGTGATCTGAGCTCTCCCACCCCTGCTCCTTGCTCTTCTTTCCTAAATTCTTACTACGGCTCTAGGTTTCAGCTCTGGTGACATCAGAACTGGGGGGAGGGCATCTGCATTATCCACAGACATTCTAAAGCAATTCCTTGGTGATTTCTCTTTACACACTGTAATTCTCCCTTTGTACCTTAAATATCTTGTAAGTTGTAATGCATATATCTCTCTGCAACTCAAAATTAAGACCTTGAGTTAAAGGGCCAAGGTCAGTATTTGCATCTCCATCATAGGCCCAGATCTTTTTGTAAAACTTGGTTTGCAGTAGAGATTAGGAAACATAGCAAAAAAGGAAAAATAAAACGCCACTGTGCTGGTACAGTTATAATCCCTGCACTGGGGAAGTTTGAGGTAAGAGGATTGTAGCTAGCCCGAGTTACAAATTAGGACCTTTTCTATCATGGTGAGAACATAGAAGGAAGGTACCATCTTAGAAGTAGAGTACAGGCCCTCTAAGACACCAAGTTTGCTCTACCATGATAGATCGTGTCCTTCAACCTGAAGCCAAAATGAATTACTTCTCCCTAAGTAGGTTTTTGCCAAGTGTCTGTAGGCAGAGGTTGCTAGTTCTTTCCCGGCTGCCCAGACTCAAAGTAACCACACAGAAAGAAAATTAATTAAATCACTGTTTGTCCTATTAGCTCTAGCTTCTTATTGGGTAGTTCTTACATCTTAAATTACACCATTTCCATTATTTTATGTTTTACCACAAGGCTTGTGGCCTACTGGCAAGGTTCCAGCACCTGTTAGCTACATGGCTTCTCTCTGACTCTGCCTACTCTCTCTCTATATCTTTTCCAGCCTGGCTATATTCTGTTAAGGCACTGGCTACAAGCAGCTTCTTTATTCATTAACCAATAAAAGAAACACATACACAGAAGGCTTCCCCACCCAGTGTCTGGTGAAAGAATAAGAGAAGAAACTTAGTCTAAATGATACTTCCTAAAGAATGAATGATTTCTCCAGGATTTCTGATGCTCTTTCTAAATTTCCCTTCTGATATCACAGGGCATTTGTGAGATTAGTGGGTCTCCCTGAAGCACGCTCAGCGGTATCTCTGCTGTTGACTACAGGAACAAGACATCTGGTGGAACAGGCCTGTGGCAATCACTAAGAGTAGGCTCCTTGCCCCTTCCCCTTCATTGTGGGGTTTCTCTGGAGGTAGTGATCATTTGTCTTCATTGAAATGTTTTCTAAGTGTCCGGTCATGACCCATTTAACATAATTCAGTATGCTGTCCTGGTCCTCTCTGGGGTTTCCATTATGTGTGAGCATCAGAGAGCTTTTGCTCTATGATACAATGTTTTTTTGAGGACATTTTACACACAAAGACAATAACCTACCAATGGGAAAAAATACCAACTGTATCTAAATGTCTCACTCTGTTTCTTTAAATGTTTTTTTCTTAAGTATTTCTTCCTTTGTAAGAGCACCAAGCCCTCACTTTACTGCCTACTAATTCTCTCTCTCTCTCTCTCTCTCTCTCTCTCTCTCTCTCTCTCTCTCTCTCCACTTAGTTTTTAAAGCAGTACCAGATGTTGAAATCTACTTTCTCTGATTGGTGTCCAGAGAAAACAAAAAGCATACATCACTTTGAGACTGACCTGCATGGGGGAAAACAGATGGAACACGGGCTTCCAGAGAAGAAAATACACTGCAGATGGCCCAAAGGGAAGCATCTAGAACTGTGTGTTTTAGCCTTGTATTTCCGCTGTTCCCCTTCATAGCTGATTACAAGGCTGATCCTGTGGTTGAGAAGAAAAGATAAACAAGAGAACAGAAGAGCCACAAGTAAAGAATTCTGCTTTGCCCTTTTGTGTTTTGGACTCCTGGCTTGCTATGCAACTGCAATGCAGAGTTAACTGAAGAAGGCAGCAGCTCTGCGGCATCCCTGAAGCATGTTTTAAGAAGAAGGAGAAATGGGAGACAGTGTCCAGCATGCAATGGTCCAACTTCTGTTTCTTTAACTTCACAATAGTGAAAAAGGTGTATCTGTTCAGTAATACAGAGTCTGAATCTTGAATTCTGGTCTTTTCTCAGGCCAATGACTGTTATCAGAGGCTCTCTCACAATGCTGTTATGAGACCACACGGACCATGCCCCTGTACTGTGGTGTCCAGTATTCCAGGGTATTGAACACATTTTGAGGTTGGGTATTTTTGACTATATTGGCATATAATCCATCATAAGTAAAGGAACAACCATACCCAAAGAATTCATATTTGGAAACTTAAACTGTACTCTAAGGTGACGTATTAAAAGGTCAGAACTTGGGAAATGACTGTCTCATAGAAACTATACCCCAATGCACAGATTAGAGCCAGCACTCAGGAGGCAGAGGCAGGCAGATCTCTGAGAGTTTGAGGCCAGCCTGGTATGAGTTTCAGGACAGGCTCCAAAGCTACACAGAGAAACCTGTCTCAAAAACAAACAACAAAAGGTGGGGAGGGGAAAGAATGAAGGAACTAGCTATGCCTTTGCCTTCCAGGTTTTGCCATGTGACTTGAAGTTTGCCCTTCTCTTATGGTAAGGGTACAGCAGGAAGGTGACATCTTGGAAGTAGATCACAGGCCTCACCAAGACACCAACCCTGCTAATGCCTTAGATTTTCCAGCCTTCAAAACCATAAGAAATAATTTTCTCCTCTCATAAGTTGTCCAGTCTAGGGTATTTTGTTATAGCATCACACATGGACTTAAACACCAAAAAAATTTGAGATATGTTAGGTTAAACAGCAAACTAAATTCTAAATCTTTGAGAGGATTATGAAGTTCCAGCCTTTATAATACGCACAGGATGCTTTTGTGGCCAAATATTTTATAGAACTACTGCCTCTGGGAATTACCTCATGTGGGAACATTTTGTTAAAAAGTACAACTTTACATTAAAAAAAGAAAGTTTATGATTTTTTAGTATTGTTTACCATATAGCGTTTACTAAATGTGCACCTTCTGCCAGCAAAGTACATGTGGTGTAGAAGACGATCTACTCTGGTCTTCTGTCTCCAAAATGTACCCAGAAAATATTTAAAGAAGTACTTAATGGGACATTGCCATGACAGTGGCTAAAGACAATGCTTAAAAAAAAAAAAAACATGTGGGGTTGTACCCTAGAGATCCCTAAAATGCATCCCATCCTAGTCGATGGGAAAGGGCACTGTACAGTATTCCAGTGGTTGGCAGCATGGTCACAACACCAATGCTCACTCTAAATGCATTCTTCTGCATGCCAACACCATTTGTTGAAGATGCTTAAGGTTGGCTTCTTTGTCAAAAATTAGGTATTCATAGGTATGTGGACTTATTTCAGGGTCTTTGATTCTATTCCGTTGACCCACCTGTTTCTTTTCACGCCAATACCATGCTGATTTTATTACTATAGCTCTGTAGTAGAGCTTGAAGTCAGGGATGGTTATACCTCTGGAAGTTCCTTTATAATACAGGCTTGTTTTAGCTATCCTGACCTTTTTTTTTTTTTTATTTTTCCATACGATGTTGAGTATTGTTCTATCAAGGTCTATAAAAAATTTCTCTTGGTTGACCTGGGAGGTATTTTCTTGATTAATGGTGGATGTGAGAGGTTCCCCCTGACCATGGCCACTGACAAAATTGGGCTGGCGTTCCCCAATGGCATAAGAAAAATGAAGCAAGCAACTGGGACCAAGCACCAGTAAACAGTGTTCCTTCCTCCATGGCTTCTGCCTCCAGATTCCTGCCCTGCTTTATTTCCTGACCTGACTTCTTCAGCAGTGGTTTGTAACCTGGATGTGTATGATGCTTTTTTGTTTTGTTTTTGTTTGTTTTTTGTTGTTGTTGTTGTTGTTGTTTGAGACAGAGTTTCTCTGTAGCTTTGGATCCTATCCTGGAACTAGCTCTTGTAGACCAGTCTGGCCTCAAACTCACAGAGATCTGCCTGTCTCTGCCTCCCAAATACTTTTTTTCATGGTGTTTCATCATAGCAGTAGAAACCCTAGGACACCACCCAAATAGCCATCAAACAGTAAATGCTTCAGTTGTGTTCTAATCATAGAGTACTGTAAATGAATCCACAAAGATGCAACAACATCTAAATCTAAACAGAACTGGCCTAAGTGAAATAATGTAGATGCAAAACACCATCAGGTATGTTGGAAATTTAGCTCAGTGACAGCGGGCTTGCCTGTCAATAACAATCCCTGCACCACATGTTCACAATCAAGCAAAGCCCTATCAGCTGGCTTTGGAACTCAGCTCTGTGGTAGAGCATTTATTTGCCTAGCCAGTCCAAGGCTATGAGTTTTACTCCCTAGCATCAGAAAGAAAGAAAGAAAGAAAGAAAGAAAGAAAGAAAGAAAGAAAGGAAGGAAGGAAGGAAGGAAGGAAGGAAGGAAGGGAAAAGAAAGGAAGGAAGGAAGGAAAGAAAGGGGGAAAAGTTGAAAAAATGAAAAGGAAATGATGAGGCAGAGGCATTTATTGTATAAAACTAAGAATGTAGCAAAATAGAGAGTTATTTATCACAGACTGACATGAGGGCATAGCTACATAGCAGCAAAGAAACAAAGGGAATTCTGGAAATGATGCAAATGTTCTGAATCTTAAGAGTGATGATTAGGAGAAGGTAAATGTCTGCCAAATTATAAAACATGGAAGACCTAAAAATGTAATGGTATCCATCATGTAAATGGTACTGAAATTGTCTTACTTTGTTTTTATTAAATTTATTTAGAGTATAAAAAAATTTCTGTTGGAATTTTGATTGAATCTGTAGTTCACTTTCGACAAGATGGACATTTTTACAGTGTTAATCTCACTGATTCATGAGCCGAGGAGATCTTTCCATCTTCTGACATCATCTCCAATTCCATTCTTGAAAGACTTAAAGTTCTTGCTATACAAGTCTCACTTGCTTGGCTGGAGTCACCCCCAAGATATTTTATATTATTTCTGGCTATTGGGAAGGGTGACTCAGAGAGAGTTGGTAACAAGCAACGGCCAAAGAGGGACAGGTGGCTTTCCCTGAGAAGGGGAAATAGAAGGGCTCTCCTGGGTAAACTGAGGACTGGTGGAGATGGGAACAAGAGCGATAGGGTTGGAGGGCACAATAGAGGGAGGCAGCAATAAAAACAAAGTCTTGATGGGGGGGGGTGCATTTCAAGGTCAGGTAGAAACCTGGTGCCAGGGAAACGCTCGGGAATTCATAAGGATGACCCCAGCTAAGACTCCAAGCAATAGTGAAGAAGAAGCCTGAACTGGCCATCTCCTATAATCAGACTGATGTGATGTGGGAGTGTCATATATCAATCTGTTGATTTCATTGGTTAAGTTATAATAAACCAACTGCTTGGCCTCAGCTTGGAACATAGATGGGAGGAGTAAACAGAATAGAATTCTGGGCGGAAGAGGAAGTGAGGTCAGACTCTGCTCTGCTTCCGGGGACAGACCCGACAGCTCTGCTGGAGCAGAGACGCCATGCTCAGCTCTCCCAGGCAACTCCAACCCACGATGGACTTAGGCTAGAATCTTCCCGGTAAGCGCACCTTGGCGTGCTTACAAACATTATTAGAAATGGGCTAGTCCAGGGGCGAGAATTAGCCTGTAAGGGTTAGAGTTCATGGGCCAAGCAGTTCTTTAAATGAATACAGTTTGTGTGTTGTTATTTCGGGCGTGAGCTAGCCAAGCGGCTGGGGTGTTGGGGAC
>NW_026067892.1:12931358-12945440 GCF_014885135.2 Alexandromys fortis | reverse complement strand
GATGGACTTAGGCTAGAATCTTCCCGGTAAGCGCACCTTGGCGTGCTTACAAACATTATTAGAAATGGGCTAGTCCAGGGGCGAGAATTAGCCTGTAAGGGTTAGAGTTCATGGGCCAAGCAGTTCTTTAAATGAATACAGTTTGTGTGTTGTTATTTCGGGCGTGAGCTAGCCAAGCGGCTGGGGTGTTGGGGACGCAGCCCCGCCGCCGCTCCTATTTCAACATGATGGCTACCCTAATTGTCATCAGAGAGCCTTCATCCAGTAACTGACGGAAGGAGAAACAAATTCACACCCAAGCACTGAGCTGAGCTACAGGAATCTTATTGAAGAGAGGGAGGAAGGACTGCATGAGCAGGGCGGGGGGCAAAGTCATCACAAGAGAACCTACAGAAATATCTACCCTGGTCACAAACAGCTCTCCGACACTGGACCAACAGTTAAGGAGCCTGCATGGGGCCAACCTAGGCTCTCTACGTATTTGTGACAGTTGTATAGCTTGTATAGCTTGGTCTTCTTGTGGGACTCTACGAATCTGACCCTGACACTTTGGCAGGCTTTGGCGGACCTATTCCTCATACTGGGTTGCCTTAATATGAGGGGAGGAGCTTAGTCCTACCTCAATTTGATATGCCATGCTTTGTTGATACCCATGGGAGGGCTGCCCCTTTATGAAGAGAAACAAAGGAGTGGATTGGGAAAGGGGACAGAGAGGGAGTAGGAGGAGGAGAGAAGAGGAAGGAAAACTGCAGTCAGGATAAAAAGGAATGAATAAATTTAATTAATAAAAACGTGTATAAAGCAACTGTAGATAGCTTGGCCAGTTGAAAACTTAAAAGAGGAAAAAAAAACTGAGTGGGAAATTCTGTAGTGACGATGGCAGACGAGAGAGATGAGAGGTGCTAATAAGATTGTCAACTAAGCAAGTGTCTCATGACATCATATGTCGTGGATAAAAGAGTAAAGCCCTGGCTCTGCATTGATATTGGGTTATGTGCCTTCCAAAAGCATAGCTGCCACCTGGATAAACACACTAATTGCATTAGGTAGTGTGAAACACTGCAAACAGCTTGGGGACCTTTAAGCTGATTACCTTGGGACATTGTGAGGTGTCTAAGGGCACCAGGTTGGGAATTCGTTGTTTGGATGGTGTTGATAAAAAAAAAAAAAAAAAAAAAAAAAAAAAAAAAAAAAAAAAACCATGCAGGGCTCTAGAAGGTCTCAATTAGGAAACCCATTGAGGTTCCCAGATTTTACTGTTTTTTTTTTTTGTTTTTTTTTTTTTGTTTTTTTTACAGAGCTCTAGAAACAACCTAAAGTGGCTTCTTTTTCTTTCCTGGGATCCCTTGTCACCCAGTCTTGTAACCTGCTTGCAGTTGCTATGGAAATGGCACGGGAATCTTGACTGACTCGTTCAGGAGAATTTGCCTCCTTCTGTAGCCGTTACCTTTATAAAAAGCAGCATTCAAATTATTTATGAAAATTGGGTCACCGTACCATATGGTAGTTGTAAATGCTGCTGTTTAAATTGATTGAAGGGCACGAAAATGACACCTCTGATTTCATCTTCGTTATATCCGACAAGTCCTTTGAGGTTACTGTGTTAAGTCTGTGTCTAATGTAATTCTCAGGCTTCTCTCTTTCTTTTTCTTCCCTGTTTTTTCTTTGCACACAGGTGGTGTTCTTATTTTGACCATTCCATTGTGAGCACATACAATTGACTTAGCCAAAGAGAGAGCCCTGGCCTTTCTTCTGGGTTCCACTCACGTCATCGTATGGAATGTGAATAAATGAGAAAATAATTCAGTGCTTCTGAAATCACCTCTCATCCTGGATTCATGACCCCTAGGGAGGCCCGGGGCACAATGTTGAGGTGCTTTTCTCTACTTCCTATGACAAGAATGAACTTAAGAGAACCAGGAATTCTTTCCTCTTGCCATAGACAGGTGAGGGAGTCAAATGCCTTCATCCTTTTTTTTTTTTCTAACCTCAAACAAAATCTTAGCTATTCGCTGGAATTCGAATCATTGAGGGGGGGGGGGATCACAGGTAAAACCCCTGCAGATGGCCTAGGTTTTGTTACCACACAACAAATGAGTTGGGGACTTCCTGCCTCCCGGTTTCCACAGAGACCTGATTCCATCCTTCCATGTCAGTCGGTTCATTCTCTTAGTGCACGGGGAGATGAGGGCATGTCTCCCAAGGAATGGGACACTCTAGCCACCCTACCGTCTACTACAGGAGAAAAGAAAGAAGAAAGGAAGTTTCTACAGACACATGATGGAATGCCTAATATTAGAGATGGAAGAAGAAAAATTTATTTTGAGGAAATCTCAAGGCTCAGAAAGCTTGCACCTCCCAGGATCTATGGGCAGACAAGAGTCCAATCATATTTTTGGATGGAGACTTTGGTGGTGTGTGACAATCTTCAACTTCTTTCTCTAACTTTCTCTTTTACTCTCAACAAGGTTTAGAAGCCGCAGTCGAGTCTCATTGCCACCAACCTAGAGTCCTGGACATCTTTGAGACAGGCTTTTATAATTCAGCATAGCCTGGCCTAGAACTTACAACTCTTCTGCCTCGGTTTCCTGGGTGCTGAGATTAAAGACATGAATGGTTGTAAAGCAACACTTGGACCAAACGCTTGCCATTAGCCAAGTCCAGCTTTTCTGAGCCCAACTTGAAAGCCCTGCCTTCAATTTTAGAATAGGAATGAATAAGAGGTTAAATTCAGGTTACTTCTGATTTCGATATGGCACTTGCTTCGATAAGAACTTCTTACTTCAATAAGAACTCCCGGAAGAGGTCCTCTACATATGGAGAATGAAGACATAAAAATCTATAGGAAGGAAAATAAGTCAGGATTTCAGTGAAGAATCCCACTTTTGCAGAATCATGGACACACACTAGGAGTGAGTTAACAATAACCATGCTGGGCTACTACTTAGTTTCATGAATATTTATTTTCTGTTTCCTTTTATTTTGGTTTTAAGATTGAATCTCACTATACAGTCCTGCGTGGCCTGAAACTCACCCTGTAGACCAGATCTTCCTTGAATCCACAAAGATCCACTTTGCCTTTGGCTTCTGTGTTATGGCTTTAAAAGTGAACAGGACCACACCAGGTCACAACTAAAGTTTCACTGTCACACAGCCATTCTGGTTCATTCTGCCTGTGGCCTCCCTTCTGCTGCCTTGTGGGGCCGAGTCATTACAGTAGACGGCAAAGCCTTAAGATACTGAAATATCATCTGGTTCTTTACGTGAAAGAGTTTGCCCAGTCGAGATATTTATCATTCCTTGCAGTGTCTTTGGGTTAAGAATTAAAGGCAAACATCATTAAATCTATTTACTAAGTCTGGAGTTGTCATGGGGAATCACTTCATCCTCCATCCTCGGGAAGGGCTGTGGTTTGTCTGCATCCCGAAAAGCAAGGAGCATTTTCCTGCCCAACTTGGCCTGTAATTAACAAATGCAGTCAACCTTGGCTAGACAGGATGGCTAGAGCTCATAACTCAGCAGCCATACTCTCGTTGAGGAGAAAATAAGGCTTGTAGCATGCTGTTTCCCATCCCTTAGATGTAGCCTTTATTTAACAATCAATGCCACTATGTCCCTTTCCAGAGTAATTTCTGTTCTCTGTCAAGACCAGAAAAAAAAAAAAAACAAAAAAAAACAGAATGAGGGCATCACCCCTATGTCTGTATGATTTTCCTAAGATGTTTTTTTGAAATTTTACTTAATACATCCCTATGGATGTTTTGTCTGTATGCATGGCTGTGTACCGTGTGTATGTCTGAGGCCCATAGAAGTCAGGAGAAGGGTTTGGGTCCCCTGGAACTGCAGCTACAGATGGATGAGAGCAGCCCTGTGGGTGCTTAGAATTGAACTCGGGTCCTCTGAGAGAGCCGTCAGTGCTCCTAACCACTGAGCCATCTCTCCAGTCTCCTTTACGTTCTTTTCTAGATAGACTCTTTAAGTAGGATCTAAGAAAAAAAAGAACTAGTGCTTAAGAAATAAAAAAAAAGCTTCCCTTCTTATTTAAACTTTTAACAAAATGTCTGAACGACTCTGCTTATTAGAAATTGTTAGCTACTCACAACAAGGTACACATTTCAGAAGAAAATTGTTTATAAACTCAAGAGGAACACAAGCAGCCCGAACCTCCGAGCAAAAATTACCTTCAAGTATGTAATTTTGCTTGGAGACAGTTATGCACCCACTTACAGCAAATTGAAGGAAAGAAAATAATCCCTAAATTTTTGGCTCAAGATTAAGGTGGCATAGACATTCCCTGTGTGTCAGGCCAAGTACAGCCACACCAAGTATAGCCACAACACCAAGTACAAACACACCAAGTACAACTACATAATCAAATACAGTATCTCACCACATACAGACTACACCAAGTACAACTATATCCCCAAGCGTAGCACCACATCAAGTGCAACCACACAAAGTACAGCTAGACCAAATAGAGTCATGCCAAATACAACTACATAACCAGTACAGCCACACTAAGTATGGCCTTGATCACTGTACATAAAGCAAGCACAAGCAAACAGGGAACGGTAACTAGATACTGAGGTTCAAAAATGGCACGGTGCTGTCTGTGACGTAAGGACCACCAACTAGTGGTGATGAGCAGAATTTGCCTTCTAAGGAAATGGCTAAGCAGGGTGTAAAGCAACCTGAAAAAGCATAAAGTTAAATAGCCGTGTACATCCTCCTGTTCAAGGACCCCAGCAAGTAACCAAAGAGCTGTCACCCATCCAGCAGCTAGGAAAACCCGAGCTCAGATGAGAAAAGAGACCAATAGAGGGCACCAGCAAGATGACCCAAATGTAAGAACCCTTCACCGACGACTTTACAGCAGTCACCGGAACAATGCCTGTGTGAGCAGAATCCCAGATGATAGAAGAGGGGGGAGAAGGAAGAGAAAGAGGAGGAGGAGAAGGAGGGGAAACCGTAGATGGGAGAAGGGAGGAGGCTAAGCAAGCAAAACGGCATTTTCCCAAGCTTATCAGATCCAATCTTTTAGAAAATATGAAACTAATTCAGGGCAGGGAACCACTTAGCATGGGAAATTGGCTCAATTGCATGTACATTTTATTCTCTTTTGCCAGAGGTTCACATTATTTAATTACGAGGATATGTGCATGGCCATGTGAACATGAATGAATGCAGAAGCATTGATTGCCCGGGACCTAGAGTCAGAGGCCACTCGTGTCAGGTGTGGGTGCTGGGAACCAATCTGGGATCCTCTACAAGAGCATTCTGTGGTCTTGGTGACATCACCTCCTCTCCAGCCCCCCTTTCGTCCTCCTGTCCATCCTTTCAACATTTGGTGTCTCCGGTGCCATCTGGTGACGAGGTGACAGATCAATGGAGTCAGGCAGTTTAAGGTAGTATATTAACAGGACGCTTTAACCTTTGGTGACAAATGGCTCTGGTCTAGGATCAAATTCTAGAACATCTGCTTGAAAATGTTATCTTTGAAACATCTCTGTGGGACCTTATTCAAATAAAAGTACACTTACCCAAGGAAATGGAGGCCCTAAGCAAATTCAGCCTCAAGAGAGTTTAGAGCACAGCAGTCATCGAAGCTCACTTTTTCAAACTTGGTGCACTCCGCTTTGCTCAACCCATATAAGCTTGTAATTTGGGATACTATTTGAGCCTTTAAAATGCATGCTGTTGATTCTGTTAAAATCTAGTTGTATTTCCACCGCAGCATGCCTGGACTTCTATGCGCTCTGAGATGTAGCAAAACCAGGGGTTTTTCAACAGCCAAGTGATTGGGGCAAGGTTTCCCTCAACCATTTTTATAATTAAGGAAACGCCGGGAGGGTGTGGATGTTTGATCAAGTTCCTTTGGTTAGTTTTCCTGTAAAATGAAAATCTTCATAATGTTCAGGCAAAATATCTGTGCCATCATTCACAACCCAGAATTCAAAAGATTATCGCCAACTGAAACAGTTCTCTTACTGTTGACATGCCTTACATTCCAGGATAGATGTAAGGTAGCTGTGACTGTCACAGGTGCTGGCATGTATTGGGTGTCCCCCCAGGGATGGCCTGGACTGAGGGTTATCCTGTGGAGTTTGTGTTCACACTACTGGAGCCAATAGACCTAGCTCAAAGTCAAATTCCATCACTTTCTCCTTTGTGGCCACACACAAGTCCTTCGTCATCTCTCCCTTGTAAAACGGGGAGAAGTGGTCCCTTCCGTCTCGCCATGGCCAGCTCTAGGTATGATGGTGCAGTCACGTTCACGTAAGCCCCAAGGCAGAGAGCTCTCAGTTAAGACAAGTATCATTAATTTCGTCCCTCTCCTTTGTGCATAATGTATGCGTTCTTCACTCCATATCCAAAGGCATCGGAAGCCTAGGCAGTCTGTCCTAAAACGGTAAGGTTTGAATCCATATCTTTCTTCCCCGAGAACCCGTGGATCTTTTACCACCAATACTTTTCTATTCATCCTATTTTATTACGATCAGAGTGGGCATAGCTATAGTACTGGAAGCTGTAAGGACTCTGCCGGCTTCACCTGCTCGGGTTACAGATACCCCCCCCCCTCTATTTCCTCTACTTGTTCTGAAATACATTCCTGGCTGAGGATGAGGCAGAGGTTTACCTGTGGGGGTGGAAATCACACCACTGTCTAAATTTTGATTGTTCTTACACAGACATACGAAGCTTCGGGATTCCAGAGGAGAATTCCAAACTTCAAACAAAGATCCAGTTGTCTCTGCTGTTAGCTCTCAGACCTTATCAGCCCAAGGAAGACAGAAGAGGGTCATATGACCATTTGGCTGGAGGCATGTCCCAATCAAGTCGTAGCTCTTTGGGTACACAACAGTAGTGGGCAAGACTGCTGGTGCCTCTCTGACTGGTTGAATACAGTGTCCAGACAGAGTAACAAGTGAGACAGACGGTTGCCAGTGGGACAATGTTATCAACCTCGGGATATTTGCTCAGGATCATCTCTTCATCCAGACCTCCTTTGCTAACTGAGCTTCAATTGTTTGTGTGTACATTATATAGGTCATGTTGTCCCAGTTGTTTATTTAGCCAGCAAAGCAAGATTAATTCCTCTTCGTCATCCCCCATCCCTTTCTCATGTATTTCTTCCTCCTTCACCACGAGCAATATTGTCACCATCATCAGTACCACCGTTAGCACCGCTATCATCAGTACCACCATTAGCATCGCCATCATCAGGAGCACCATTAGCACCACCATCATCAGTACCACCATTAGCATCACCATCATTACACTTTCCTCTGTCTCTCTAGACATGTTTCCACGTGGATGCTATCTAAATAGGTCCTAAAACCTCCCTTAAAATAATCCTCCATTCAATGAGGAAGATTGAAAATCCATTCCTGCAACTCTTGTTCCGAGCGGGGGCAGCAATTTTTTAATGTCGCCGGTTACCCAATAGAAGTGTATTTTCTGGAATCATGTATGATTTCTCTCCCACTCCTTGCATGCTACCTGATTGAAAACCCCCATTTTACCTTTACGGCTTCGCCTGTCACCTTTGTAAATTACAGAGCCAGCTTCCTGAGACACTACTGTAGCTGGGAATTTATTTCCCACTGACATTTTTTGGTGTGCCCGCATGTGGCCCTATTTGTTCACTGAAAGCCACAGGAATGGGAATATGGATACTTTAAAGTCTCACCAGGCTTTCATCTCTCTTGCTGGGCTGTCCCTTTGCTGACACGGACCATTCTTTTCCCCTCACTCAGCCACTCCGCTTCGCTTGCTGAAGCCCCCCCCCCCACCACGTTTCTCATCAGCTCGCGGCGAGCGCTCACACATCCCTCTGAAGTTATTTATTTTGACATTTGTGCCTGGGATACACCTAATGTGGGCTGAGCCAGAGAGTCGGATAACCAGTTATTTTAGACCTGA
This sequence comes from Alexandromys fortis, assembly GCF_014885135.2. Lineage (NCBI taxonomy): Eukaryota > Metazoa > Chordata > Mammalia > Rodentia > Cricetidae > Alexandromys > Alexandromys fortis. Next base: position 12,937,517 of record NW_026067892.1, on the reverse strand, counting down.
GAAACAACTTCATTATCTTGTGAAATGTGCTTTCAACGCTCCACCCTAACAAGCAATGAATGATATTGTGTAACACGATTGAGGCAATTACCTTTGGAGATGACGACTCCGTCCCTTGAGACTGACAGGATGCAAAGTGAGACCCCCCCTTTTTTTTTTCTGGTAGGCGTCTGGAATCCTGAACAAGCCCAGAAATCATACAAGGGAAACAGAACATCTGAGAACCTGGATGGAGTGAGATAATCTACCCACACTTCTTCCCTGCAGACTTCCGGTCCCACCTGCTTCCTGATCAGCCTGGCCCCAGACTTGAAGAGCAATCTACTTCGAATTAAAGAAGTTTAAAGCTCCTGCCACCAGGAGCCCCACTGCCTCTTAGCAAGTCAACCCCTGTGGATTCCATTGAGGCCATCAGTTCTGACTCGTGTCCGTGTATCCATGGTGATTTGACCTTGTTCTCTTTCCTTTTTTTGGGGGGGGGTCTGTTAAGCACTGTTCAGGTGTTTGAAGGACCCCAGTTTCCAGACTGTGGCTTTATCTTTGCATATTCCATATTTCATCAAAGGACCCTTGGGAGCCCCTCCATGTGGCAGATGCTGCCACAGATTTGCCTCTTCTTTCCCCTGTGCCCCTAAATGCAGTCAGACTTGGAGCCTAAATGTGGCTAACCCAGAGCCTCTAGGAGTTTAGCCAGCACAGCGATGCATACAGTAGGAGCTCAATAATCACCTGTAAGTGGATTGTTCTTGGGTGACGACTCGCAGGCATAGGTGATTTTGCTCTGCAGGATACATTTTGCAAAGACAAAAACATTTTGTTGTTGTAAGGAAGCCACTTGTTGGTTCCCGGCTGCTCAGCCCCAAAATAATCACACAGAAACTACATTATTTAAAATACTGCTTGGCCCATTAGCCCTAGCTTCTTATTGGCTAACACTTATATCTTAATTTAACCAATTTCTAGTAATCTGTGTACTGCCATGTGGCTGTGGCTTACTGGGTAAAGTTCCCAGTGTGTGTCTCCAGTGGGGTTACATGGCTTCTCTCTTCTTCCTCCCAACATTCAGTTTAGTTTTCCCTGCCTATCTAAATTCTGCCTTATCAACAGGCCAAGGCAATTTCTTTATTCACCAATGGTATTCACAGCATGCAGAGGGGAATCCCACATCATGTTGTCATGGTTGGCATCCATGGAGTATAAGCCAAGGATGCTTCAACCCAATACAAAATGTACAACACACACAAATGTGCAGATATAAATACATGTATATGAAAATGGGGAAAGGGGGAAAGAAAGCAAAAAAAAATGCATCATGACAATGCCGTTCCACATGGTGAACGCAGAAAGAGGGTAGAACATGCATGCTAGCATGCTCAACTCATTTTCTCTACTCTTATGCAATCCAAGACCCCTGACCAGGGGCATAGCATGACTCAAGTCAGGCAGAGTTCCCCAGTTTAATCTTTTGACACTAAATGTTATAATTGCACATCTGTTCTTACACTCATGAATTGGGTTCACATCTGAATTAGATGTGAGTTTCTTGCTTGATCATCACACTCAAGTGCTACGTTTGTGTAAAATCCAGATAGATAGGAAGTCTGGGGGACGTGACTGATTTTTACATGTCTGATTTAGTCTAAGATATATTAGGTCATTTGTTTGTCTACGCCAGGTACAATTGCCCAGAAGGTCCACCCGAGGCCAGCAGTCTCAGCATGGGAAACAAGGTCCTGAGCACATGGGTTCAAGCCCAACTTGATCTTTTCCAACATTCCTGAACCTGCATATAACTGTTCATTTTTATTTTAATTCCATCCTCCTCCCATAAGGCAACGTGGAAAAGTGCCTCCCTCATGAGCAATCCTTTGCATTGAAGAGGAGAGTACGTGAGAGCATCTAGACACAAGGTGTTACTGGAAATAGCCAGGCAGGAAACCACGGAAAAGATGGGCCTGGAATTAAGGAGACCTGACATCAGTCTTAACAACAGTCAGGTGATAGCAATGTGACTTTGGAAGCTAGCCTCGGTGAGCCTCACTTTACTCTCCTGCAGAATGGTATTGTGGTGAAGACTGTGTATGACGTGCTCGACTGAGGGTTTAATCCACAGCAGACACTCAAAATACACTTCCTGTTATTTATCAGTATTAACTAATGTTATTAGTTAGTTCTTTACTAGAGACGGATAGAGATATTCTTTCACCTCACATCTCAGGAGACACCTGGCACGGTGCACATTTGAAAGATTCACCTGTGTTAGGTGAGCCCTTGTGTGGCTTAAAATTGGCTACAGGAAATATAACACCCATCCCGGCCTCATTAGAACAAGGCTTAAATGATACACTTGACTCTGGGTGACTCCTTCTGTGTCTGTGGTAGTTAAAGAGAATGGTAAGGAGGAGGAGAGACTGCTGACCTAATAAAGTTGGCTTTCCTAGGAAGAGGGTCATTGAAGTCGAATTCAGAATGGATTGTGCTGTTGTAGTTTCTCATACAACTTTTGAGAATTCTAAGAATTCACTTCAAGACAGTTTTATTTTTCAATAGCTGTTCTTGGTTTTACAAAGCTGCTCTTCCAGTCCTCAAAAAGGGCCAATAGCTTCATGTAAAACCCTCTGGTAATTACTTTCATCCATAGAGCTGTTCATTCCTCGGGCATTGAGAATCCCAGCGTCCCGAAGCCCACGGTGACATCTGACTGCCTTTGCACTAGGATGCTCTGACCCAGCATCTTTAGAGCAGACACCAGTTCACGGTAGGCCCTTGTGTGATGGGAACAGAGCTAAAGAGCCCAGCTAAAGCCATCCCCTGGCACTGCTAACCTTCTAGACTGCTGCAACCAAAATATTTATTGATCCCTGTATATCCAGACACTGTGATCATCCCAGGGTAAAATGATGAAAAGATATACATGGTCTGTGGCTTCATGTTTTCAGATTCTATAATTGTTAATTCAAATACAGACACCCAAGACCCAAATGCTTAAGGTTAGGACATTGAGGGGCTGTGGGAGAGACTTTGAACAAAAATGTGTTTGAAGATGGGGTCTAATTGAAAGCTGGTTTAATGTCTTCTCCACAAACACACACACACACACACACACAAATCCATGTGCCCAAAGCTGGTAATATCGACCTCTCAGAGCTAAAGAACAAAGATATTCCCGCTTTGATGGGCATAAATACTTAACTGCTTCTAAAATTTTCCCTGAACTTTATAGTTTCTGATGCTGCCACCACTGAGTGAGCTCCATCAAATCAGGAGTTTTCTGCAGGCCTCCTGGCCAACACAGTGTGATAATATGACCCATCTACACCTCAGCACACAGCTGATTTATTACATAGAAACATGTAAAACCCCCACGGAACTATTAGCAGAAGTTAGCATTTTTAACAATGATTGGTACAAACCGGTCTAAATAGTCTGTTTCAGAAGACTGCCAGGGCCTGAGGACACTTCTAAATAAGCACTGGTAATAAATTGTGTATTCTTTAGAAGTGCGCTAACCAGAATGGAGAAATGATTCTGTAGTTAAAAGCATTGGCTGGTTACTTCCAGAAGACCAGGGTTCAATTCCAAGGACTCATTTGACGGCTCATGAGCATTTGTGACTCTACTTGCACGGAATCTAAAGCCCTCTTGTGACTTCTAAGGGCACCAGGCATCTGTGTGATGCACAACTTACAGACAGATGAAACATCCATACACACAAAGTGCAAATCAAAAGAATTAATAAAACAGTGTGCTAGTCCTGACGGAACTGGATCCAGCTCAAGGAATCAAGTAGAAGGAAGGCATCCTCTCTGACCACTGTGGGCAGACATGCTTGCCCAACCCAGGAACCTTTTGTCATTAAGCTCAGGAACAGCTTCTAGATCCTTCTGCACCCAGCGATCCTGGAAGATGGCATAGCCATCTAACCTGGGAAAGAAGGAGAATGACATCGTCTTGCAAGGTCGCCTTCTCCCTCAAGCAGATCTTCAGGGAGAAAGCCCTCCTAGTTGCAAACAGCCATTGAAGAAGATGAAACAGAGCTGGAAGACTTCCACATCTGCAGGACTTGGGCGCATGGTTGGTTTTTAGAAATTTCTTCTTGGGATTACGACCATTTTCCTCCCACCTGACCTCTTCTGCGTCCGCTTTGGAGGAAAGCACCTCATTTATCTTTGGGAGACAGTTAATGCAGACACTGTCACTGAATAGATTTCCCCTGGAGGATCAAAATATTTGTGTTAAATGAAATGAGAAACCTGCTAAGTGCCAGCGCAGATCCTCCGGGAAAGGGTATTTCGTAATTTTGAAAAAAAAAATTCTCCTGAAATTCTTCTCTTGCCAAGAAAAGAGGAATGATTTCTATTAAAATGACTTCATGTCTGAATTACTCTCTGCCCCTTGGGATCACAGAACATTATAGCTTTCGTACTTGGTAATTTAGCAGTACGGAGAACACCTTATTTGGAAAGCATGCAGACCTAACATGAAATGTTGGGTATTAAGTATTTTCCCCACAAAAGTCTGCTTTTGAAAAACTTGCATGCACACTGCTCAGACCAAAGCCAGCTTCAGAGCTGGCGATGCTGGTTGTCTTCTTAGATCCGTTACACTTCCTAGCCTAATGTCACCATTCCCGGAAGCTGCAGGAGACATCTTCAGATTGATGTTCAAGGGAGATGTCACAATAAATGGCATCGCTTTAATAAGTGCCGGGTGCTTTAAGGCAGGCACATTGACATACTTTATTAGAACCTGTGTTCATACATCCATGTATGTTAAAATAGGAGCCTACTATGGGCATTAGAAAGGCTTAAGAAAAAATTTTAAATGGGTTTAAACTCATGTAACTATTAATATGAGGTTTTATGGAACTCCCTAGGACAGGGGTTATAAGTCTTCTGAGGCCAAATTAAGGTTCAGAAAAAAATCCATTAGTACAAAAAAACAACAACAAAAGAAGGATGAAGAAGAATGAATATTCTTTGCTGTAATCTCAAGTGACAAATGAAGTTCAAAGTCAATTTGATTGCCGTCTTTAGGACACGTTAGATATCAACAGAAGGGATTAGAGAGATGGCTCCATGGTTAAGAGAGCCTCTTGAGTTCAGTTCCCAGCACCCAAGTCAGGCAGCTCACAACTGTCTGTAACTCCAGTCCCAGGGCATCTGATGCCATTGTCTGGCATCCACACATACCAGATGCACACATGGTGGACAGACCTGTATTTGGTCAGAACACCCACACTCTTAAAACAAAATGGGAATTGCGTTTCATGTTTCGCAGTTTCCTATAGTAGACACACGTGGATTTGCAAAAAGATCATGACTTTCCAATTTTTAATGGTAAAATTGATTTGACCATTTTCCCCTCCATGTTTTCAAAGCTTAGGGGAAGTAATTATCTTCTTTGTTCCTTGGCCAGACAATGTCATCTTTGGGAACAATAAAATGTCTGGCAGAGGCAAAAGGTCTGTTTCTATGTGGTAGAAGTCCGTTATCCTTTGGAATATTAATTAATAGCTAATTATTGGAGTATGTGAAGGCATATTCATAGACTTTATTCTACAGGCAACATTCCCACCATTATAGCTCTCTTAATGGGAATGGGTTAAACAGAAGCAGATGGAAGCCAGCTGAAACAGCAAAGAGAATACAGACTGAATGGGACTGAGTTGTATAAAGGTTTCATTCTCTATCTCTGTCTCTCTGTCCATCTACCTCTCTGTCTCTAGCTCTCTCTATTTCTCTTACACACACATACACACACACACACACACAACTGTCCAATGCACAGAAAAACCCATTCATCCCCCTATATACAAGGCAGGAGAAGGTTAATTTACAGGACCTTCCATATAAACACCAACATCAGCAGATTTTTAAGTGATAGGTGGGTAATAGATAGATGGATAGATAGATAGATAGATAGATAGATAGATAGATAGATAGATGATTTATAGATAGATAGATAAATGATAGATGACTGATTGATAGATATAGTGTAAGCTTTTCTTGTAGCAGAACACATATCATCCCAAGTTTTTTAGATCATTTCCATATTAGCTATGACCCTTAAAACAATAACTATGTAACTGTCTTACTGAATTCTTCAATAAATAATACAAAGAGGAAATAAAGCCTGTGCATGTTCAATATAGACATT
>NW_026067892.1:12742329-12931320 GCF_014885135.2 Alexandromys fortis | reverse complement strand
TATATATTCCAGTGACTTAGAAGATGGCTCAGTCAGTAAAATGCTTGCTGAGTATGCATGAGGTTCTGGGTTCAGATCACCAGCACTGTTTAAATATCAAGTGTGGTAGTACACCCATAATCCCAGCACTGGGGATCAGGAGCAGAGAAGAAGATTCCTGGAGCTTGTCTGCCAGTCAGTCTAGTCAATTAGCGAATTCTAGGTTCACAGAAAGACCCAGACTCAGAGATAACTAGGAGAGCAATAAAGGAAGACACTCTAAGTCAATCCTAAGCCTCTACATATTTGTGCACAACCACACATATGCGTGTACATACACACACAAGTGCACATATAGACACACACACCAACTGTCTTATCTCACACTTTGCCTTGGACCCAGGGCACCACCATATTAGGAAAGCAACTGGATACACCACACACTGCTACTGCACCTGAGGGTGCTCTCGCCCTTAGTTAGGATCGAATGTGAGCATCCTTGGTGCTTTGCTAATGAAAGGAAATGCAGTTTGCCCAACACAGACGATCTGATTACCTCCTCACATTTACACAATGATTTCGAATGGATAGAGGCTCAGTTCCCTTTCCATAAGCTACCACGGGAAGAGAAGCGCTTCCAAAGTCACAGAAAGGCTGAGACAAACCCCAGCGAAGTTCCTCCATGGTGGGGTCATAACAGAGTCCAGTGTGGAAGGTGAATTGGAACCTTACCCACCCTCTTCTTCCAACCGTTTCTTCACTCGGGACTCTTGGATGGGAATACATAGACCCAATGTGGTCGGGGAGGCAGGTAAGATTCTTGTGCCTCTGTGAGGGAACGCCACAAAAAAGAGCAGGCACGATGGTGCAGCTCCAACGCTTGGCAAGGGGAGGCACATGGATTGGGAGATTGGGACCAGCTCACACCGCAGAGTGAGACCATATAAAGCAACACATAGCGGAACCAATGAGAAACAAAAACATAAGTCATTGTTACCAGCCCATCAAAGTATCGATCCTCAGGTCACACCTTGACCAGGACTGCTTAACTCTGCAGACCTCATGCTCCTGACACAATGCTTCTCTCTTTATCTCTAACGCTCTTCTGAATATGGTATCTCATGCCTAAACCTTCAAGTCATGAGAGACTTAGAATAGGACGACTGAACGGCAGAGTGAGTGTCAAGCCAGCTAAACCACTGATTAAGATATTATCACAAAGAAATAATAATAATCTATAATCTCCCCCAAAGAAAACAAAAACACCTGAAGCTCATGTCAATATTCCCAGGACAGACCTGGGCTTAGTGACTGCTTCTTCTGCTCTTCCCAGTGTGGCAAATCTGTTTTTATTGGTTTGGTTTGCTTTGCTTTGTTTTTTTTTTTTTAAATCATCTAGTTTATAGACATGTCAAAATGAAAAACTGCACACTGTGGTGAGCTCGCATGTTCTTCTCCTTCTAATATTTTCCTATAAAACTAGAACAAATAAGAATGCTTCATTCAAAAAAGACCTGATCCTGAATTAATAACAAAAACAACAGCAAATAAAACACCAGCGTGAGGGCATCACGAGCATGCCTGTATTTTGTTCCACGTGTGTGAAAAGCCTGATAGATCATTCCTATATCAAGCCTGTGAGATGTTACTGTGATATTGCTATGGAAACTGATGCTCAGAGACAACAAGGAAAATTGTGGATGCACGGGTTAGAAACAAAGAAAGAGCAAAGAGAGGATGTTTCCAACGTCTTCATCCTTCTTATCCTGTACTGCCTTCCTCAATAGGCTGCCGTCATTCTTCACCAAGTCAATGGCTTCCAATCGCAATAGGCTTACATAAGAGCCCAAACACTTTTCTTTTCATTATTAGCCAAAGGTTAAGGCATTTGGAGGAGGCTGAGTAGCACCTAGAGTTCATAGTCCCGCCCCGTCCACCCTTCTCACCAGCCTTCCGCGCTGGTCCGCAGTTAACCAGGTGGCCCTCTGACCTCTATCTACAGTTCTGGCCACTCCTGCTTTTTCTGTTTTGTAACTTTGGGTGTATTGTGGAGACATGTGTATTCCCATGTCGTGGAGCCTCTCACACACTTTTGAGGAGTGTAGTGGTTCGCCGATCACAAATACAGAGCTGCGCTGCATGCTGCCAAGAGTTTTTTATCCTGTTCCACTGACTTTACACCTGCTTCCCGGAGTCTGTTCTTTCTCTCGATCTGAGGCCCTGTGCTGTTCACCATGCCATTGTTGGTTTCTTTGAATGTGACTGTTTCTGGCACCTTAGGCTAGTGACATCTTTTCATATCCACCCCGCTGACTGGCTGACTTCACTTTCCTTAGTATGACCCAAGTTCAATTATATTATCTGTATACTGCGTAAGGTTCGTCTTGTTCTGGCCAAATGCTATTTCATTGTGTGCATATACTGCATCTATCTACTTTATCCGTTCATCTGTCTGTGGACATGGTTGCTGTTGCAGTGAACTCCGGGGTTCTAAAACTTCTCAGTCACAGGAGAGTTCCATTTAACTTTTTATTGCACGTTTCATACTGTTCTTGCTCTCTCAGCAGCATACAAGTCTTCAGGTTTATCCTCATCTTCATCAATATTTGTCACCATTGTTTTTCTGGGCATCACCATCCCAACAGGTAAAGGTGATGTTCTGATTTTGATTCCTAGTTTCGGGACTATTAGGGACGTTGAATATCAACTCTGTGTGTAACATGGTTCTTTCATGCCATGGAGTGGCTAGTGGTCACTACACAAGTACACAAGCTGAACCAGCAGAAGTGCATGGAATCAGGGCCTACGGGTGCCAAGGAGGGGAAGCAAACATATGCCAAACAGGACGAGAGGTCGTGGGAGATGAGAGCTTCAAGGATACAAGGCTAAATTATGAAACGATCACTTTCTGCATGGAAAATGTCTTGGGTTTTATAGACGAGCCATAAAGATGAGCCCTGACTATACCATCTTGCAAATCCCTGGTGCCACCATGTAGCTTTCAAGCAGGGCTCCTAACATCCATCTGGTCACATTACGGCACAAGAAAAAGGAGCAAGGAACCACGCAGTCTCTGCAAAGGACGAAGGAGAAATTATTAAAATTAATGATCCAGGCAGCTCTCAAGTAAGCTGCCTGCTCCAGTGTGAGCCAATCTTTTTCAAGTCGAACTTTTGTTTTAAAGAATTCGGCTTTCAATTTGTTGAATTGGATTATTTAAATAAAATCCACTTAATAGGTTCCCTTGGGCATCACTTGATGCTGTTTTATGATTCTTTCTCGCTTTTCCTTTTCTCTTTTCCTTTCTTGTTCTTTTTTTTGTGCCATTTTAGCATTAGATTTAACACCTGGGTAATACTAAGTGCCATGGTCACCATAAATTATAGGAGACTAAATAAATATTTGAGAGAGCAGGAGAGATTTGATTAAATCGCTGAAAATGAAAGGCCGAGTCCAGCTTCCTGCGTCAAATAGGCTTTCCTACTTGACTGCACACTGCCAAGAGTGGATGTAGTTTTCATAGCACCAATATTTTCTAAATGCCTAAATTACCAGCACCACCACTTCCATTTTTCTTTCTTTTTTTTCCCCCTCTCCTCATCATGTTTCCCATTCTTTGACTTTAAATCCAAGATGGTAAATTACGGTCAAGAATTAAAGGTGTGATAATGAGGGTTTGCAGGGGCGGGACCCTCGTGTACAATGTACCTAGAATGAGTGAGGGTATTTATAATGAACGTGTGGACTTGAGGCCCGTGAGATTTATGACATGTCAGTACAGCCTTTCCTGATAGGTGAGGCTGAATGGGGGAATTCAGCTCCAAACTAATAATAATTATAACCGTGTCAGGGAATTTGGAGCAAGCAAAAAGGATTACCCTGTGCCTCCTAAGGAAAAAAAAATTCTGCACAATTTAGAGCATTTGATTTCAATATTGCTGGTCTTTAAATTAATCCCTCCTTTGAATTCCCCCTTTCGTGTTCATTTAATAGTGAGTTGAACAAGATCTTTGACATGCGTTCATTTTCTGTCTGCACAAGTCATGGTTTTACCGCCTTAGAAACATATTCTTTACCAGCATTAGTAACTGGAGTGGAGGAGGTCCTTAGCCTGCTACCCTGCACGGGCTGTTTCTCATTGAGCCCACGCCGCAGTGAAGATAAACCTCTCTCCGCCATGCAAAGACAACCTTAGAGTCTCGGGGAGGCTGGATGACTCACCTCCCTGAGAAATGGCATTAAAATTAAAAGGGGCATTCTCTGGCATAGAGAAACAGCAAAAATTCCTGGCCTGTCCCTCTGGCCAGGTGAGGTCATCAGGCCCAATTTGTCTTCTCTGTGGTCGCATTGTCTCCAAAAGGACAGCCTGACCCATGTACCAGTCTCATAAGTTCACACCATTTTCTAGTAGCCGGGGGTAGGGGAAACACTGTTGTCTGCCCATGATGCCTGTTCAGTCACCCTTGACCTCAGGGTCCCTCCAAGAAAAGACAGAAGTGAAGAGTTATGGCGGTCGTGAGACTTCTGAGTTTGGAAGATGGACAGAAGGAATAACAAATATAAACTCTGTAAGGTTCTCAAGTGTTGGCTGAAACAAAACAGTCCAGCAGCAAGAGAACACAAATGGAACTTGGTGCTGGGACCAAACTGGATTCTCGACTCCGTTCTTCAGGCATTGCAAAGACATGCTTCCACAAGCCCCTCTTGCTTCTGGAATGTGGCCCACAGCCAAGAACTCTGCTTGGTAGCAGCTGTATGCAGGTGCTTCACTTTCCCACGTGGAAATTCCTACTTGGGCTGATGAGCTGAGGAATCCACGTGGGAGTGCTGGCTGCCCAAGTCCCAGTTCCCTTTGGCAGGAAAAGAAAGGGTTGGGAGATTCGTAAGATTTCAAGTAGAGTAATGTCTACAGTTGTCTTCATTAAAGGAAATACGAATCCAGGGTGGTCTGAGATACAAACTTTCTTTGAACTCTAAAGTATTTACTTGCCCCTTTATTTATTTTTTTTTACACTTACTTCAGTGCAACAGGGTGTTGAGTTGACTTGTCTGGATATCTGTTTAGAGGTAACCTCTGTTGTCTGTGGAAGGGTTCCTGGGAAGTCTGGGAAAGGTGTGAAGCACTCTGCCATTTCAGACTAAATAATGGTCTCCGCCATGCAATGAAAAACAAAACAAAACAAAATAAAAACAGAACACTGTTGGGCCTTGTGAGTGGAGGAAACAAAGACAAGAATGAACTTAACATCCTTAATAGGTCTATTGCCCAAGTGTGCCTCCCACCACACACACACACACACACACACACACACACACACACACACACACACACGAGTACTGCACAAGACAGGAGAAAGTGACCAAATTACACAAAGACACAAGACAAAGGGAGATGAACTTGCCCTCAAAGACCCTGAATTGGTTACATGCCGTATCTTGGGCCCAAACGCCTGACGAGAAACACTGAAGGGATTGACTGGGGCTTACAGTTTGAGAAGACAGGGTACAGACCGTGCTGGCGATGGAAGGCACAGGGATTTGGCTAGGAAACCGGAAGTGCCCGCCTGCCACCCACCTACTTCCTCCAATGAGATTCCACCTCCTAAAGATTCCTCAACCTTCCCACACAATACCAACAATTGAAGATCGAGTGTTCAGACATGAATCCATGGGGACATTATACAATAAGGCCATACTATATCCACCTAGTCCAACACTCTAGGAGACAGAACGAGCCCAGCTTAGGGGAGATGCTCACTTCTTGACCATCACTTTGGCTGGCTACATTATACTGCAAGCTTTCTGATGGAGGCATGCTCTTCCCTCCTCCAACTATAACCTGTGGCCAGGGCCACAGTGCAGAACACTCAACAGGGGTCACACACTAACAACTAACTGAAGTATGCAGAAGGAAAACCCCCCAAAAGACATGAGATTACAGTAGCAATGGGGAGGGGGTGTGCCTGTAAATTCCGTTAAGGGCCTGACACTGGACTATAGATCATTAAGTAACACAGTTACTTATTATCCCTTGTTGGTGGCTTCCTACACTTCTCATAGCTGTGGGGACATTGGGCACTCTCAAGGGAATCAAAACGAATCCTGACTCCATTCTCTCTCTAGTCAACTTCTTTCTTTGCTTCTCTCCAAGCCCTTGTGTGTCGTCCCAGTAAAAGGTGCCTGTGCACCCCGAGCCAGTTCCCCCCTCCTCCCTTCAGCCCCTTCCAATTGATTCTTGGACTCCATTTACCCCCATCAAAGCTCTTTGTAACACCCACACACATCCTCCCTTTTGCAATTGTTTTCTCTGTCCAATTAAGCATAATAATTACAATATCCTTTCTCTCTGGAAGGCAATTATAGTACCAATTGGAAAACATGTGACAAATGGTATCGAATAAGGTTTTGTGTGTGTTGCTGAGTTACTAGCTGAATAACTAACAGAGCTTAGGCGGCAAAGAGTCTTTCCTTTGTAAACAAATCCCACTAGGGTCACTCAAGTGGTTGTGATAGGCCGCACACACCACTGGCTGTCACAGCAAGCCTGTCTGTCTTTGCTGTGTTTGTATTTCTTGATGAGAAATCAACACTTTATGGTGACTGGCAGTTACCCATTGAGAGGCTGGTCAAAAAGGAGCCTAAAACCACTTGGAAATCAACAATCATAAGGGAAGATGTGAGAGATGAAGCAGCTTTGAAAGGAGGCGGTTGGGGAGGTGGCCCGAAGGGTAGGATGCTTGCCTGGCATCTGTGAGGACCTCATAAATCAGACACTGCAATGTCCTCCCTCCTGTAATCTTAGAACTGGGGAGGCAGAGACAGGAGGATCAGAAGTCTAAGCTTGTCCTTGACTGCTTGGATGCATAATGAGTTGCAAGTTAGCCTGGAATACATGAGGCTCTGTCTCGGGAAAAAAAAAAAAAAAGAAGAAGAAGAAGAAAGAAAGATCTTTGAGACAAAATGAAAGATGACATGCTTTCTAATTATTAGCTCTATCGGAACATATGTGAACATAAAGAAAAATGTGAAAACGGCAGGATAGCTACATGCTTTAAGACAGGATTGCTGAGTGAAATCATCTGGACCTGGAGTTTCCCCCACGCAAAACCACAGGCTTGGTTTTCAGCCTGCGGCTCCATTGATAATAGTTGGTGAGTGGAGTCTGGTGGAAGTGAGTTAGGTCCTTGGGGGAGTGACCTTGGAGAACAAAGAGGGATCACAGCCCCTCCTCTTCCTTTCTCTTCCTGTAGGATGGTGTCCATCTATCCCCATTCATGGACGCCTCCCATGATGCATTTGTCTTACCACGGACCCTTTAAAATAATGAGGCCAAAGACCATGAACTGAAATTCTATGTAAATGGAACTATATATCATGATTTTTTTTAAATGTGGTTCTTTTTGTTTGTCATATTGTGAGACTCACAGGTGCTGCATAAACCTGTAGCCTGGTTCTCTCCTTCCTGTATAGTAGCTCTCTTGGGGGCAGGGATGGAGGGTGTACTCTTGCCCATCCAGTTACTAATGAAGTTTTAAGTAACTTCCAGTTTGGAGCTTCCACAGTTTGGCATTCACCTGAGCGCCCGACCCTTTAACCTTTGCTACACGTGTTTCTGTTAGCTATCTGTCTAGCAACAGGCGTGGCTGATGGAATAAGCCTGTGTTCTCCTATTTTTAGACAGATGTAACTGTTCGATAATTAATGGTCTGAGATCTAAAGGAACCTATATTTTAATTAAATTTGAGGCAAAGTTAACACAGTTCAATATCTTAATTTCCACTTGAAGGAACTAAATGCAAATCCTTTTCAGGAAGGCAGTGGAGGGGATGCACGCGGCTGCAACTGTGTAGACACAGAAGAATCCAGCAGCAGTGAGGCCCTTATGGAAATTGAGAAAACTGAACAAGATAATCACAAAATAATTTCAGTAATCTGGTTACAAAATCTTATAACTCACTTTTGGGTATCAGATCCATAGCTGAAACCAGCTTTATATAGTCACAGTTAATAATATTCATTTTATATCATCCTGATTTTAGTAAGTCAATTAATTATACAACATCAACTACCAATAGTAATTATTGTATTAACGAATCTTTATTGAGTGGTGTTTCCAGGTGTTTTATTAGTGTGTGTGTGTGTGTGTGTGTGTGTGTGTATACAAACTCATCAGATCTTCACAAGAACCCAAAGCCTGTTTGTATCCATCCTGGCTTCGAAAGTGGAAACTGAGGCACAGAACAAGTAAATATCTGGTTGTATTTTACACCACGAAATGATTCAGTACTAAAGACCATCTAATATCAAATCTTCTTGCTGTTTACAGAGGCTTCCAGTCACTTTTGATCTAATGCAAATTCCTTCCTCTCCGGATTCTACTTCATGCTTTATGATATACCTGATCTGAAGCAAGTCACCCAGCAGCGTGATTGCCTGTGGGCCATTCCTAACCTGGTCTCAGAACACGGAATTAAAATCTCAGTTGACTATCCGAAGCTCCTCTTATGTTGACTTCCATCTTCAATAATACCTGGAAAGACTTTGGTTTTTTTTTTTACGTTTATTTCTTAGTTGTGGAGTGGGTGGTCATGAGTGTGCCATAACGTGTTTGTGTGCGGGTCCGATGACAATGTGTAGATGTTGGTTCTCTCCTTCTACTACTTTGGTTATGAAAGGTCGAGTCTAGGATGTCAGGGCCACCAGCAAGAGTCTTTACCTTGCAACTCGTTTTGTTGGCCCTAGATGGGTTCCATGCAAGCACTGAAATTAATAGATAATGAATGACTAAATTGACATAGGGAAGAATGCTAAAAAATGATAAATTTTACTTCATCATTCAGGAACTATAAATATCACACTATTCATCAGATATTAATATCTATATTCAACATAATAATAAAAAGCAATGAAGGCCTCAGTCACATGGTAGATAAAATACCTCCTCCCGGTCCTAGTTTGGGCTTTTTGCTTCAATATTCTTTGTCTCGTATCTTTACCATGGTTTATGAGGTGTGCCATTCATTGGCTTTAAACTCCCAATTTCTCATACTCTAGGTTCCTGATTCTTTCCTTTGAAGGAATTCTCTGGTCCCGTGGGAAGTTTCTCTGATAGTAGAATTATTAGAACGGGTCATCCATCAGATGATTTTCAAGATCTTGGTAGTGGAATGACGAAGGCACAGGTTGGTATGTGGGAATTAGCCTTTTCTCACCATGCATGTGCTCCTGTGGCCCACAATGCATTGCTTCTCAGACATAGAAACTGACCTCCAGCTGATTGTCTGTATAAATTCCACCACACTCTGCACTGAATCTCATCCAACGTCTAGGGTTTGGGTGGCAGCTAGGGAAGGGAGCATTTCTACTCTTCCTGAACATTCCATTCACTTTCCAGAGACTCTGATCATGTATACATATACACACAAGACATAATCACTACAAAAATGATTATCAAGCATCATTTAATTGTTTGCTACTCAAACAAGTATCAGTTTGCCATTTTACACATTGAAGATGGCCATTCTAGATTCTTTGCCCTCAATGTGGCCTTAGTTCTCTGTGCAAAGACATAGAGGGAAAAAATGCATCTCAGGAAACAGTACCATTATGGTTTCCCTTCCCCAGCTAATTTCCAATAGTGTTCCCTGGTACAAGAACAACCCTAATTAAACTTCACTATAGATATGTCCAGGTCTTTCCTGGCACCCATGCCTCCTCGACATCCTCATTTTGTACACTAATAACTGATTTGCAATTGTTTAATATGTGTGGACTTACCAGTGGATAAATTACCAATAGAATGTTGAATTACCCTCATTTTAGTTCTTTGGAACTACAAAGGATACCCATACTAAACCAAGGCTCTCTGTAAGAGCAACAAGCCTTCTTCACCGCTGAGCTATCCCTCCAGCTCCACATGATACAGTTTTTAAATTTCCCCCAGGACACAGAAATTATTCTAGATATATGTCTAGTAGGTAGAATTTAATCTAAGAACTTGAGCATGAAGGTGAGGGGAGAACTAAAGAGCCAAACAGATGACAAAGAAACCCAGAGATTGACACAACCTTCTCCTGCCACCTCACAACAAGAGGATGCTGGGAAAATCCCAATCCCAGAGTCATGATCACTAAGTAGAAGCTGGAGTGGTAGAGGCGTTCACAATGGGACCAGAAAGACAAGTATTTCCCCAGGTTCAGAGCCTGAACCTGGGGAAGCAGCCTAGAAATAGACCTCCCATCATGGTGTCTGTGTTGGTGGATCTCACTAGATGAACCTACGTAGACACCAAAGCCTGGGGAGCCGCAGGGGTCAAGGAACTGGAATTTATCATTTCCTATGTCAGACCAGGAAGAGAAAAACAGAGCACGACTCTAGATGAGCCCAGGCCTGTCCACACGAGGCACAGGGAGGCCAAAGTCACTGATAAACGCGCTGAATGAATTTTGGATGGTCTTTGAGGCATCGGAACATAATTTTTCTCTGTGTGATTCTCTGGATAATTTTTCCTTTCGCTCATTTTATTCAGATCCTCAGCATTTTGCCTCAAGGAGTTTTCTTGCAAGACAGAAATCATAAGTTACTTGAAATCATAACGCGCTTCTCAAAGAAAACAAATGTCTACACTGGTTGCAGACACTAGACTAACGTTACCGGAGGAAAGGGAGGGTTGCCAGCATGGAGTCTGTCTCTCACTGCCGAGGGAAACAGAAGCCAGGGATGAGTGACTGGGAACAGGGAACAGGCTCCGCTGTGGAAGGAGCTCTGTGAACTTCGCTAGCCACAGAACAAAAGAAAGCCACAAATCCATGCATTTCTTAGTTCTCGGTGAGAGCGTCCATCAGGCAGGCAGCAACAGAGTGATTCTTGGGTATTTACAGCAACAGGAAGCATAGACATCTACTAAGATGAACGACACGTTCCTAGAGCGTGTCATAGCTGCCACAAGGGTTTAAAAGAAGGCACAGAAGTTGCTGTTTATTCAAAGGGACTTAAGATCGCCCAAGATCACTTAGTTCTTAATCTGCAGTAGCTTGTCTCTCCACAATCACTCTTTCCAGTCAGTCAAGGTCAAATGGACCACCGGATCCTGAATGCAGACGTTCCATCTGCAGAGGGGCTCAGTTCACAGACGGAAACCCAGTTCAGTTCAACTGAGCAAAGGAAAATAACGCCAAATCCTGTGAGGAGGACTGGATGCTGATGGCATGGGTATCAGGGACCCCGGTATTGTTCAATGATGTTACTCCAAGGTATCTCTGTGAATCCTGAAACCCAAGTCCAGGAAACCTCTGCTTTATGGAGGAGCCCCATGTCCAGAGCAGAGTTCAACTTGTGAATGCAAAAGGACATAGAAACTGAGGTACCAGGCAATCAAAAGGAGTCATGTGACTGTGGCTGATTTCCCAGCCCAGTTTCCTCTACCCACCTATCCTCCGTGGCAATGTAGTACCAAGTGAAAAGAGGACCTAACGGCATCTCTAATACTGAACAGGATTAAACAAGTCAGCTAGGATGGTGGTGCCTGAGACCTTATGGGAACAGAGGGAAAAACTGTGACAGGAGCCAGGAGAGCTGAGACGGTAGAGCTGGGGCCTTTCATGGAGTCAAAAAACCATACAACAGTGCAGACCTCATTACAGCTATTGAGGGAGATGAGGTGGAGACAGAGGGATGGACACCGCAACTCTGTTTCTTTCTGAGACTAAGCGCAAGGAAGGTCAGCTGTGACACAGCCTGCTGAGGGCCCAGGACATGGGTTCCACTGAGGAGAGCTGAGAAGACAATGCAACAGGCCCGGATCTGAGAGCTGAGGCTCCAACAACTTGAGGACTACATTTTAAAGAATAGCTATTTAGGGCTGGTACTGCGGCTCGGACACAGTGATCCACTAGCAGGTGCTCGGAGCTGGGTTGCACCCCCATCAATGATGATGACAATGACGAGGATGGTGATGATGCTAAAAATACAAAATTAGACCTATAAGCACATCTGTTTAGATTTTTAAGATAAATAGTAAGTAAAAAATTTAAGTAGCCTCATAAAGATCAGATACTGAAGAATGGAAAATAATTCATATCAACTAACTGCCTACGATCCTTTTATAGCCTACCTAAGTCTTCTGAATTTGCTGAAATTTTCAATTACGTATACACTGTATCTTGAGCATATCCTCCACCTCTAACTTCCCCAGGATATCCAGTTACATCTCCCTCCCAACTCCATGTCCTCCTTCTAGAATATATCTGTTTGTTCTGTAAGCAGCTGTGTCTGGTTCGTACTTCTCTGTGCATGGGAGCGGTGTCATCTGCTGGCGACTCTTCCAGTGGCCACACTCCTAAAGAAAAGCAACTCTTTCTCCTTCAGCATCCATCAATTGCCAGTAGCATCCCAACTAGAGATGAAGACTCTGGAGCCCCTCTCCAAAGAGTTTACCCCAGTTTTGACTACAGTATTTTTTTGCTACTTTTTCATGCAAGAACAAGTTTCTATTATCATTTCCTGTAAAGAGAATAGAAAGATGGTTCAATCTTTTCTGGAATGACGAATCAGAATTTATTCTCATTATTGGGAGTTGGGATCCATAAAATATGCAGCTTCATGGGAAAGTGAGCGGCTTTACAGTCTCATAAACCTATGCTTTAAAATGCAGGGATTCTGATAAAGTGGATTTTACATAATTACCATAAATTTTTAAAGCATATGCTGCTTTTTGATTTGTATTCACTACATTATAAAATATACTCCTGACAGCAGAACACTTTTTTTTTGACTAGGTGTTGATAAACTCATTCCTCCACTTGCAATTAGATAAACATGTCTGGTGATGTTAAAAGGTTTCCGGGCCAGGGAAGATGGCTCAGGGACTAGGTGCGCAAGGCAACGAGGCTGAAGGTTTGTGTCCTATCTCCAAACTCATATGTGAGAAGAAGAGAATGCCTGACCTCCATGCCTGCCAGGGCATGTGTGCGAGCATGCACACACACACACACACACACACACACACACACACACACACACTGATAGCATAAGTAATTTTTAAGTAAATGTTTTCCAGAAAGCAGCTGAAAATTCCATACTACCCCTGCCATCGCCAGTGACACCCCCACATCTTCTCCTGGGGATGACAGTCACTCATGTACAGACGATTGATTATACAATACTATAATTAATACATATACATATGCTACATACAAATGCATTTGGAAAAACTTTGTACAGCTTTCCCTCGCTAAACGCAAACTATATTCAATGAACTTGGTTCTCCCTAAGCTAGATATTTTTTAAAGTGGTAAGCATAGCTAAATGAAATACTGGTCAGGGAGACCTGAGACCTGCATCTGAATCCAGTCTCCCAAAACCTGCAATGTAATTTACCGGAATTGCACAATATTTACAGCATCAGATACAGTATGCAGACTGCGGTTGCTCAATGTCATTTCCTTAAAACTAACCCAGTGTCCTTAGAGAGATGGCTGAGTCCAGACCTACTGCAAGGAGATCACAACAGATGCCTGGAACAGCTTCTGATACCAAAGAGTAAAAA
This sequence comes from Alexandromys fortis, assembly GCF_014885135.2. NCBI lineage: Eukaryota > Metazoa > Chordata > Mammalia > Rodentia > Cricetidae > Alexandromys > Alexandromys fortis. Next base: position 12,917,795 of record NW_026067892.1, on the reverse strand, counting down.
AAAGCTATACTCAATTGCTAGGTCATGTCAGAAAGATGAAAAATCAAAATAAGGTGTCAAATGTGAGTGAGTTTATGCATTAGAAACTCTAGTAGCTGATAGATTAAACACGTCAAATGTGGGGATTTTTTTCTCTTAAAAATTTTTGTGGTCATGATATCACTTTCACTTTTAAAACCCCTTATTGTTCTGCTTTGAGGTTGCTAGAGCACCAATCTTTCATGTTGATGCCTAATAAGTAGAGGATGAAAGAACACTTCAGTATTTATCTTGACTTTCCCATATGAACTCCATCCCAGTGTAATCAAAACAGCTGGTAAGGAAGAATGCTTTGATTTTAATTTGTGGCATGTTTATATTCATTATTGATATATTTTCAGTTGTGTTTATTTATGGCCCAGTATACCATACCACACATGTGGCAGTCAGAAGACACCTTGGAGGAACGGATTCTCTCCTTCTTCTGTGTGGGTACCAGGGACTGAACTTAGGTCATCAGGCTTGGAAGCAAGCCCTTTTATGACCCACTCACACATCACCAACCCAAGAATTCTTCAGTGAATTCCACTTAGTGGCTACAAGTCCACGCTTTGTGTATCCCTCTGTGCAGCTCCTGATGAAGTCACAGTTCTAGACTGTGTGAACCCTAGACTATATGTTGAATGGGTCTCAGGTGAGGCAACATCCAGACACTTAGGCCAACCCAAACACTACAAAAAAATAAAATAAATAAGTTTTGAAAAAAAAATGTATGACATATCGTCTGCCACTAGTGTGGTTTAATAGTGAGTTCCCATCATCATCCATACTATTCTGTTTAAACGTAATCTTGAGGACTGGAGAGCTGGCCCCGCAGTTAAAAGCACTCATTGCTCTTGCAGAGGACCAGAGTTCGCTTCCCGTTCACCCACCACACAGGGTGACTCACAACTTCCTGTAATTCCAGCTCCATGAGCTTCAACTCTCTTTTGGCCTCCACGGGTACCCACACACATAAATCAATGATGAATTATTAAAATTTTATCTTAAACATGACCAAGCATCCAGACATAATATCCAGAGTAGGAAGAGCACAAAGAGGTTGGTGGGATCTTCATGAGGATAGGACAGGCTTAGTGCAAGAGATTCTGTTCCAGATTCATTGCCCTCAGCAAACGAATGGTGTTGAAAAGTAAAAGTGAGGACTAGGGAGATGGCTCTGTGGTTAAGATCCCAGGTTGCTCTTCTAACAGGACCAGGGTTCTATTCCCAGCATCGACAGGATGGCCCACAACCATCCTGAACTCCAATTCTCAGGAGATCTGATGCCCTCTTCTGGTGACTAGGGGCACTGCATACACATGGTATACAGTCATACAAGCAGGCACAACACCTATACACATCAAATAAATCTAGCCAGACCCAAAAAGAGGAACATGGGATGTTCTCACTCATATTTGGTTTCTAGCCATAAATAAAGGACATTGAGCCTATAATTCGGGTTCTTAGAGAAGCTAAATAAGAAGGAGAACCCAAAGAAAATCCTGAATATTTCTCCTGAATATTAAACTTCATCAGGCGATGAAAGGAGACAGAGACAGAGAACCACATTGGAGCACCGGACTGAAATCTCAAGGTCCAAATCAGGAGCAGAAGGAGAGAGAGCACAAGCAAGGAACTTAGGACCGGGAGGGGTGCACCCATACACTGAGACAATGGGGATTGGGAACTCACCAAGGCCAGCTGGCCTGGGTCTGAAAAAGCCTGGGTCAAAACTGGTCTCGCTGAACATAGCGGACAAGGAGGACTACTGAGACCTCAAGAACAATGGCAACGGGTTTTTGATTCTACTGGACCTATTGGTTTCGTGGGAGCCTAGGCAGTTTCGTGGATGCTCACCTTACTAGACCTGGATGGAGGTGGGTGGTCCTTGGACTTCCCACAAGGCAGAGAACCCTGATTGCTCTTTGGGCTGACGAGGGAGGGGGACCTGATTGGAGGAGGGGGAGGGAAAGGGGAGGCGGCGGTGGGGAAGAGACAGAAATCTTTAATAAATAAATAAATAAATTTTAAAAAAAAATTTAAAGGAAAGGGAAAGTATAGAACAGAGAACAATGTTTCAGATTGGTCAGTGAAGCCTGGAGATGTAGGCTTCTTTGGAATCCAGATTAAAAGAAAAAAACAAAACAAACAAACAAAAAAACCTTATGAAACAGAATAGATACTTGCAAAGCTTATGGTGATGCTGCTGCTCACTTTAATCCCAGCACTCAGGAGGCAGAATCAGAGGCAGGCAGATCGCTGTGAGTTTGAGGCCAGCCAGATCTACACAGAGACACCCTGTCTCCAAAAAAAAAAAAAAAAAGAACAAGTGAGTGGATGGGTGGATATTTGTAGAATAAGGAAATGCTGAACAATGACTGCATGCTAGCTATTAAAAGAATAATGCTTTATCTAGCAATCATTAAAAATTACAGTTTAGGACCACAGTAACACAGGGAAGGTGATACAATAAGGTGTCTGTCTAGTGTTTACTTAGAATAGTCCAGCGGAGTAACACCACTCACGTTGACATGGTGTGGACAAAACAGGACAAAGCAGGAGTTAATTGAGAGTTGAACTGCATCACCAACACAGAGAGGTTGTGACCCCGCCCTCTTTAAGGACACACATGTTCAAATCTCCCATAGCTTTAAGGGGGGAAAAAAAAAGATACAAAATAAGCCTCCAGAGTTCATTCGAGCTGAGAGGCTCACATTTCTCTGATACCAAAAAGAAGAAAATTGACTTAAGGTCTTAAATTTCCAAGCGGCAGTTTACCTGTAGATTCCCTTCCTTGGTATAACTCTCAATATCACCTGCTTTGCCGGATGTCCGGGGTTAGAGGAACACACTGCCGCCCTTACAGCTGGAATCTGACAAAATTTAAAAAATAAAATAAAAAAGGTAAGTTGGAGCTGAAGGGAAACTTGGAAGTTTTGAGCCAGGACAGGAGTATAGCAAATCATTAGAATGTGATTTGAATGCAGATTTTCATAATTATTTGATGGGCGTGGTGACTAAAGGCGGGGTCACCGTGGCCCTGAAAGCGGAGTAATAATCACAGTTGCCCCTGTGCTCAAGAGACTGAAACCCTAAAAGACTAACGCTGCAGGGGATTGGCTGCCTTCCCCTGCCCCCGACATCCTGGGATTCTTCAAATATGGAAACTTGATGCTGAATATTTCTGTCCTTCTACACCGAAGCAGTGTTGAATTCATTAGATTACAGAAACCTCAGACCCCACAGTTAAGAAATGTTTTTTACAGCTCAATAAATCATGTGTTGGGCAGTGCCACCTATTGGTGAAACGTAATATTGTACCTTGACTGTAGTGGGAGCCAAGGTGGAGAGGACAGAATCCACGGGAGGAAAAAAAAATCCATTTTGCAATTTACTGCCTGCTTGGACTTCCTAGGTATTCCGGCCTAGACGGAAGTGAGGCCTTCTAGGCTCTCACGGAAATATTTACAATTGCCGTGGCAAGGGCAAAGCCTTTGACACACTGGTGCTGCCTTCAGTGACAACTCCTAAAAGCTAGAAATAGAAATTTCAGCTTTCTGAAGTCCTGAAAATTACTTTGCTCCTTTAAGTGAACAAAAATTTTCAAAATCTATCTTAACCGATTTTTTTATGTATTTGCATGGTTATATAATGACTATGAAATACAGCTATATTATATTCATGGCAATGTGTCTAATTTTAAAGTGTATATCAAAGTAATATTTTATTATTATACATATCAAATATCATATGTCCATATTTTAACATTATGAAATAACTCAGAGAATGAAGTCAACAAGACAGATTCTGTGGAAGCATTGCCTTGCAAACTCAACTTCGGAGAGCATGCCTGTTCCTTTCGCTGAAGGGAATGCAGAAATGAGACGTGCTCTCATTCTGGTGGGGTAAGAGCTGGCCCTGAAATGGACACACAATCTTGTACATCTGAGGCAACGTTCTACCCCATATGTATACCTTGAGAGCCACCCCTGACTCCAACACAGCACTAAGGAACAGTTACGCTATTGGGAGTCGGGGGAGACAACAGAGAGAGAACGCAGAAGGAAGGGAAAGATTGGGGGTAAGGATGAAGGAAGGTACCGAGGGAGGATGGGAGGGAGAGGGGAAAAGAGAAGAAAAGAAGGAGAGAGAGAAAGATGGGAGAGTTGGTGGGAGAAAGGGAGGAACCCTCACACTCTGGCAGTCATTCCAAAGGAAGGAAATTGTTAAGGGCAGAGCAAGATGGCATTCTTGTAGCTAATATTTATTTAACCATGATAAAAAAAATATGTTTAGGGAAGCCCCTTCCCAGATTGAACTGAAGAAAGTCATCAACTGTGAGAGTTGGGAAACACAGAAGAGCCAGAAGCGCAAAGGAATGTGGCTGGAATTCAGAATTAGTTTGGCGCTGGCCTTGCTTGTTGTGGGAACAAGGGGTAGAGGGGCTCCGGGTCACAGTCGGTGGAACGCCGTTGCTGAAGACAACACCCACACAATCACTGAACACAGAAGGTTCACGTTGAGCTGGTGCCCACATAGAAACTTCACCCCCATGTTCTATATCTATGACACAGAACAGTCCTCTGAAGGCTACCAAAAGAGAAAAGTAATCACCAACCCAACCACAAAACCTATGTTCTACAATCTTTCCTGCCTGCAAGATATGCTGGGGCAATGGTGGCACAAACTTTATGGGAATAATCAATCAGTGTCTGCTTTGACCTAGGACTCACTCCATGAGATGGAATCTATAGTTTGCTTGCGTGGTCAAGAATTGACGTCAGATAGCCCAAGGACCTAGGGTGTAACCAAATACTGCTCATCTCAAACAAAAAAAGAAGTCACAATAAAATGACTCCCAATGACATTCTGCTGTATTCATAAGTCAGTGCCTTATAGAGGCACCATCAGAGAGGCTTCCTTCTGCTGCAGTCGGAAACAAGTCTAGAGTCCACAGCCAGATATCACGCAGAGAGAGAGCTTGGAACACGCATCTCTAAACGAAGTGTCTCCATCAAATCCTTTCCCTCAGAGCTCATCGAACCCCCGCAGAAGAAGCAGAAGGAGTGGGAAAGAGCAAGGGGACAGAGGACACCAGGAGAACAAGTGCCTCTGGAACTACTGAGAAAAGCTCATATGAACTCGCAGAGACTGGGCGATACGTATACCAGGTCATATGTATACTGTCGCCTTCAGCTTGCTGTTTTTATGGGACCACTAAGTGTGTGAACAGGTGGGTTTCTGATTCTTGTACCTCCTCTTGGGGCTCCTTTATTTTTCTGTTGACTTGTCTTGTCCAACTTCAATATGATGGGTTTTGTTTGTTACACTTTATTTCATCATGTTTTGTTCTTATCCCTTAGAAGCTTGTTCCTTTCCAGTGAGAGTCAGTAAGGGAGAAGAGGTGGGGAGGAACCGGGAAGAGTAAAAGAAGGGGAGAGTGCACCAGATTGTTTTGTATGAGAAACATTTTCCTAACGTTATAAAAGGGAGCTAATAAAAGGTAGGGAGCTTGGAGTCTCTAAGCAATAGAATGAGACAACCTTGGTACCGTGTCCCAGTCACCCACTCGGGGGAGCCGACCCTGAGAACGATCTTTAGCTTGTCTTGGGTTTCATTTGCTTTGGAAACCAAGCGACACCTGGAACCTTGAGAGGACGAACAGCTGGAAAAACTAAAGCAGAGTTGATGGTTGGTGAAGCCAAGTCAGTTGGGCCTGGGAGAGCTTGCTGAGTTCATTCAGTCTGGAAAGACAGTATCTTAGCAACTAAATCCAAAGTTTCACTTGAACTCCGTGGTATGGGCTACCAGAACAGGAGAGACTGAGGCGATTATCCCTTTCCCAGGCTGGACCCTGTAATCTGTACTTTCAACATCTACGTACGGAAACTTGAGGATGGCAGTCTATACAGTATTTGTGTTAGAGCGTGCAATTCCAATGCCAGATGTTCTCTCTCACTCCATGGGGACATTATAATTTTGTTATTGAATAAAAATGTCTTTCGTTTCTGTGGGTAGACCACAAGGATGTCTCTTTTGATGGAACTGATAACCAAATAAGTGAAGAAGAAAAAAGGATGGACACACACATCTGCACCGCCCCCCAAAAGGGCCAAGATCTTGTCAAAACCAATTGGCTATGTCATAGCAACAGAAACACTAGACACTGGAGACGGCTCACTAAAACCCGCAGCTTAGGCACACTCAGCACACATAACATATACACAGAATTAGTGTTTCTTTTTACCAACTTGTTTTCATCAGCATTGAGCCTACAACTTACTTCTTAAACCCCCAACAGTTTTGTATTAACTCGTTACTGAATGACTGATTGAGCTTAGAAAGTCATTAACTCACTACATTAGAGTCATCAGAAAGTCGGACAGAAACTCAAGTTTTTAGGCTATACTCCACAGATTGATTCCAAAGGTCCTGGGGAAGGTTCAGGACTCTTTTTATGGAGACTCTCAAGCAATTCTCAGGCAGGCAAACCTCATCCACACGTTGAGAAGCACTGCTTCTGCCCCCATGTTTTCCCCATCAAAAAACAAAAAATAATGCACACAACACAGAGAGAGCACACATATGCTACACACAACACACATGCACCACAACGTGCACACATAACACACACACATATATATATGTATGTGTATATAAATATATATATACATACATACACACTAGAGATTCTTCTGGGGTTTCCATTGAGAACACAAATGACAACGAATGCTGTGAGGATGTTGGGACTAGAAGCCCCGGTACGCTGGTACTGATAGTGCAAACTGACGCAGTCACTGTGAATACCAGGGTGGATGAAGGGTGATCAAAATCTAAAAACAGAAATAACCTATGATCTGGCTATGCCACTGAGGAATACACACAGGAGCAACTGTAAAGTCAGCAGGCCACGGAGATACCTGCCAGGAATCGGAGCCAGCTCGGAGTAGGGGCTAATGCCTACGATGGCAGATATAGGAAGGTAGAGGCAGGATTATCAGGAAGTCGGTGTTACCTTTAGCTGCATACCCAGCTCAACCTGCTCTATATGAGACTGATGCAAAAAAAAAAAAAAAAAAAAAAAAAAGAGTCTCAAAGGGATTGGGTGATGTGTCTAAAGACACCTAACAAGGAAGATAGTTCAAGGCTCAGACCCAAACCCCTGGCTCCACACTGACAGACTCCTATACTTAGATGCCAGGGTGGTTGCCATTGGCCCAACTATCCATTTTCTCCCCTGCAACGGCAAACCAGCCTATCCGTTTTCTCCTCTGCAAAGGCAAGCTAGACTAACCCATTTCTTCCTCTGCAAGGGCAGGTGAAACACGCGGCTTTCGCCTTCACCCTTCCAGCTGGTCCTCAGCCTATGGCTGCCTTGGGGATCTTCCCCCACTGACCAATCCCCGCAGCGGCACTCTTCTCACTGTCTGTTGCCATACAGAAGGTGGCAGACGGTGACACGGTGTGTGAGAGAGCCTTCCGCAGGAAATGCAGTGTGCAAACGGATAATGTCGTCTTGAGCCCCCGGGATACGTGGGGAAGATGCTCTGGGCTCTATCAGACCTGCGAAGGAAAGAGTGATTAGTTTAAAGACCCCCGGAATCCATCTCTGACAGTTTCCTTTGTAAACACTGTTAATACCCTGGAATGCTCAAGTCATATCTAAATACACAGCTTAAATATGTAAAATCAGAAATCGGGGCATTACCAGAGGCTAGTATTCTTTATGAAATTCTTTCATGGAATATAAATCATCCAGTCTCCTCCCCTCTCCTCCCCACAAGACCAGATCTAATTTACACCTAACAAAACAGCTCTGTAACACAGCTGGTGCAGAACGCTTCTGCGTGTGGGTTTCTCTGTAACATGAATGTGGTTCTTGGGGCCAAATGGCTGGAGCAAGAAATACCTTTCGGCAATAGAGCTATGTAAGTGGCCAAGACACGGCCGAGTGACTTTGTAAATGAGCCTGGTAGAGTTGGCTCTATGGAGAATAATTGTATCGTTATGACTTCATTCAGAGGTGGAAACCCCCTTACTCAGGCAGTGGCAAGAGTCACTCAGACTCAGACACCAAACTCAAGCAACTTCCACTCAGAATGGAAAAAAATAAATAAATAAAATAAAATAAATTAAAAAAAAAACCTTGTATGGCTTCGAATGAGGTCATTTTATATGAAAAGCCACCTGACATCACTGGGTTTCCAAGGGTTCCTAAATAAGAAAATAAGTACAAATGCTTGTACTCTGAAGCCCAAGAGACATCGGGGGAAACATGGCTAAGTCTCATGTGCTCAAATGCCCTGAGGTAGCCTATCCACAGCTACAAGCAATGGAGAAAGGAGAGTGAGAATAATTACCGCTAAACCTGAGCCAGCAGCCTGCGGACCCATGGATGAGAAGCTGGCTTCTCCATGCCCCATGATGGTCTGCGTTTTAATCCCATAACAAAGTACAGACTAGTAATTGCAATGACCTCTGCAGAGTAGCACGTACAGCGGGTAGGATACACACTTAATCTGTGGTGTAATTACGTAAATATAGCATCTGAAAAACACACATCGTAGGATTGCATAGATGAATGTATAAATACCCGATATGTGTGCAGGGTTTTGGTTACTGTTCTATCATTATGATGAAACAGGACCAAAGCAACTCATAGAAGGGCAGGTTTATTTCAGCTGGAGCAGAAGCTGAGGATGCGCAGTTTGAACGGCAAGCAGAGAACAGAGAAGGCAAAAGGCTTTACACTCTCAAAGCTTGCGTCCGGCGGCTTACACCAACAAAGCCGCACCTCCCAAACCTCCCGAAGATGGCCATCAGTTAGGGAGCAGGTGTCCAAAATGCCTAGGTCTGTGCGGGACACGTCTCACCGTAACCATCATAAAGAACTCAAGAGCAACAGATGCCAAACGAACCCGGACCTGGCATTCCAGCTTCTAACCGCTTACATTCAACACCTCCTTGGAGAGTTTGTGACGTTTCCAGTTGGACATTCCAGCTTGGTCACCTGGAGGTCAAAGGTGATCCAGAGAAAGCCACTCCACCTCCTTTCTCATCTGTGACATCAATCAAATGCCAAAGGAGCAGGAATTTCAGGAAAGAATCCCGAACACTTGGCAAGCACTCATCCAGCAGGCTCCTGGGTCCATCACTGTCAGACACAGCAACCAATTCCAGGTATCACCGAGGATGAAGGCTGCACTTGTCAAAACCAGCTGTGTGGCTGAGGCATAGGGCACACTCATCTATGCACACACATGTGCATACACATTTACTCCAAAAAAATGTGTGATCCAAAAGGTTAAAGGCATACATATATGCACATGCGAATTCACACACACACACACACACACACACTGGATTTTGTGGGTCTCATAAAAAACAGAAAACAAATGCCTTCTAGATTACATTATTTTCAAACCAGCAATGTTTATTAGCTGGTGTGCTCACAGTTGGCTGAAGATTCACACTTAATTCAGAATCTCGGCTCTGTTGGGAGAATGTCAGAAATGTATAATTAGGGTGCCAACAATACACATAATGTTTTAAACACAGACTCCCCTATATACACAAATATATAGACATAGACAACATGGAGCGTGGGTGTGAATGTGTACATGTGTGCACTTGCGCATATGTGTCTTTGTAGGTATGTGTATGTATGCATGCGTGGGAGTACCTGCATGTTGTGTTCACATATGCACACATGCATGGCATGTGTGGGAGTAAATTGTGTGCACATATGTATACCAACAACTATTAATTAATCTAAAATTTCAATATTACTGCTGATTAGCCCCACCACCACCACTTTCCTTAAATCTCTCAGACCATCTAAAGGAAGAGAGAGTTTGCAAATACGACACAGGAACAAAAATGAGAAGGTTCTAGAGAAACGATTTGGCTTATTAAGACTATGCACTACGTTACAGGGGATCCAAGTTCAATACCTAGCCTCCAATTTTCATGACTCTCAACCACCTGTAACTCTAGCTCCAGGGCATCAGATACCGTCCTCTGGCTCCTTTGGGGTACTGCTCTCATAGGAACAGACCCACCTCCATAAACAGACTTACATCTGTTCTTAAAAATAAACAATTTATAAAAACACAAATGAGAGGGGGAAAAACCATCAAGAACTGTAGCGACAGCTTCCCACCTCTATCCTGAACAGGCTAGGTCTAGAGTGGGCTCTGCACTGTGCGACAGAGTGGGATCTCAGGGAAGAGGGTCTCGGGCTGTATGGTCAGGTCTCCAGGGCTAAACAAGGCAAAGGGACCGGCATCTGCCAACACCAAGTGGTCACATGATCTCAGGTAGGTACTCTTTTCTCTTTTGGGCTCCAAATGGGGTTACACAAAAGACCGAAACGCAAGTTCCTGTCAAGCGGCAGCAGGACACTGATTTGGGTTTGAATTTAGTTGTGTCTAAAGGAAGGAGTACGGTGTTAATATAATCCAGTTTTGCCAAGCTGCACTCATCGCGTGGTGGAGTTAATTCTGAAGACTGCGCGGCAGTGAGTTTTCCGAGTGACACACAATGTGGTATTTTCTGCAGCGTTGTTTGCAGATTTGGATTTAAAAAAGTCTCACAGAAAGAGACAGGTACTAGGATGATGATGACTTTGCAGAGGGAGCGAGAAGATCACAGGACAGAAGAATAGAAAACAACATCTGACTTATTGATCCTGGCTGCTCAAAAACCTTCCAGATCAACCACAGCGATGACAAAAAAAAAAAAAAAAAAAAAAAAAAAAAAAAAAAACTCGCTGCAGAAATGCTTCCCCGCGATGTTTGTCTTAGGAGGTAATCCTGTGACATTCTAGATGAAAGAAAAATGCTTCACTTCAGATCTTGGCTTTGTTGCTTTAAAACTGGTCCTGAGGTTGACCCGGGTTTTGACACCTCATCTGTGAAGGTGTTAAGTTCTTTTGAGTTCTGTGACTCTGAGAACCACCTCCGGACTGAAGTTAAAATGAAACACTGTTTCTGTAATTACTGTTCTCTTCAAAGAGAGAGACAGTTGATATATGAGGCCCCAAAGCGGGAGAATTCTCTCATCAGATTCTCCATCTACCTTCTTTGACACATAAGAATCAAGTAGCCAATGGCCCCACAGGGAAGCCTTCTGTGGCCCCCACGCTTTCCACTCTTACCACATACTAAAAACTGGATCTCAGTTGCCTCCTGCTTCTGCACTAACAGTCCATCTCTACTGACCACGAGAAGGAAGAGACCTCCCACTCCACACAGCTCCACTCAATCTTGCCTTCTCGAGTCCGTTGGTGATGAGAACCATCACAGAAGACACACTGAGGATGCTCCTGTTGATTCAGAAGCAAAAACTCGGTCGTTATGTCTGGGAAGTGCTTTACCATCTAACCTGACCCAGGAACTCTCGAGGGAAATTACTGAGAAAGGACTTGTTGGGAGCACTGTGTCCTGGGATTTATCGCTAAGCCAGCAGTCTCTGCTGTAGAACCTGATGCTGGAAACAGTTCAATGAGAGGCTAATCTCAAATATCTCCAAACCCAGGGCAAAGAGGCAGCTGTGGGCTCCTCGTCCTTCAGAAAGGAGAGACGAGCTGTGGGCTGCTTCACAGAGAAAATGAAAGGCATATGGGTGAATATAAAAACCTTAATCCTGGCTGAGGAGATGGCTCGGTGGGTAAAATGCTTGCCATACAGCCATGAGGCTCTGAGTTTGATCCCCAGAACCCATGTAAGAAGCCAGGTATGGTGGCATGTACATGTAATCCCACCACTGGAGAGGTAGCAACCAGAGGACCCCAGGGCTCTCTGGCCAGACAGTTTAACCTAATTCCTGATGCTAAGTCCTAGGGAAGGACCCTGTTTCAAAAACCAGGCTGAGGATCTTCTGGGGAGCTCTCCCAAAACTGACTCTGACCTCCACCAGTGTATGCATGCACCTGTATGTATAGGAACACACTACTCACACACCAGCATCTTCAGGAACACCCACACACCTACATGTATAGGAACACACTCACACACCTGCACCTTATACACACACCTGCATATACAAGAACACTCACACGCCTACATGTATATAAGAACACTAACTCACCTGCGTGCACAGGGACACACTCATACACATGCGTGTTGTATACATGCCTGCATATATAGGAAACACTTTGTATACATATCTGTATATACGAGAACACTTACACACCTGCATGTCCAGGGACACACTCACACGCTTGTATGTTACATTACACACACACATAATAATAATAATAAATAAAACCCCTAATGCCAGGCAGATTCGACAACTGTAACCTTCTCATCATTTCCACCAGGTAGGGAACTGCAGCAAGTCAACAGGTGTCTTTACTTGCTAGAAATTACTCAGATTCAGACACATCTCCAGTTGGATGGCAAGGTCCTCCCTCACCCCTCCAACCTCCGCCCCTTGGGAAACGGCTTCTTTCTTCCTGCTTTTAAATATGCATGCATGTTTTCTGGGCCAGCATTCTCACCGCTGGAGATCAGAGTGTATAGATGTAAAAGCAGAGAAAAAGACATACTCCACCGCTTAGAATGTGGTTAAAATTAGAGAGAAAATAAATGACTGTTCTCTGATAGTAACATAAATACAGATAGGTTTATGGTGCATGGATTGGTGATTTCTGGGCACAACGCAGATTCTACAGCTGGGTCAGAGGAAATGCCAATATCCTGGGGTAGTGTGCTTCTACAGAAAGTAAGAGAGAATTCAAGCCAGGATGAGGAACTAAGATGGAAGGGATTAACTGAAGCCTTGCAATAAATGATGTCATTGGTAGACTAGTATCCAGCCTCTAAAACAAACCCATGAGCCACACTGATAAAAGTAGATGAATGGATGGAGAAGCCAGGCATCCTTCCTGGAAGAAATATAGATGGAATGTAAAAATACAACAACAAAGATAGAGAAGAAAATCATCCATGGATGCTCAGGCTGCAGAAGGAAAGTGTGATAGGAAAATACTGTTTACTTAACCTTAAGGTATCTCCCACAAAATTACAAAGGGAGAAGTAACACTACTATAGTGAGGGAGACTGGTAACCCCTCTTAAGGTCAACAGCGTTAAGCACATAACCCACATGGGAACAAACCTGTCTGACTCCACCTCCCATAGTACATTGAAGGGAACCCAACTCAATCTCTGCAGTTCTTATAGCCCTGGTCAAAATATAAAAAAAAAAAAAAAAAAAAAAAAAAAAAAAAAAAAAAAAAAAAAAAAAAAAAAAAAAAAAAAAAAAAAAAAAAAAAAAAAAACATTAGATACTCCAAACAGGGGGGTGTTCTACTGAAAAACGGGTTTGTGCTCTTCCTGGGTGTCAAGGTCAAGAGAACATAGGGAAGTTAAAGAGCTTGTGAGGAAGAGATGGGGCTTAAAGTAAACAGAGACAAGAAAATGTGTCCTGTGAGTCCGATTGGGATCCTACCCTCGAAGACATAAACTATTGACTATTATGTCAGTGTTAAATGCCAATCATCTTACTGTGAGATATGAAAATGCAGTTCCTTCAAACTGTTAACTAAAATATCTAGAAGGAAAGAAGTATAAGACCTCTCAAATTTATCCTCAAATGCTTAATAAAAAATAGTGTGTGAGAGACAGAAAGAAGGAAGATGGACCAAAAAAATGGGTGAGAAAAAATTATTATTAATGAATCTGGGTGAAGTGTAAAATAATTTCTTAAGCTATTCTTGTCGCTCGGCTGTAAATTTAAATTCCTATCAAAATAAAAACTGACAGTAATCTAACCATTCTAAAGTGCCTGGAGGAAGCCCCACCTCTCCTTACCCTCCCACTGAAAATGAAGTCCTAGATCATGGGACCTTATTGTTAGAAAAGGAGTTTTTGATTCTCTCCAGAGACAGCCTGAGGCATGGAGGCTTGTGCAACCAGCTGGGTGACCCATCCTAGTCTTCCTAAAAGAAGAAGGGGTCAGTGAAAATGCGTAGGGAGACAAGAGGATAATGAAGGGAAATAGGATCGAAGTTTATGACACACGATTCTGAATTTTTCAATTAAAAACTGAAAACTCTAAAGCCCAGTCTTTCCAAGCCATTTAGTCGTTTCCCCATCACTTAGACAATCCATTATAATCTATGCCTCCAAAGACCTGAAGATGGTCATGTAAATCCCTTAATACACACATACACACACACACACACACACACACACACACACTGGGCAATTCTACTTGTGCTCAGCTTCCTTACTGCCTGGGCGTCAGCACTGATACCCACCCCAACCCTTATGATACCCGTGGTCCATGTACTCATTCTTCCAAACACCCTAATCTCACCCGATGGTCACATTTAGCTTTCTAGACTTATATACCTCCCTGAACAGCTGCCTAGTTGATGAAGGCTGAGATTTGGGACAAGTCTGAATGACCACAATGAGTAAATGTGCTTTAGTCTGGGAAGATCAACACGATCCCCTTCCAGGCTCTGCAATGTTTTCAGGTAATCTGTCTCAGAATCCTCAGAATCATTTGGGAAGTAAGGGATGAAGATGCTCAAGGTCCATGGGGGATGTCATGAAACTTGCTGAGGATCCATTCTAAAGATCAGATACGTCAAAGTCTTCTTGGGCATGAGCTGGGTTGAGATGAGCCTGGATGTCCTGTTATTTGTGTCGCTCTCCTCATTAATTCCTTCCCTGTAACCAACCCCGATGTAAAATGCCCCAAAAACATCACCGAGATCCTGGAGGTTCGACTCATACATCTGCTGAAGAATGGCCCTTGCTGACTTAGCTTCCAAGGAGTGCCTTCAAACAAAGTCACAGAAACTTGGAAAACTAAAATCAGCAAAATGCTATAAATCACTATAAATGTTAGCTGAAGTAGGATTTTTATTTAATAGTAGATACATTTATAATTCACCTAGTGATGTGGGAGTGTCATATATCAATCTGTTGATTTCATTGGTTAAGTTATAATAAACCAGCTGCTTGGCCTCATGGCTTGGAACATAGATGAGAGGAGTAAACAGAATAGAATTCTGGGCGGAAGAGGAAGTGAGGTCAGACTCTGCTCTGCTTCCAGAGAGACAGCTCTGCTGGAGCATAGACGCCATGCTCAGCTCTCCCAGACAGATGCACGCAATGAAGCTCCTCCAATCCCGGATGGACTTAGGCTAGACTCTTCCCGGTAAGCGCACCTTGGGGTGCTTACACACATCATTAGAAATGGGCTAGTCCAGGTGTGAGAATTAGCCTGTAAGGGCTAGAGTTCATGGGCCAAGCAGTTCTTTAAATGAATACAGTTTGTGTGTTGTTATTTCGGGCATGAGCTAGCCAAGCGGCCGGGGTGTTGGGGACGCAGCCCCGCCGCCGCTCCTATTTCAACAACCTAGCAACTGCCCTATAATGAGCTCCTGTAACACTGCCAGGTAAAGAGACTTCCCTAAAGCAGGCTTGTTTTCTTCTTATTCGTGTGTGTTTGCATGTGTGAGTGCATGAGTGCATGTGTGGCACACACACATGTGTTACAGGTGCTCATGGAGGACAGAGAGGGTTTTGGATCACCTTGGACAGGACTTACAGGTGTCTGTGACCCACATAACATGGGTACAGGGACTAAACTCCATTACTCTGAAATTGTACCAAGTGCTCTTAAACACCGAGCTACCTCTCCAATCACATAAAAAAGGTTTGAATCAACCTTAAAAAAAAGAAGAAGAATAATTCTGAAAGACTTATGTTAGTTGGAACTTTTAAGCTAGTTGTGAAAAATGTCAATTTATGTATCTGGGAAACAAAGAAAAAAATTCATTTGCCTTTATACATAGCCAGAATTTACTGAGGGATAATTAATTATGTTACACTGCTTATAAATTAAAACACACACACACACAAAAGACAGCAATGGGGGCTTGGGTAATAGTTCACCAAATAAAGCACTTTCCTTGCAAGCATGCAGATCTACATCTAGTCACCTAAAACCCACTTTTAAAAGAAACATGGTGGGTGCTTGTGATCCCAGTGCTGGGGAGGCAGAGACAGGCAGATTCCTCAGTGCTGTAGAATATTATTTAGATGTGTTACATCTGTTTATTCTGTGGAACATTTGTTTAATGATGCAAAGATGTGTTGCATTCTTTCATGGTGCATTTCTTTAACTCTGTGAAGCTGTGATATTTTGCCTGTCTAAAACACCTGATTGGTCTTACAAAGAGCTAAATAGCCAATAGTAAGTCAGGAGAAAGGATAGGTGGGGCTGGTAGACAGAGAGAACAAACAGGAGGAAGACTCTGGGAAAAGAATCGAGGAGCAAGGAAAGAAGGGGCCAGCCACCCAGCTACACAACAAGCCATGGGATAAAAAGCAAAGAAAAGGTATACAGGAACAGAGAAAGATAAAAGTCCGGAGGCAAAAAGTAGACAGGTTAATTTAAATTAAGAAAAGCTGACTAGAAACAAGCAAGCTAAGGCTGAGTGTTCATAAAGAATAAACCTCTTAAGATTTATTTGGGAGCTTGGTGGTGGGCCTTCCAAAGAGCAAAAAGCCAAAGATTAAAAAGAAACCAACTACACTTGGGACTCACTAGTCCACCAGCCTAGCCTACTCTGAACTCTAGGTCAATGAGAGACCCTGTCCCAAAACAAGGTGGGTGGCACTTGAGAATGACAGACAAGGTTGCCAGCTGGCCTCCACATGCAGATGCACACACATGAGAACACACACACATACACACACTTGTGCACTAGCACGCAAAGACGGCAACTAGCTTCCCATGCCTATCTTCCTGGAAAGAATTTGTGTCATCTAGAAAGGTAATTACTATTGAATAAGCCAACTGTTAGAGACAATTATTTATTCTCTTATTTTCACCCTTGCCCTCGGAGCATCTACAAGGGGGTTAGGGCGGGGCTAACAGTACATCATGCTCACTGTGTGGTCCTATCACTGATAAGGTCCTGCTTATGGTTTCTGAAGAGAAGGCTGTGAGTCCCCAAGTCTCTTCTCTCCCTAACTATCATCTCGAGCTGAGCAGTGAGAACGAGGCTCCCCTTCGTATCTCTTAAACATCATGACTTTATCATCGTTACTCTGGGGTTCGTGAAGTGAAAAGACAGAGAAATCGATGCGCACCCTCTTAAGCACAAGGACACAAATTACCCTTGAGTTAATAATTTACTAGTTTACAGAGCCGAGGGAGAAAAAGCAAGATCTTGTGTAAGTGAAATAAAGTGTGTGTGTTTATAAATAATTCATGCTTTAATTAAAAACGCCTATGGATCATCGTGGCCAACCTAAAATCAGCTAGACCAATGTGCTTTTTATCAGCTTTCATAAAAAAAAAAAATCAAGGAGTTATCTGATAAGATTTTGCCGGGTTTCTGAAGGTCCCAGTCACATGTCACATGAGATCACTCAAAGCCTGGCTCTATAATTAAGTCTCAGTGTCAAGAGGAGGAGATGCTTTCAGAACAGCAGGTACATGGTTGGCTGTGCTGCATGAGGCATAATGAGGGTTTTGGATTTAACACTCTAATACTTGTTTTATTACCGCACTCAATTGTCCGTGCATCTTAGGATTCGTGTTGTGTGCATCGGCTAAGTCATGTTTCTTTCATTAGCTGAGGCAATTAATGTACACAGAGCCTTTAAGTGCTCTCTCTCCATGCTTCCTCCTTGTATAATTCGGTTTGCGATGATTAAAATAATTTTTCAATGGAGATGCCACGGCCTAATGAAAAAATATGCCGCAGTAATGTAAGAAGCATTTGTAAACATTTTCAGGGAGATGCTGCTTGTTGTCGCACGGCACAGCGGCAGATGGCCGTACAAAGCAACTCATGCTTGACAACCGACAGAGACAGACCTCAGGGGATTGGGGTAAATGGACGGAAGAATGGGAAAATGTAATGCCACGTCATAAATGGCTTTTAGTCTTCCGTTTGATGTGTTCGGTTAAGTACCAGATACCAGATAGTATTGACAACTCATGACTTAGCCTGGCTAAACCTTTAACTATTAAGCATTTACCTGCACTGACCCGGACTAACCATCTTATACCCACCACTTCTTACTCAGTTATAGTAACAGAGAAAAGCTGAGACACAGGATTGTAATGATTTCCCCAACGGTCGAGTTCAGGTTAGAACTGGGGGATCTAGTCCCTGCAGTATTCCTGTCCATGATAAATTTGACTTCCTGTCTGAGTTTCCTTGTGATTTTTAGTCTTGGAGTGAATTATTGAACTTCTCCGTGCCTCGGTTTCACATCTGAAGAATATAGAGGTGATAGCTAGGTCGCGGTGTGATTGTAAGATCAAATCCATGTGTGTGTCGCATTCTGGGAAGCACGCCTGACAATTCCGTGAGTCGATTGTGGTTTTATGCAGGATGTGATGCTTTGGCGGTGCCTATTAGTAAGTGAACATGTGTGTGAGTGGTCTCAGGGATGACTTTCACACACATTACCTGTCATCATCACAACCAAGATTAATTAACCTTCTGAATATTTTTCCTCATTTAACAAGTGATTATCCTACTTGATGCACATTGCCAACATTGCGATGGATCTATTTCCTAATTATGTCTCACTTCTGTGGGCTTGATAGGATAATCAAGACTTTAGCAGCAAGTTGGATGTGGTTAGATAAAGTAGCACTTACGTTGGCTACATTGTGTGACATAAATCCCTTGATCTGCAACATAGAAATCTACTGTGAGCATCTGCCATCCTTCCAGGGCCAGTGAGCTCCAAAGCAATCACTGGGTTTGTTACTTGGTGTGGGAAATCCTTCTGTCTATGTGTTGCTTTTATTGGTTAATGAATAAAGAAACTTCCTTGGCCTGTTGATAGGGCAGAACTTAGGTAGGTGGAAAAAAAAACTGGACTGAATGCTCAGAGAAGGAGGTAGAGTCAGAGAGACACCATGGAGCTGCCACTGGAGATAAACATGCCAGAACTTTAGTAGGTAAGCCACAGCCATGTGGCAATATACATATTAATAGAAATGAGTTAAATTAATATAAGACTTACCCAATAAGAAGCTAGAGCTAATGGGCCACACAGTGATTTGATTAATACAGTTTCTTTGTGATTATTTCAGGTGTAAGCTTACCAGATGGCCGGGAACCAACAAGCAACCTCAACAGTTACTGATTTCTGATTCTCCACTTAAGATCCTGCCTTTCCTCTGAGACTCAGTTTAAATGTGCCCTCCTCAGAAAAGCTTGAAGATCTGTTCTTTTTTCTCTCTGGCCTGAACTTTTGAAAGCAGAGGAAAAGAAAACATCAAAAACAAAATCCCATTATCCTCCCAACAACAGTCCTTAATTTTCAACTTAGTGAACCTCTAGTTTTCAGCCAACCTAGCAGGTGTCTTTCCCGAATCCTTTGCAGCTACATATCACAGTGACTCAGCTGTGGTGGACAGGGTGTATGTAGAAGTACTCTAAGAAGTGTCCTTAAAGAGAGGCATGCCACTCTTTACCCTGAATCCCATAGACATGAGACATCTGGAATTATCCACCTCTAAAACTTGTTTCTGTGAGAAGGAAATAAGCCTAGATGTTCCCTCATTTGTACCTGAATTCAACTTTCTCACCCAGTTGTCATTAAATTCCCTCTGGTGCCAATATCTTTCCTCTATCACATTGTCTCATCATATCCAACAGCTAGTACAGCTACTGCTGTTCGAAGCATGAATCCCAAAGGGAAGGACTGCAAATTAAGCATGCACCATGGTGCCAGCCTCCTATAGATTTTGAAAATGACCCT
Source organism: Alexandromys fortis (assembly GCF_014885135.2). Taxonomy (NCBI): domain Eukaryota; kingdom Metazoa; phylum Chordata; class Mammalia; order Rodentia; family Cricetidae; genus Alexandromys; species Alexandromys fortis. The sequence continues at coordinate 12,898,015 of NW_026067892.1, read as the reverse complement.
GATGCAAGATTCAGCTGTTTCAGAAGGTGAGGGAGACACTTAAAATACAGGTCCTGGTGTCACGTCATTAGGAGCATCCTCTTCTGCATGACCAGGACAATCTTTCTCTGACACAGATTCACAATGCATGATGGGAAAGAAGCAGAGAGTGCTGTGTCTGGCCAGCCAAGCTCTCCTCCCTCGCACTTAGGCAGAAGGCCTTTGCTGTTATTGTGAGGGACTCTGGCACCAGAGTCTTTGCTTCAAGGATTCAACAGTTTGGCAGGAAAAATGGTATGGTCTGAGGTCATTCAGGTTGAGTACTTAGAAAGAGTGACTGGTAACTCTGGGGAAGAAAGGAGCCATGACTCATCATAGAATTCTTACATCTAAACCAAGGCTATGGGTTATGATCATGAGCATCATGATGCTGTCTAGGACCTAGATTTAACCAGTAAAGATAAAGATTCTTATCCAAGCTACCTCAGGTTTTCCAGAGGTTCCTGGGGTTCCATCAGTGCTGTGCCCACTGTTGTTTTCCTGTTTTTGTTGTGTAGATCTGGAAGTCTCACAGTGTCGTAGGAAAGTGGGACTTACTGAGCTCTCTTTGTTAAGGGAGGAGACAGATTAATGCAAATGAGGTGGCTGCACACTGTGAGGAAAAACTGTGGCTGGAATGCTGGGTTCTGTGACATTTTGGGACATTAATTAGCTCATGCTTTTAAGCATAGAATTGCATTTTTGAGATCTCAAGTTCTTTATATAGAAAAAGAAAGGAGTCGATGTGTTGCCTATAGACCACTGATTTTTAATCTCAGAGAATCCCAAAGGAGGGAATGTATTGGGGAAAACAGAGAAAGAAAATGGACAAGTAAAATCCCAAGCACGGGTGAGCTTGGATTGGAGAACCACCAACCCCTCTGATGCAATACTCTCCTTATACCCATGGGCTCCACACTGGGTTCTCCATCACCAAAAGCTGAAGACAAATCCTCATTTTTTGTTGTTGTTTTAAAGTGTTGTCAAGAACTATACTAAGAGCAGTATGATCTTTAGTAAGGAATAACACCCCCCCCCCTCGCTAGTCAACAATCATCCTTACTCCATGAGCATTCTGAAGTATGGACCCTACTGGAGTAGGAACAGTGGTCTCCTATGGAAGGTTGGCTATCTCATCATATCCTGGCATTTCAGCTTCTTCTCACATAGATACTCCAAGTATTTCATAGGCATCATGCAGTGCGAGCAACAGGCTGTTCCAGAAGAGTGCTTATTATCTCGTTAAATCTCTGTGACATCAGTAAGGCAGCTCATTGGTGTAATGCTAAATGCATGCTGCGTTGTAAATCTGCTGATGGTTCCAAACAGCTGGAGACTTCTGCACACAGAGAGAATGGGAAAGACCAAGAGAAATCCAGCAGGATGGAAGGAGCAGGAAGTGGTGATGGTGACCCATGGCGACAGAGACCCAGTTGTGTGTTGTTCTTACCCCAACTCATCCTCATGTAAGTCTGATGCACTGCTGAGAACAGAAGACAAATCCTTTCCTTCTGTTCTACTGCAGTAAAGTACTGTTCGTGCTGACTGACAGGCAGAAATTATTGTCCCAACAATGAGTGCTGTTATTACTACTTGTTGAGTGACTCACCTTGTGACAGAAACCACAATGAACCCTTGACTGGCATCTCTTCATTTAAGCCATGCGATTTCCTGAAGGGTCATTTGCAAATGAGAACTCTGGGGTTCACTGATATTGCTGGCCTTGCCCAACCCATTTACTGGGCACATAACAAACCCACATCCGTCTAGCCTCTAGTTCTTCACCATGAGCCGGCCCCTGTTCCAACCCTGGAAGTTTCTTGCTTTGAAGCAGAAGTCAAGGTACCCGTGTTGAGTTGTCACCAGTCACACTATTCTGGGTGACAAATGGAATTTAAAAATACTCCTATGTAGCCCAGTTATTCCACTCCTGAGCATATATCTGAAGGATTCTGTATCTTACCACAGACACTCACACATCTGTTTATTGCTGCTCTGTTCATGGCAACAAGGAAATGGAACTAGCCCAGATGTCCAGCAAAAGCTAGATAGATAAATGTCCATGTGGTACATATATACAATGGAATTTTATTTAACTTCAAAGAAAAATAAAATTTTCAAGAAAATTAATAGTCCTGAATAGTATGTTATATGAGGTAACCCATGCACAGAAAGAAAAAAAGGAAAAATGTCTCCCCTTGTTCATAGATCATATCCTGTTATGTATACCTATGTATGTAAGCCAATATAAGTATGGGTGAAGTCAAAATATCAAGAAAGGAGAGCAGGAGAGAACAATATTAGGTGGTGAGAAAGGATGGAGAGTGGATGAAGGATACTTGGGACATGAGAAAGGAAAAGAGTTAGAGGAAGCAACCAAGGCTGAAGAAGGATGGAGGGGAATGAAGATGGAGGCAGGAAAACCACAAACACACTTTGTCCAAAAATGTTATCCAAGGCTATCTAACACGTTATACACAAACTTAAACTATAAAAGAAAATACTTTTTAAGGAGGAATAACTATCCTTATTGCTACTGGTAAAATTATTGAAGCAAAACTCTCTGCAAAGAATGGAAATCAGTTGGTTCATTAGTTTTTTTTTTCTTTTTCTTTGTTGTTTTTTTTTCCTTTTTCTTTCTCTTCTTCTCTCTTCTTCTATTTGATAAGGGCTTGCTTTTTTATTAGCATACAAATCACTAGGTTTCATTTTGACATTCCCGTGACTCTCTTCTGCTTCCCTCCCCTGCCCATGGCTGACCACTTCTGGTCCCCTTTCTGTTTTTATATCACACATAGCATGTTCTTTCCTTCTTCTTATTTTGTCATAGTTTTCTTTATTCTTAAGAATTCCATGCAGGTGTGAAATGGCATATGATCCTCTCTACCTCCATTTCCGTCCTCACACTACCCCGAGCTCCCAACATATCCCCCTTGGATCTTCAACACCCTGGTGCTTTTGTTGATACTTATTAATCCCAATTAGTACAGAGCTAATCTGCATTTGCTGTCCTTGTGACAGAGCCAAACTACCCAGGAAAATCTTAATCTTAATTTTGATCTCTTCTCTGCATTGATTTTTCCAACAAGCGACTGTCGTCTCATCTGTATGGAAATTTCTAATTCTCTGTGAGGCCCTATAATCCTCCAAAGAAGAGTTTCAAAGCACAGAGCTAATGTGTCCATTTGAATTTTAATGCATGTGCATTTTAATGTCCACAATGTCTCTTCTAGGTGGGTTTGTTACCGCAAGATCAATATCGTCTCATTAGCAATTGTCTGCCTATGAAATTTTCACTGGCCTATGTTCTTTGAATGAAGCACTGATTTTTCACAAAGATAACCTCTTTCAAATGTATAGTGTACTTTGACTCTAATCCCCCCCATACTCTCCTTACCCCTTCCTTTCCCTCACCCCTGATGCTCTTGTTCCTTCCCTGTCTCCCTCCGTCTTCATGTTTGTATATGTATGTTCTCACATATATATGAGTGTACGCATGTACTATTATGTTTCTATCCAAAATTTAGGATCCACAACTGAGAGGAAACATTTAATATTTGTCTCTCTGAACCTGGATTTTCTTCCTTTATATACTGATCTCCTACTTGACCCGTTTCCCAGCAAACACCGATGTCTCCCTGTTCTTCGTGGCTGGATGAAGCCCCATCGTGCATTTATACCATGTTTCCTTACCCATTCATGTATTGGTGGATACTTAAATAAATACATGTGCAAAATTCTAAGCCTCCTGGGTGCAATCTTTAAAGAAGGTATTATTAGTATGAATCTAAAATAAAGACTAATCGCATCTGGGTTAGCTGAGAATCATGTTAAATCAGTGTTAATCTCCTTAGCAATAGAAACCTGTTCTATGTTCCCTGCTTAGGAAGAGTGATCAGGGCACTGGCTGTATGTTTTGAACCTCAGATCTGGGTGCACGACAACAGGATTGCTGGGGAATATTCAGAACACATGTTTCCATCCTAGTAGGGGAAGGCACCGAAGGTACTTGGAAGGCATTGTTCCCGCAACACACATGGGTTTCAAAGAACAGCCTCATATTTTCCTAAAGATACAGCCAAAAGCAAACAGAAGCCTTTGACAGCTGACGTTAATTATATAACCAAGTAGGTGGGCCAGCGGGGAACCTTAGAAAGCAGCTTGATAACACAGGAAATCAGTTCCTCGACTACTTTCAGTTTAAAGAATCCCACATCAAAACTTAATGAGAAACCACATGTTCTGGTAAATTCTGGCTTAAAATTTTATGGTTATTTACAGGCTTTTTGGTTCACGGTGTTTGGCCCTACAGTTGCCTTTTTAGAACACCAAAAAGACAAGCTAACGTGAGTACGAGCACATAGCAACTAGCTTTGGTTTATCTTTGTAAGGAGACAAAAAATATATTTAATTAAACAAACAAAGAAAGCAAAGTCACATGAGCCATGACTTGGAAGTTTTGGCTTAGGCAAAGCCTGGTAGCACATGTTAAGGAAATAATTGAAATTCCAAAGTAATTAACTTATAGCCTGCCAAAAGACTCCATTCTCTTAATTTTACAGGCATTTGTCTCTGTAATAAAATGTTATAGATGGCATCGTAAAAAATCTCTCACCTATTTGAATTTTCAATTATGTTCAGCCATGTCTCTTAGTAGAATTTGGCAGCAGAAGTAATGTGAGGTTTCCTTGTTGTCCCCTCTCCCACAAAAATAAAGCCTTACTCATCTCAAAATCAACTATTACACTGTGCTAAATGAAGCAGAGAGATGAGCTACCTAGTAGCATATTAGATACAATTTCAAAAGGAAACCAACTGAGTTCCGGGTACAAAGTGGCTTAACAAAGATTTATTTCCTTTTGTACCCCAAACCCCACCCTCCAAAGTGTCTATTTTTAAAGCAATGCACACACAAGAGACAGAGCAAATGAAGGAGGGCAGCGGGTTTCGACACCGTGGAGTTGGAACACAGAAGCCTTTTGATGAACGAACAAGACACAGACAGAGAGATGCTCAGGAAACCGTGCAAATGTCCGCTAGGGAGCCCATCACAAAAAAAAAGAGGGTCCCGAACAGAACCAACGGCCCAAAGGGATAAGAACCACAGAGGCTGACTGAAGGAAGCGCAACAGAAGAACCACGAGTCTAAACAGTCCCTGTCTCTACCTCCATTCCCAAATAAAAAGTGTGGCCTAAGTTAAATCGGAAAGATAAATGAGAGCTATGGTTCGCACAGAAAATGCTGATTGAAACCAACCATAGATTCCTGGACGTTGGCATTTGAGAGTTCAAGGAAGCAAGACTGCTTGCTATCATTACTGGCTGGGGACTTAAAGAGGAAGAAAAACAACTCAGAAATTAATCTTCGATTTATAAGGTTCTCATCCATTATCAGTGACAATAGAGAACAAACCTTTGGAAATATTTGGTACCCACTGTGCCTCTAAGTGCCTAATTATTTAGTGCCTGAGCGTCTAAGTATTTGTTAAACGCTGTGTCTGTAACATTAACCTTTATAATTTATTGGCTTTGTTCTCACTAATTAATTGTGCTTTCATTAATATTTTAAATATTCAGTGGCCCAGTTGCCGATCATTATAATGTCATCAGACTACATTAAGAGAATTTAACTTAAAAGTGTGTACAGAAGGCAAAATCAAAAAATTTAAAACATGAGCAAGTTTCTCTTTTTTGTATGACTTGACCCTGATAAGGGTTTGGGTTGGTCAAGCCAATATTTACAGTATAAAACAAACTTAAGAACTAATACAAGTACAGCTTATTGTGAAAGAAAAGCTGGGGCCTGATCCTATTGTTCAAGTCCCAGAAGCTAACAGAACATGAAACGAAATCTATAATGGAATTTTAAGAGCCAATAATGTTCTACTCAGTAGGATGTGTACTCTTCAACATCATAAAGAATCATAAGAATCATAAAATCCCTTCGATTACAGAAGACATTTTCCTTCTTTCCCAACATAAACATAAGATGTTTACAGAGTCTAAAATTCACCCATGGCACAGAATTATAATCCTCTATATTCTCAAAGGCCCTTTAGGCACATGTACCTCCATAGCAAGGAGACCTAGAAGAATCCAACTTCAAAGAAGAAGATTAGGAGTTCAAGGCCAGCTCAACCACATAGCAAGTTCAAGGCCAACCTGAGCTGTACAGAGAAAGAGGTTGACTAGAAGAGAATACCACAATTGGGCCAAGTCAGATTCACAATGAGAGTAAATGTAGAAGCGTGTGGGGAGAGTTGGAGACAGACAGACAAGCAGCCAGACAGACAGGCAGACTAAAAAAATCTATTGAAAGTCTAAGACAAGGGGGAGCTTCAAGAGAGTCAGAAAATGCACATTAGCTTTTTAAAAAGCCCTAATAATGTTTACAGCTGGCTTCCCAACAATAATAAAAACCAGAAGGCAATCGAATGATGTCCTTAAAAGAACATAGTAATTCACAACCATAAGTACACTAGGGGAGAAAATTCTCTCCATGTGGATATAATCTGACAAAGTGAAATTTTTTCTTAGCTTAACACTAAAGTGGGACACCATTAAAGAGAGGAAGGCAGTGGGGAGAAACTAGACCTGATCATATAAAATAGCACTTGTAAGCTTATATGTAAAAATAAATCCTATAAAAACTGCAAGCTATTACCTTTAATGGATGGATATTTACACAACTAAAAACCAATTAACCGACACTAATGCATGCAAGGGCATGTATACAATTTCACACACACACACAAAAGTGAGTGTTTAATAACTATAAAAACTTTCAATGTTCATTAATAGTAAAATAACGAAAACCTCTTTTTTTTTGAAACAGAGTTGTTCTCTGTTGTTCTGGCTGAAGCAAAAAAAAAAAAAAAAACCTCTTACAGAGTGTTTCACATATACAATGGCCAGCATTTATGATAAAATATTGTAGTCCCCTTACACTGCTGATATGAGTGTAAATTTTTGAGCCCTTTATAGACAGAAACTGAATGGTATACCAGAAAAATACGGTTTTTTTTTTTTTTTTTTGGATCTTCTTTTGCTCCAGTAACTCCAATTCTGGGAAAGTACAGTTAGTCAACAATGAAACAGGTAAACAAAAGGCTCAACTCTAGCGTTCATAACATACTTTTTGTATGGGTAAGATTGGGAAATGCCTTAAATTTTCAGTAATAAAGGACTCATGCAAATGGTAAAATATACAATACATACAAGGTAATCACAGTGTGCTATAATGAAAAAAATATAATCAAGCCAGCTTGGCAATGCTGCACTTTGGTAGAGAAATATTCCTAGAAAACACTCAAGTTGTATGAACTAGCATACTATCTACTCTAAGCTTTACATCTGGAGTCTTTTTCTGGATTCGTACATCATTTTCTTTTCTTAACCTTAACAGCCTTTCAGGTTTAACAGAGTCTCAGAGTTTCGATACGATCACCTCAAACCAGCTGGCTGATGAAGGGTTCAGGAGCATCTTAAGCAGAGGACATATGGGACCAGGAAGATTCTTCAGCGACTCTTTGGCCCTATCTCTCAGTTCTGTGAGAAGTCTACCTGGGAAGTCCCAGGGAGGACATGGGTCTCTTTACTGTATTCTCTTGTGTCTCAACTTTCCTTTTTTGTGAATGACTTCAGTAAAGAAAAGCTACATCTGGACTTGGGGTGAGGCAGAGATCGCCCTGAAATTCAGCTGTGTTGCTGATTCCATGAAGAATCTTCATAAAGGAATTCAGAGTGTAAAGGTCACCTACCTATGCCTCCAGAAGACTGGGTCCTCGTCTATCACCGTCTGTGCTGGTTAGGTTTTCGCAACTGGAACAAACTCGAGACACCTGGGAAGAGAGAAACTCAATTGAGGAATTGTCTCCAACAGATGGGCCTGTGAGGGCCTGGGAGGCAGTTTCTTGACCCCTAATTGATGTGGGCTGTTGCTTTAGGTCTGGGCTACATGAGAAAGGTAGCCGAGCAAGCCAGTAAGAGCATCTTTCCATGTTCTCTGCTTCAGTTTTTACCTCCTGCCCTGAGCTCCCCTCTGTGATGGAGAGTCCGCTGGGTGTTGTAAACTGAAATAAACCCCTTCCCCATACCACTTGGTTTTGGTTGGTGTTTGATCACAGCAATAGAAAGCAAACCAGGACAATCACCGAGCAAGCCACCCTCTTCGTTGTTCCTTGCGAGCAAACACTCCCGAATCTTGCATTTTCTTAAGCACAGTGCATCCATCCCATCGCACAGTGAGGCAATAGCACATCTTGTAAAGAAAAACAACAAGGCGCGAGATTAAAGGCTTCTTAACCACAAGTCTCAGAAAATGCGGTTCACTAAGACTCTGACTGTGCAAATATTAACTGTAGCATCGTTTCAGACAAACCAGTTAAGTCTGTATCAACACTCTGGTGCAGAAGAGCCAAGTCAAACATCATTATCTCATACAAATTTCTGTTGCTAGGATACCAACTCCCATTCTTTATCTCAGTAATGGAGCCATTTTCTGAAAAAATCTTTTTAAAATAAATTAGATAGATAGATAGATAGATAGATAGATAGATAGATAGATAGATAGATAGATAGATAGATGACATGTATATACATATATGTATACATGTATATATGAGACTGGGAAATTGTATTTTTAGTAACTTATAGTTGATGATTATCTTTGTTCTCCTATTACTGTGATGAACACCCTGATAAAAGCAAATTAAGGGGAAAAGGGTGCATTTTGGCTCACAATTTGAGGGTACCACCCATCATGGTAGGGCAATTAGGTGGCAGGGGCTTGAAACTGCTGATTACGCCAACACCCACAAGAAGCAAAAAGAAATGGGTGCATGCCAGGGCTCTGTTCACTTTCTCCATTTGATAAAATCTAGGATTCTCTTACCCAGGGAATGGTACTTCCCACATTTCAGATGGATTTTCCCACACCGTTAACATAATAAACACAATCCCCCACAGGCATGCCCAGAGGCCACTCCTCCCTGGGAAGCTAGATTCTGTCCCTGTGAAAGTGCTCTAACCAGCACAGTGGGGTGAGCCACAAGTCTAGGCTCTTTCCAAGATGACTTCTCTATCAGAAGAGAAACCCCTTATGTTAAAGGAGGTGAGCAAAAACCATGTTTGGAACAACTCAAGATATTTAAAATCCACCTGTCTTGCCTCCACATTAGATTTGAAGTCCTACTACTACAGAAAGTAGTAGCTATCCAGAGAACAATCGTGAATTTTCATTAATTCTGGTGCTTCTTTTTAAACCAACAACTTTACATTCAAATTTCCCACAGAAGATTCCTTTCTGGAAAATGCTCCCTCATACATACGACTAGCCTAGTGGCTGGCGTGTTCCTGGCTTCAATCCTGCCAGAAAGAGGCAACATATAAGAACTCTTTTCTGCAGCATGCGGGCTGGAAAAAAAAATGTAGGTTTTTAATGGTACCTGCGTATTTACTAAAGGCTCACAATGAAGAACCAGGAATCTGTCAACAGCCAGAGTGGAAGAACAGTGACCATGCAAACAGGAAATAGTGAACAGAGGAAGGAAGACAGACAAGGAGAAGCATTAGAGAGGGACCTACTGGCGCATCATAGCTCCTGGTTGAGGTCCAGCTGCCCCCTTACTGTCCTTACAAAGGCAGCCTTTCATTAGCATATCCCTCTGGCTCAAGCTGTGATCCATCAAGATTCTGTTACTTAGACAGGCAGGATGGTACATTCCTGAAATCCCAACACTTGGGATTTGGAAGCAGGAGGATCAGAAATTCGAGGTCATCTCAGAAACATAGCAAGTTCAAGACCAGCCTGGTCTGTGTGAAACTCTGTCTCAAAATACAAAAACAAACAAACAAAAAAAACCTGCTGCAGAATAATCCTTTTGTACACTGAGAAGGTGTTTTGTTCTCATTGGTTTAATAAAGGGCCAACTGGCCAATAGTTGGGCAGAAAGAGGTTAGGCAGGTGAGCCAGACTAAGAGAACACTGGGAAGAAGGAGGGTGGAGACAGCAGCCAGAGACCAGAGGAAGCAAGAGATGAACATGCTGTGCTGAAAGAAGGTACCACCACATGGCAGAGCAGAGCAAAGAGACATGCGTTCATTTAAGCTGAAAGAGCTAGTTAGTAACAACCTTTAGGCTATCACCTGAGGATTTATACTTAATAAGTCTCTGTGTGGTTATTTAGGGAGCTGGTGGTCCAGATGAAAAACTATCTAAAAAAAAAAAAAAAAACTTTTTTTTTGCCTAATTCGACACTTTTTCTCTATAAATCCTATCAATGTTTTCCAGCTTCTAGGTATTCCCAAGCTCAAATTATATCTAGCTTAAAACAAACCATTTACATATTGTGAAAAAGCAATTTGAATATATATTTTTCTTTCAATTGTTTTAGGTCATTGGATATAGCCCACAGCAAAAGAGCTTGACTTGAGATTTAAAGACAAATAACCCAACGATAGGGATTTCTTTAAGCATGCTCTCAATTGAATCTACTTCGTTTCTTCCTAACTTCCAACAGACAGGTTTCCTTTCTGGTCACAATGCCAAATACTAGTCTAGGACCTCAAATCCTGCAATGCTTTTCGTGTCTGTGGGGTCTGAGGCTCTCAATAACTATATTACTCATAGAATAGAAGCTCATACACTTAATTAACACTCTGTATGCTGAGTGAACTTCAACCTTCTATAACCCCAAAACTCAGTGACTCAAAAGAACCAAAGCTTATTGGCTGTTTTGGCATCTCATGCAAGACACCACTCCCACAGAGATGTATTTAACTTGCTGCTGTCAGTACAGCAATACGCAAGAAGCCCAGGAATGCCAACTGTCAGAGACCTGTCCTTCCCAGAAGGACAAGTCCACTCTCATGCCATTGACCAGAACTGGTCAAGTGGTCTTGGCTAAGCCACAGACAAGAACCAACATGGGCAATGGTTAAGCAACAGTCACTGAGACCAAGAAGAAGCACGGACTTGGGAAGTTATGTATGATGTGGGTTTGTTGGTAAGAACACTGTGGATCACAGGGCAAGAATCACAGCAGATAGTACTAAGGAAATACCCATCGAAGTGCATCCTGTGGGAGACTGAAGATTTGAGTTTGGTCCTCAGTATCCACATAAGCATCCAGGATGGTAGAGCAGCCTTGGAATTCCAGCGACTGAGGATGCAGTCTCACTAATTTACTCACTGTCTTAGTTAGGGTGTCTATTGAGGTGAAGAAACACCATGCCCAAAGAGCAAGTTGGGGAGGAAAGGGTTTATTTAGCTTTTACTTCCATATCATTGCTCATGGTTGAAGGAAGTCAGGACAAGAACTCAAACAGGGCTGGAGGAAGGAGCTGATGCAGAGGCCATGGAGGGGTGTTGCTTACTGGCTTGCTCCTCATGGGAGCCTGCTTTTTTATAGCCCCCTGGACTGCCATCCCCACCACTAACAAAAGGGCTGGGCCCTCCCCAATCGATCACTAACTAAGAAAATGTCTTACAGGCCTGCCTACAACCCAATCTTGTGAAGGCATTTTCTTAATTGAGGTTTTCTCCTCTCAGATGACTTTAACTTGTGTCAAGTTAATACAAAACTATTCAGCACACATACCTCTCCATGTCTATGTTTATGGATATGTGGGTCTCTCTCTTATAGATCAAATCTCATTATTTTCCCATTAATGAGGTAGACCAGGGGCATGGAGTCAGAGAGTGGGTGTAGATATAGAAGTATATATTTGCATTCTTTAGTGTTTAATACACTTTGTTATCACTCATGCTCTGTGGGCAGCAGCAATGCCCCCCCACCTCATTAAAAAGGTTTCTTTACTCCTACTTGGAAGAGTCCAGAGTCCGGAGTCCAAGTGCCTCTGTTTCCCCTGAGCTGACACTTGGGAGAGTCTCAAATCCCTGTGTTTCCTGACAGTGCACCGAGGCAAACCCTGAAAAGTGCAGACTCTGTGGAATAAAGCCGAGGCAATTAACAAATATTTAATTATATCCTAACTGAACACAGTTATTAAGCTTTTAACTAACAATGGTAAAGAGTCCCCGGTGATTTAGCAATAGAAGATGTGAAGACACTGAAGGCTGTTGAAATCTCAGTTCTCCCATCCCCAGAGGAAGCATGCTGAATAGTCAGAATGCTCTTACACCAAAGACAAGAGGAAGCTGTGAAATCCACAGGAGCCGGCCTGTCCCTGGGAGGGGATCCATTCCCTGGTTTTGACTGACCCTGCCATGGTTTCCACCTGATTTACCTGAAAACACCTCCTTTCTTACTCCCGGAGTTTATGGTGAGGAATCTGAACAATGCCCTTTTAACACATTGAGGCACAGTGTCATGAGAGAGTAAAAAATAACACCAGGAGAGGTCATCCTACTCAACCATCTGTGATGGTCAATACTTCTGCTTGGTAAGATCTATGGTCACCAAGACAACAAGCCCCTGGGCATACCTATGAGGGATCATCTTAGCCAGGTTAATTTAACTGGAAGGACCACCCTAAAATTAGGTGTCCTCATCTCCTAGGCTTATATCTTAGAAAGCATCATGAGATAGGGAGCTGAGCATCAGCATTCGCTGCCCTCTGCCTCCTGACTGCAGACACACAGTAACCAGCCACTCCAAGCTTTGACCAGGGCACTTCATTACCTTTTGCTCTGCACTCTTAAAATTATGTGCTCAAATACACCCCTCTGTCCTTAGGTTGCTTTTGTATTCTGCCACAGCAGTGAGACAAAGAATTAACACATAGGCCTCAGATGGTAGGGAATACATGTAGGATCTAAAAGGCAATGCCGAACACTGGCTTTGTTCCTTATTACGGCAGCTGATGTACTCATCAGGAAATATTCTCTCCCTTGTCTCCTGAAGATCCTTTGCTTCTCAGCTTTGAAGCCAAGCCCTGGGTCATTCTTATCCTACTGTGCTGGACAAGCAGGTCTTGTTCCTTCTCCTGGTAAGATGATGTAAGTAAGTAATGGGTAATCTTTAGAATGGAGTTGCTATAAGATAACCCATTGTTTTTCTGACTCTGACATTGAAGGCATGTGGCAGGATGGAGTTTAAAAGCTTGAAAAACACCTTCACGTTAGTTTGAGAATAAGAAGGAAGAAATGGTAAAAGTCTCACCTTACCACATAAATTTGCCCTCTCACTTCAAGAATGAGCCAAAAGGTTGATTTGTCTGTGATGACTCTCTTAGAGACAGCTCTTGTTCAATTTTCGCTTAGGAACTATTGCTGCCTTCCAATAAGTATGTCAACCCTATCAGTGACAAGGCTAAGATGCAAAATTAAAATATAACCCTAAGGGCACTGGAGAAGTGGGTCTGCTGTTAAGAGCACTGGCTGCTCTTACAGACGATCCTTGTTCAGTTCCCAGTACCCACAAGGTGGCTCACAAGCACCTATAATTTCATTTCCAGAGGATCTGATGTCCTCTTCTGGCCTTCATGGTCACTGCACACACATGGTGCTCATACAGACATGCAAGCAAATGCCCATACATATAAGATAAAAGTAAAACTTTATATATAGAGAGAGATTGGAAAGCTGCAAAACTCCTTCATGCAAATTTTTATATATTATTCATTGGAAATCAAAATGTGTGCTATATTCATGGTGCTTTAAAACATTTCATTATGAATACAATAAAGGTAAAACTTGATTTACTATTTTATCATTGATCTAAGGAACAGAAGAAATAGATCTTAAAACCTGAAAATTTCTTATTTTCTATATAAAGTCCAAGGTTATTATTTCAATACTCACTTCTTCCCTGTAAAGCCATTACATGTCTACCATCTTTAACACACAATTTCGAAAGAGCACCATATGGAACAGGGAAGACACACAGCCCTGAATCATAAGACCTGCTTTGTCCCAATGCAGTAACCCAGAAATGATAATGTGTTTGCTATAAACAGACTTCAGAGGCAATTTCTCTCTCTTTCCATGCCTATGCTTAATTCTATGGTAAAACCCTCCCATGGGGCTCAGGTGATGGCCCACTGGTGTAAGGCCCTCACTGAGCAGTATAAAGAATGGAGTTTATATCTACATCACCCACATAAAATGTCCAGTGGGTGTGGGTATCCCTATAATCCCATGTCCATTAGAGTTGGAGACAGGGGTTGCCAGAGCAGAAGACCTTGCTTCAGTGTGTTAAAGTGGAGAATGACTGAGGAAGACACCCAATATCAATCTCAGCTTGCCACACATGCACACACACACAAGCTTGTACACCCATACAGATTCGCCCACGTACATGTAAACATACACACACCATATACTCATAACAAAGGAGTAAATCTTTCCATGATGATTCTTGTTTTACTTCACAAAAAGATGTCATTAATACACATTCATTTTTCTAAGCTGTGTTTTATAAATCACGGATTTTACTCAAGATATTAAAGGACACTCCTTGAGGGAAACACTTTGTAAACACATGTAAATATAGTCTCTTGCTCAGCCACCCCCCAGGCACACACCTTTGTACACTCATTTGTGAGACTAGTCCAACCCATGGGCCACCAGATTTTAGCCTGGGACATGAGTGATGAAAACTCACTGAATCAATCAGCCAATCCTTTCCCAGAATACACTGTCTCTCCCACCAACTGAGAGGTGTGTCAGTCTTAGTATTTTTCTACCAGCAACTGGAGTTGGGAGAACACTGTGGCATTGGTTTTATCTTTGCTTTACAAATGATGTAGGGAAATACCTTAAAGAAATTTCCATCAACTCTCATCTCTCTTGTGTTATACAGACACTTCACAGAGAGCCCTAGCTGATGTGCTGCTACAGATGGAGTGCGCACAGACTCTCACCACACACCCAACGTCACCAGAAGCAGCATTGCTCTTTCTATACATTCGATGAACATGCCTCTGCAGCCCACCGCCCTTCTTACAACACTCTGGGATGATGATGTTAAAACATTCATAAAAGTAATGCACATAATCCTCGCTCATCAGGACCTAATTTTGAAATTCATTATAGGTAACCTGCGCCTCTCACAGATGACATAGTTTGGGAGTTTGTGGGCTTGGTTGATTTGGTTCTCCAATCTTAGGAGGCTGCATCAAGGTGAAGGAGAGCTGCTGCCAATTTTATAGACAACATTAAATTCTTTCTATATAAAGCTGTGTCTCTAGAACTGCCTCCTCCCTGCTAATAGTCAGTTCTCTTTAACCCAGAGGAAAAACAAGCTTAGGAGTATAGTAGAATATTTATTTTAATGATGCAAAGATGAGTTGCATTCTGTTATGTTGCATTTGCTTAACTCTGTGAAGCTGTGTTACTTTGCCTGCCTAAAATACCTAATTGGTCTAATAAAGAGCTGAATGGCCAATAGCAAGGCAGGAGAAAAGATAGGCAGGGCTGGTAGGTAGAAAAAATAAATAGAAAGAGAAAAAGGAGGACAAGAACAAGAAGAAGAGGCTGCTAGGTGCCAGCCACCCAGCCACACAGTCACACAGCCAGCCACAGAGTAGAAATGAAAATAAGATACATAGAAGTAAGCCAAGAAAGAAGTCCAGAGGCAAAAAGAAGAGCAGATAATTCAAGTTCAGAAAAGCTGGCTAGAAACAAGCCAAGCTAAAGGTGGCATTCATAAAAAAGGATAAGCCTCTGAGTATAATTTATTTGGGAGCTGGGCAGACCTCCCAAAGAGCAAAAGCATAACAAACAACAACACTATAGGTGCATTGGCAGACTACATCCTGACCATTGGTTGAGCAATCAACACTTGAAGGGTTCTTCCAATCACTCTTTCTTGGGAAGGTAAGACTTTTCTTCCCAGACATATGTAAGACTCCCTACCCTCTGTGCTGCATCTCTTTGGTCCCATCCACATACCTTGGCAATGAGATGCGCCCTGAACCAGACCAGTTGGAATGCTTGACATTGAAATGGGAAAGAGACACTAAGCAACAGTCTGAACCCTTCCCTTCTTTTAAAGATGCATGGCAGCCATCGCAACATGATTCCTGTAGTCTAAGAAATAAAGAGGGGTTCGGAGGTTCCTCTGAGTGGGGTGGAGATCTCTGTCAACACCCTTTCTATACTAACACCAGTAGAACCCTGTCATTAAAAAGAATTCTCTGTCAGCTCTATTTTACAAACCTCATCCACCTCAACTGACAGACTACATGACCTAAACCCAGATGATCTTCCTTCCCTGAAAGTAGTATATAGGAGAATCCCATGCCTAAGAGTAGGGATGACATCCCAAACATGGTAACATCCTCAGCGGAAGTGTGACCTGGTGACGATTTTGTTGAGGCGGGTACTTCCTGTACAACCTCTGTGTACAGTGCTTGTGACAGATGAGCCATACATACAACATCCGGTTCTTCTAGAGAGGTAAGAGAGAGACTGTAGCAGATGTGCCTAGGGCATGTGTGACGGCATCTATGACAAGGTTCACAGAACTGTGACATAAGAAAGACAGACAGGGTTGTCTCAATTTAAGGCCATCATGGCTACGACACTAGAATTTAGCCCCAAAATTTATTGGGATTTATCCTGGAGAGGCCTCAGCCTGGCTCTCTTTATTCTACACCTCCGCCCCATCCCCACTTCCACCATGGCACTAGTTTTACTTTTAATTTCACCCAGCTCAACTCTGAGCTGTATAATGACTTTAACTGTTCAATATTTAATGAAGCAATTAATTAAATAACATTTATTACGCTGTAGGACAGTGGTTCTCATATTTTAGTATGTATCAGAATCACCAGGGGAGCTTGTTAAAACCTCCCAGCACCCACCAACTCAGTGCTTGTCTTCTAGTTAGTTTGATGTGGAAGCAGGAATTTCACCTCCAATACTCTTCTCTGTTGCATCTTGTCTTGGTGCTAGTTGGCGCCACTCCAGGTGATGAAACTTTGGGGTAGGGGAGGGTTGGGGGTGCAAACTTTATGCCAGCAATAGGGCTCTGGGTTTATCAGCTGCCAACTCTGAGTTCGGAAGCAAATTTTGAAGGGCTCTATGACTCAGTTTCCTTATCTACAAAATGTAGATATAATAATACATATCCAGGCAGTGGTGGCACACACCTTTAATACCAGCACTTGGGAGACAGAGGCAGGTGAGTCTCTGTGAGTTTGAGCTCAGCAATCTGGTCTACAGAGCTAGTTCCAGGACAGTCATGGGGCACACAGAAAAACCCAATCTCAGCAAAAAATAAATAATAATAATACATACGTTATGGGGTTGTTGAGGGAATTAAATGAGATAATGTAAATATCTCAATCATCAGCATGGGACCCTGGCAGAGTCTAGCTGCCTCCTGCTCTACCTGTTGAGAAGTTAAAGAATAACTGGAGACCAAGATCAGCCTATGTTATAATACCTTGGAAAATTCTAAGAAAGAAAACATACCCGCCAAACCCTTCACACTGGAAATAGAGGACTGGAGTGGTGTCTTAAGCGTATGATATGTGAATTGTAGCCTACCTGCTCTCAGCCACCACAGGGGATAAGAGGGGACTCTCGAGCAGCTAAGATGATCTTGGTTGTGGGGGACCCCTAAAAATACTTCTTTGGGGAAACTTATGGCTTACCCCCAGAACTGCCCTGTGCCTGGACTTTCTTACACGTTGTCTAGGTGGTTGTCACTGTCTGTTGTTTTCAGTGGGTAGCCGCTTCCTCTGACCTTCCCCGGCCAGGGTGACCACCTTAAATCAAGAGCTTGCTGGAACACAGCTGAGCTTAGCGATTTTAATGAGAAATCTGGTCCTGCTGGATTACTGTTCCTGGGCCACATCTTGTCAGCAGTTCCTCAGGAAATTATTCAACCATCCCCGATTGCAAAGAAACAGATGGCATACCAGGAGGGGAAAAAAAAAAACACTTCGAAGTGTACGTGCTGGTAAGAAGCAAACGTGAGGACACAAAGGCCAGCGGCAGCTCAGGGCCTAAAAGTACTTTTCCCCCTAGGAGAAATGGACTTGCGGGTGTTTTTGTTTTCCCTCCCTTTTGACCTTTGAACTTCCCCAGTCATGAGCTCGCATATGCAATGAAGAGACAGTTGGACATGTCAGGGGTGGTTAGTGGAGACACAGCTTGTTTTAATAATGCAGAGCAACACTGACCAAATGTTCCCACAGAAGATCAAATTTTAAAATTTGTATTAATGTCCCACTTTTTTTCCCCCTCTAATGTCCCTTAACCAAAACTCTTGGATCACATTCTATTATGCCAACTGCCCGTTAAGAAAATCTGAATTATGATAAAAATTATCACAGCACCTGAGAAAATAGCAGTATAACCCTCATGAATATTAAATCTTTTCATAATGATCAGTGTTATTACCATGAATACTAAATGTTATGAATTCATTGCAAATTCATAATGCTTACTGTGAGAACTTGGCCTGTAACCAGAAAGTCTGAAATGCATTTGGCAAACATTAGGCTCGATTTTAGTTTTAAAACTAGGAAAAAGGAAATGGCTAGAAACTTTGACCTTCAATTTAGGAGACAAAAGGGTTTTAGGGCTCTCACAAAAAGAGTACCAATTGCAAGGTTTCAAATATTGTGTGTGTGTGTGTGTGTGTGTGTATGTGTGTGTGTTGCAATATCTTTCCAGAGTTCCCCTTTCTGCTCGATTACAGCTTGATAGAAGGGAGTTGGAGGAATATTAGGAAAGCAATTACCTCTTGGTCTGTGGCAGAATGCATCCAGAATTAACTTTGAGAAATGAGCCCTGCAGCTTACCAAGGGAGTGCTTCTGCTTTGAGAAGAAACTGTCAGGAAGGAACGGGAGGTGACACAAACAGAGCCTAGGTTCTTCCTCTCTCCCACTAAAGCCAGCACAAACAGTTTAGCCTTGATCCTGGAATTCGCTGCCACAAATAGGTCAGCAGAAGAGCAGATAACACAGAGCAGAGCCCTGGACACGTGTTTTTATAGTCACACACCATCCGGGAAAGTGGGCTAGAGTAATTGGTTCTCCGGGCATTTTGAGTGCAAAGGAATGGGTAGAGAGGCTCCACAAAACACAACGGAGCGCTGATGGCGTGGGAAGTTGTGTCTCCTGGGGCTTGCATGTGACAATCTGCTGGGTGAAAAGTCACAAATGAAGCCTGAGTGGTTTCAAGAGAGTCCCCTTCACAAGGGCACTGAGCTCTGAGGAGGTCTTCTGACTTATAACATGTTTTCTTAAAGAAACCATGAGTCATGATTCTGCATCCGAACCCAAATCCAAAGGATGATTTCTGCTTTACAAAATACCTTTTAAGCTCCATAGTTAGCCAAGAATCGAGCATTCTCTAGACTTAAGAGACTCGGAGGCTGACCTGCACGGACTTTAAGTGCTGTCGTTTTATTCCAGCTAGCCCCTGCTGCATCTGAAGTTTCATTTAAATTTCCCTAGAAGATCTGTAAAAATTAGAAAGAGCTTTGATTGATGGACATGTTTAAGCGTCTCGTAATTTCCTTAAGTTTTCTCACAGTCCTCGGCAATATTTCTTTAAAGCGATGGAGAACAGGGGGCAGATGCTGATTGTGCCTCTGGGAATTTCTGTGAAGTTCGAGGATGGCATTGAAACTGTGAAACAGCAGGCTTTAGCCAAACAGAACATCCATCAGTACAAAGCAGTAAAGAGTGCCTGGAATCCATTCAGAATGTCCTTGGGGCAGAGTCCAAGAGCTGTTTCTTTCCCTCTGAATTTTAAATCTCATAAATAATGCCTGACATTTCTCCAGTAATTTCTTAAATTATAGGATCATGGCGAAACAGTGGGACTCTCAAGAATTACTCCGCAAGCAACGCATGTAGGGGAGGGACTGGGTTCTTCGCAATGATTACTCTGTATTACAAACTATAAGTTCTCTCAGTGCACTCTAAAACCTTTTGGTCCCAAAGATACCCTCTCTCTTGGGAATTACAGCCTCTTAGTTTCAGGGTCTCAGGGTAGAATCTCAAACTAAAACTTGCAGAAAGTTCCCAGAGAACCATGAACAATGTTTTGTTTCTTTCTTTTTTCTTTCTTTTTTTTTTTTGAGGGGGGTGATTTTTGCTTGTTTGTTTTAATGCTGTGTTTACCTAGGTATCTGGGCGGATAGGGCATGCCAATACATCCATGTGGAGGTCAAAGGGCAACCTTCAGGACTCAGTTCTCTCCTTCTGCTATGTCAGTTCAGGGGAGTGAACTCAGGTTGTCAGAGTTGGTGGCAGGTGCCTTTTCCTGGTGAGCCATCTCACAGCCCCCATGAGTTTCTATGTTCAAAACTAGATCTTACTTATTTATAAAGGCCATGTGAAACTTTAAAGTGGCATTGTGGTGTTATGGGGAAAGAAAAATTACAAAAGTCCAATGTTAGGGAATTCATGATGAGACAATATCAACATAGAAGAACTTTTAAAAAAAGAAAAAAAAAGAAACAGAGACGTGGTTTTAAGCCCTGGTTTCTTTGTGCAGAGTGTGGGGTAACGTATCTACCTTCTTGCTGTATTTAGGGGGTATTGTGAAATTTGAGTGATTAAGAAAAAAAAAGATTTGTAAAGCGGCCTTGCACAATGGCTAAGATAAATATTTGATTTAACAAGTGCTGGAGATCCAGCTCAGTAGTTAAAAACATAAACTGCTCTTGCAGATTGGTAGTTTGAAAGAAAACAGCCCCCAGTGGGAGTGGCACTATTAGGAAGAGTGGCCTTGTTGGAGTGGGTGTGGCCTTGTTGAAGGAAGTGAGTCACTGTGGGGGTGGGCTTTGAGGTCTCCTATGCTCAAGATACCACCCAGTGTGACAGTCTGTTTCCTATTGCCTGCCTGTAACAGCTCCTTCTCTAGTACCATGTCTGCTCGCATGCCACCATGCTCCCTGCCGTGATGATAATGGGCTAAACCTCTGAAACTGAAAGTCACACCAATTAAATGCTTCCTTTATAAGAATTGTCATGGTCATGGTGTCTCTTCACAGCCATAGAGACCATAAGACACAGAGGAACTCAGTTCAATTCTCAGCACCCATGTCAGATAGCTCACAGCTGTTCTTACTTCAGCACCAGGGACTCTGACAACCCTTCCTGGCCTTTGTGGACACACACACACACACACACACACACACACACACGCACACACGCGCACACACACATAAAATAATGTAAAAATTGACTTAAAAAATAATCTATTTTCCATAAGATAAAAACACGTTATTTCTGTCTGTGCCTGGACAGAGAGGGCAGTCAGCCATGGTTGCTACTCCTCATTTCATGACACTCACTCATTAAAGAAGGCCTTCAGGATTTTAGGAGATGGCTCACTGGGTAAAACGCTTGCTGTGCATGCATCTGAGTACCTGGGTTCAGATCTCCAGAACCTAAGTAAGACATCCTGCTTTCCATAGTGAGCTCCAGGGAAGCCAGAGCTAAAGAGTGAGATCTTGTCTCCAAAAGTGGCATATATATATCACAATTTAGGAATTTTTCTTTCAAGACCAGAAGCTGAAACTGAATGATCAAAGGAGAAATGATGAAATAAAGGCCTTTAAAAAAAGAAGCCATTCTCTGTTAAGGTCCAATGCCAAAGGGAGGGAAGACAGACGCTAGTGTGTTAACGGGGAGACAATCTCAGGCATCCTGGCCCATAGACCACATGGCAAAGCTTGGCTTTGTCCAAGAAGACTCAGGCCTGGATGGGCATTATAGATAGTAAAAGCCTTCATAAAGTTCAAGAAGAAAGCAAGAATTGCTGAGACAGACCCAAAACCCTCTATATTATCAAGAATGTACAAGCAGGAAACTAGGCATGAGAAATCTAGACAGACCTCTGCAGAGAGGAGGAAGGGAGGACGTCTCAGTGGTGCAGCCACAATGGGCACTGACAACTCAAACTTACTGCTTTTCAGATTTTAAAAGAAGATACGGCTTCTTTTTTTGTTTTTAACCAGAGCTAATGGTGAATAATTACGCCCTGTTCCTGCTCTGTGGAAAAGACATAGCTATTAACTGTAACGCACTATGCTGACGGGCAGGTTTCAGACAACCGTATTTGGTGTTTTGATGGAGAATTACCCTCAGTCACCACGAGCACATAAGTGCTCTGTCTCAGTTATGCAGTATGGGATCTGACTGGAGGCGAACTAATGGTGACAGGATATTTTTAAGGATGCTTTCAGGGGTTCTGGCATAGAAATAGAATTATACTCGCCCCTTACCTTCCTTTGCTAAATAAAATGAGGAGTCTCCCACTGGCTTCATGTCACTCTTGACTGGGGATTCTAGGTGAGAAGGGAGAGAGGCTTGGCTCTGAGACTCCTGGTCTGATTTGAACAATCACATCATCGAGGCAGGAGGATCTCTGTGAGTTTGAGGCCAGCCTGGTCTACAGAGAAAATTCCAGGGCAGGATGTAAAGCTACACAGAGAAACCCTGTCTCAAAATAAAAAGGAAAGGAAGGAAGGAAGGAAGGAAGGAAGGAAGGAAGGAAGGAAGGAAGGAAGGAAGGAAAATGGATGGATGAACAGTTCTAGAATGTGACTTCGTTGGACTCCCATGTTCTCTATTACATACAATTTTTCAGAGAATCTGAATACAAACATTATCTAGATGTAGTTGTCACTGCTTCCAGAAAGGGTAGCTGGGGACCACGTGACCAAACCTGAGTATGAACAAACATCATGTGAAAACCGTGCCCATCAGTTCTAATACCTGGAAGGAGATGGCACTGATCGAACAGATTGTTTTTCTGGGCATTTACTTCCTTGTTTTTAAAATTCAATCCTTTTATTCCTATTGTTTACGCTGGTAAGATATCCTCCCACACTGTAAACATGACATGGTGCATAAGACCTATATAAAACTTCTCTGCATAATGGAGGTGTCACAGGAACAGCTGTTTGATGAACCTGTTCGCATTCTACAAGCCTTCGTCTTATGCAGGCAATTAAATGTCGTTCTCTCTAGATTTTGATCATTTTTACTTATTAAGTGATACACCTGCCAGTATGAGATTATTAGTTGGATACAAATGAACTCTATGAATAAATAAATATGTAGCAATAATATATTGTTAACATCATTAAAATATGATAGAAAGATGTGTTTTATACCAGATTCTTAATGACAAAAAATAAATAAATAAATAAACCTGGTCCCGTGCTGGCATGACATAGAGCCTCAGAAAATGAAAAAGGAGGATAGTAAAGCTGGAAAATGCCTGTTTGGGGCATGCGCTGCCTTTGTAAATAGAAATACCTTACATTCTGAAAGAAACCATTTCGTTTTAACATGGTGGCCTTCAGCTGCTTCAGAGATGCCTGAGCAGATAGATACACGCACATTATTGAAAAACTGCTCAAAACAGCTAAGAAATGGAACCAGCCTAGAGGCATATCAACAGATGAACAGATGAAGAAAATATGGTACAGAGACACAAGGGATTTTTTTTATTCAGCCATAAAGAAAAATGAAATAGTGACTCTTTTTTAAAAAATGAATGGAATTGAAAAATATGTTAAGCAAAAGATTTGAAAGACAAATGTCACATGTTTTGGAGCATAGGTTTATTTAAATTTGAGTAGGATTGTTATAGATCAAAAACAAGGGGACTAGAGAGCTTGCTGCTCTCACAAAGGGCCCAAGTTCCATTTCCAGTAGCCATGTCTAGTATTCTATCTACAACCTACTGTATCTTCAACTCCAGGGAATCTAGTGCCCTCTTCTGGTCACTACTGGTACCTGCACTCATATGTGCAAGCACACACACACACACACACACACACACCATTAAAAATAAAATAAATCTTTTTAAAAAGTATATTTTAAAATTTTAGAAACATTTCAGAAAAATAAGAGGGACCAATGAGAGGCATGGAAAATATCTTTTGTTGTTGTTGGTTTTGTTTTTTGTTTTTTGAAACAGGGTTTCTCTGTGTAACAGCTCTGGCTGTCCTAGAACTCACTCTGTAGACCAGACTGGACTTGAACTCCCAAAGATCCACCTCCTCTGCCTCCTGAATGCTGGGATTAAAGGTGTACGCTACCACCACCTGATAAGTGAAGGCTCTCTTAAGGAAAGAAGCATGGGAAAATTAAAAAGGCAACAGAATGTGCAAACATAAAGGAAGGAGGGACCCGAACGTGAAGAGTTTTGTCTATCTTTTTAAAATTACATTAAATTTTTTCTAGTTTGTCTAAAATATTTCAATCCAAAAGTAATAGAAAGATGTTCCTGTCTATTCTCCTATGAAGATTTTCTCTTGTTAAATAAGTTATTTTGAGATCATATTTATAGAAACAAATATGGGAGTAAACATATCAAAAGGTCTGCATTAGAGTTTGAGCAGTGGAACTGGGATAATTTCATTATGTTCATCTATTATGGAATGTCTCAAATTTTCTTTAGTGTTATTTCTTAACTTAAATTTGTCCATTTTTTTAGTCTGAAATGTCAGCAGTATTGGATATAGTATGTAGACTATCAGTAGTCAGTCAATTTCCACATTCAAGTCTTTTGTCTTATTTATTTTATCCTGCCATGAATTTTTGAGAGGATTATTTATTGTCAATTTTGCATAAGCCTGGGCCATACTCTATCTAGTCATTGATAATTTAATCAACTGAAATTTCCAAAGATCTGTACCCAAGTGGAATTCACTCAAAGGTCTGACTGAAACAATCAGTTGATCTGCACTAATGGTTCTCAAACTGTCAGTTTTGACCCCTTTGGGGGTTGAACAACCCTTTCACAGAGATCACCATTTTCTAAGACCATTAGAAAAACACAGGTATTTGCATTGTGATTCATAACAGTAGCAAAATTGCAGTTATGAAGTAGTAACAAAAATAATTTTATGGGAAACACAGCTTGCTCCAATACTGAGGGGACTTAAGAGAACCTTTGTCCAACAACAGATGGAAACAGAGGCAGAGACCCACATCAGAGCACTGAACTGAGCTCCCAAGGTTCTGTTGAAGAGTAGAAGAAATGAGAATATGAGCAAAGAGGTAAAGACCATGAAGGGTTCATCCACCGAAACAGTTTACCTGAGCTAAAGGGAGCTCACCAACAACAGCTGGACTGGGAAGGAACAAGCATAGAACCAAACTAGTTCCTCTAAATGTGGTTGACAATTGTATGGCTGGGGCAGACTGAGGGGCCACTAGCAATGGCACTGGGATTTATCTCTACCGCATGTACCAAATTTTGGGGATCCTATTCTCTTTGGATGTATACCTTGTTCAGCCTAGATGTAGTAGGGAGAGCCTTGGACCCTCCACCAAGCAATGTGCCTTACCTTCTCTTAGAATTAGATGGGGATGGGGTGGGAGGGTATATGAAGGGAATAGGAGGAGGGGAAGGAGTGGGAATTTGGATTGGTTTTTTTTTTTTTTAAAAAAAAAATCTAATAAATTTTTTTTTAAAAAAAAAAAAAGAATTTTGTGGTTGGGTTCACCACAACATGAGGAACTGTGTTAAAGGGTCACAGCATTGGGAAGATTGAGAATTGCTGATCTAAACAAAGACATGGGGATTATTCCATAACTAGAGGGTTCTCCAATGAAAATGCCCAATGTTGGTGCTAGGAACCAAACGCAGGTCCTCTGTAAGAGCAGTATGTGCTCTTAATCACTGAGTCATCTCTCCAGCCCCCAAAGCATCACTTTTTAACTGAAGTTAATGGCTTAACCATTGCAGGATGATGTTGGTACCTGGGCAACCAGGCATTTCTTCTGTCTCAGCAGCACATCTATGGCAAAGGATACAAACAACAAAAGAAAACTCAAGCACTTCATCACTTTTCCAGGAAGCTTTATTTTTCTTAATTTAAAAACAAAAAAACCCCATTTTGCAAAAACATCTTCAGATTCTTCTGTAGAGAGAGTCATCGTGATGATATCGTTGTCTCAAGTAGCAAGTGGCAACTCCAGGACTAAGGTTCTGACGAAGGTCTAAGCTGTACGTTGCAATGGGTACACCTTGGACTGTGAATCCCGGCTCACTAAGCTCACTACACGTGATCTGTTTTTTGCTTTTATTATTATTCTGGTCCTGGAAAGCTGTTCTTCCAAAGCAGTGTGTCATACATCTTCCCTCTTCACCCTGGGCGGGGTGAGTTCTTGCTCTGAGCACCTGGCGGCACCAGATCACTCTGAAATGTGCCTCAGAATAAACCAAGGGCAGCGAGGTGAACAAGCAGGCCTAGAGAACCTCGGGGTCTTAAAGCTCTGAGGTGTTGGAATCTGCCCAGCCACAGAAAGAATTCTGACCATCAGAGTAAACATGATGTTGGTTTCCCCAGTCCTGGCTCCCCCAGTTCCCTTCTCTGCTTTGCCGAGGATCTTTCTCAATGATGCCTTGATGTGTGTGCGTGTTTCCTCACCCTAAAAGACAAAGTCTTTCTTCACAGGTTAAAAAAAATAATAAAAAGAGGAACTGGAGAGATAACCCAGTGGTTAAAAATACTGGCTGTTCGCCTAGAGGACCTGGGTTCAATTCCCAGAACCCACACTGTGGCTCATAACCATCTATAACTCCAATTCCAGGGGATCGAATGCCTTCGTCTGATTTCCATGGACACTGCATAAATGTGGTAGAAAGATGCACATACAAGTAAAACATTCATACACATAAAATAAAATTTTAAAAAAATCCACTGGCTCTTTTGGCTGGGCTTTGTGGTGCACACTTTTAATCCCAGCACTCACTCAGGCGGCAGAGGTGAAACTCTATGAGTTCAAGGCCAGTATTGTCTACACAGTGAGTTCTAGGACAGCCAGAGATATGGAAAGAGACTCTGTCTTAAAATCATATACTCACACACACTCACACACATACACACACACACACAATAACAACAACAATAATTTTTTAAAGAAATAAAGAAAATAGTGGGTGCTTTTGAAGGACTGTTATCTAAATAGTAAAGATATGGGCAATTTTCTTTCTCAAAAGAAATGCTGGAAAACTTTAGAAGCCATTTGCATATTTTCTCGGCATCTTTTTGCTAGCAAACAAGTGGGATTTGAGGGAGAATGACTTTATTCTTAAGATCAGAGTGAAATTCTCCAGTTTGCCACTTGAGGGCAGCTGTAATAGAGACAGCTTCAGACTAATGAAAAAACGCCCTCTTGCTCTGGATACAGGCCTGTATGTGATAAAAGAAAAAGACATCAACAATGTCAGTGGCTGGCCGTTAGGACGGCACTGGCCTTCGCGGATTTGGAACTGCGAATTCCAAATGCAATGGTAGCCTTGTAACTGAAGTCAGTATTACCCATCCTTAAGAAGGTGGCTCTCATTTTTCATACACTGACAGTCATGGTGGCAATAGGGCGGAGGACATGTGTGCATCCAATTCATCATTTTCTGAGTCTCAACTGGACAGAAGAGAAGTTGGGTGAGCCAAACCAGCCATGCACACCCACCTTTCACTGGGAATATCAGATGGTGGCATCTTTTAGAAAAGACTAGAATTAAGTTTTTGTTTGAAAGCCACTGCACACAAATCTGGAGGATTCAGACCTCACCGTTCTGCCACACTGGCAGCCACTCACCAGCTGCCTTGGCTGCCACACCAAACTCAGGGTCTGCTCATGGCACCTTGACTAAAATCTGCAGACCTTCCAAGTTGATCAACCACAGGCATATTGCTGGCTATTTGCTTTCATTTTCAACAAATTCTGAGAAATCAGAGGAGATAAAAAGAAAACAGAACCTCAAAGGTGGCCTTTGTGGCCTCTGCCAGATGTGACCTGTCCGGGGATGCTCGAGCCCCAGCTCTGCTGAGCCCCCAACTCCAGGGCTCCAGCCTCACTTGAAGGGAGCCCGAGAAAGAAGTTTCCATCCTTCAGAAGATCCATTTAGGACTGAACATAAAGTACCATTCTGTATGTCAATACTGAGTGTTAATTTGGGCTTACAGACTTTTAGAGAGAAAATTTAAAAGCCAATAGTAATGGAACAAAACAGTGGAGGATGTATGAACCAAAAGAAGGGGGCTGAGAACCACAACGACTGGCCTGCTCTTGCTTCCATCCTCATTTACTCTCTCTGTGTTATTTCTCTGTGCTGTCTCCCTTTCCTTCAGTTCTGACACCCGGCCTCTCCCCTCTTCTCTTGTCTCCTGCTCCTGGGAGCTTACAGGAGACTCGGGCACCTTCTTCAGGAACTACAGCAACCTCTTCCAACTCCCAAATGTATAGGTGTATGCTCCAAATTTCCTTTGGTCCAGACTGATACACCACAATATCCTTGGCTTGGCCACACATGCTGCTCTTCAGCAAGCACCCCCCCCCTTTGCCTCTTATCCCAACTAATTATTCTTAATTCGTTATGTTAACACCCAAATGATGGGTCTCCCTTTGATGTTTTTGTGGGTGTGTCATTACACTTTTTGTCTAATTTATCCCTTTTCTCATTGCCCTCCCCAAGGTCCACCCGCATCTTGTTCCCTTCTTTCCCATAGATGCTTTTCCATAACTAAATTCTTTTCTACATGCCAATATCCCTGCCAGATTCTCATTCTTTGGAGACAAGTCTTAGTTTCTTATTTACTGTTATCTTCCATAACACTTACTAAACTGTAAGGATCAGTGGTGTGTACATGCATCAATGTTAATGCCTTTATATTTAGCTAAATATATGCTATTTATAAATAGTAGTGGTAATACAGTGTTACATTTATGTGTTTTTATAGAGGCACTTCAATATCCATGAGCATAATTTAAAATTTAGCAAGAATCAAATGGGGGATTTTTCCTTTTTCAGGCTGCCAGTCACTTGTTTTCTTTGGATACTAATGTCCAGTGTCCCTGAAGACCCATCATGGCACCAAGAATGTTGAGGAATGTGGTCGCATGCCCACAGCGAAGAAACAGAGTGGTGAATTCCGGTGATCAGCTCACTTTCTCCTTTCCACTTAATCTGAAACCCCAGCCTGTGGAACCCACAATCAGCGTGGGTTGCCTTGTTCCAATTCGCCTAATGTAGATAATCCCTACAGGAATCCCCGAAGCTTGTCTTTCGTGTGATTCTTTACCTGTTAGTCAATATCAAGCAGCACCAAATAATAAATTTTGCACTGTGCAGAGAGAAGAAACAGATACATCATCAACAAAACTACTAAAACACCATTTGAGGCCCTGGATCAAGCCATATCAAAAGCCCATACAAAACACTTCAGTTACATGAACTGGTGCGTTTCATTTTTATCATAAAGCTCATCTGGATGGCTTTCTTCTGTTTGCAGAAGCTAACCTGATGGTGAGGAGATGTATCACTGAGGACCAGCAGCTGTGTGATTCAGCTGAGGTCATGCAATTGGTCCTTCCCATCAGGGTCCACCCACAGTCAGTGCCTTGTTCTACATTCTTGGTCTGGAAGTTAACTGACGAAGGGATTGAGGAACCATGTGTGTTTTCCTCTCCTTCCCTCCCCTTATAATTGTTCCCCATGACAGGAAGTTATAAAGCATCAACATCCTGGGCTGGAGAGATGGCTCAGTGGTTAAGAGCATTGCCTGCTCTTCCAAAGGTCCTGAGTTCAATTCCCGGCAACCACATGGTGGCTCACAACCATCTGTAATGAGGTCTGGTGCCCTCTTCTGGCCTGCAGACATACACACAGACAGAATATTGTATACATAATAAATAAATAAATAAAATATTTTAAAAAATCAACATCCTTTGGCAAAATTCAAAACGCTCAGAAAATAACTTCAAGAGTAAATCTGTTAGCAGATTTTAAACATCTATTACTGCCTCAAATTTATTTGCTGAGCTTAACTACATCTGTCAAACTCTGAGACTGTTAACTGTTTTACTTATCCACAGAATGGGTAAATGTCATCCCTATGTTCTTCTCTGCAGCATGTGTTCCCCCACAGTGACCCCTGCCTTCGTCTTTCCTCAAAGATCCAGATGAGGTCACTCTGTCATGTGACAAGGCCAGGAACCTACTCAAGCAGAGGAGAACCGAGAAGTGGAACTGGTCCAGCCCCACTAACATGCCCTGACTAGGCAACCCAGCAGCAGATGGTTCTGGAAACACAGACAGCTTTGGTGCTGGAGTTCCAGATCTCTGTCCCAGGCAGAAAGCTGACCTCAGTGATTTCAAGATGCCTGCTCATTATCAGTCCAAAACATTGGCGATGGTGCAAAAGAAACACAAACCTGGAGGCTGATGGAAAATATGGGCCACTGTAGCTAACAAGAGAGCTGTATCTTAGGTCAAATGTTGTCATCATACTTGTAAATCAACATGCATATGTGAGACTGAGTAGTTTCTCAATTTGGGGGATTGATTTTTTTTGTTTGGTATTTGTCCAACATACACATATACATAAATACACATACACATGTACAGCCATAGACATGCACACACGTACTTATGGTGTAGGAGGGTCTTCTGTGTTACTTTCATTGGTTAAATAAAGAGCCTGCCTTGGCCTTTTGATAGAATAGCAGCTTAGATGGGCGGAGTAGACAGAACAGAATGCTAGGAGAAAGAAAGCAGAGTCAGGCAGACACCATGGCTCTCCTCTCTGAGACGGATGCTGGTGAGACTCAGGCTGGTAAGCCACAGTCAAGTGGCGATACACATTAATGGAGATGGGTTAATCTAATATGTGAGAGTTAGCCAATAAGAGGTTAGATATAATGGGCCAGGCAATGTTTAAATGAATACAGTTTCCATGTAACTATTTTGGGTAAAGCTAGCTGGGGGCTGGGTGGTGGAAGCGGCCCGCCACTCCTTTTACAACATACTTATATATAATTACATAAACATACATTCCACACATACATGTGTACATATATTTGCATGCATACACACACACACACATCCACGGTTCTTGTTTTCTGGATTCAGTATTTGCACATTTACCTGTGTGTTAGATTGTTGCCCTCACATCAATACCCAGGGACTTTCATAAGCATGAGAAGAGTGGCTTTCTCGTGGCTCTCCAACCTGGAGATTCAGCCCTTTGGTCAGCAGCTACAGTGAGCAGGAATCCTTGCTGTCTCCTGGACAGTGCTTTTTACACCTTTCTTATTTGGGATAGTCATTTGCATACTTAAAGCTTCTCCCTCCTGGGGCTGGAGAGATGGCTCAGCAGTTGAAAACAATCGCTGTTCTTGCAGAGGACTCTCAAGGTCCAGTTCCCAGCACCTATGTAGGTGGCTCACAATCACCTGTAACTACAGCTTCAGGGAATCCAACACCGTGTCCTGGCCTCCACAGGCACTTACACATGTGCAAACACACACACATATACACACAAATGAAAATAAAATAAAATAGTGTAATGAAGCATTCTGTGGTATTTTAGCATGCAAAGGCTGGATGTGATTTATAGAAAAAAAATTACTTGTACTGGAGATACTGTTTTAAGATTTGGGTTATGGTTAAAGATTCAGAGTATATATTGAATTAATTAATATATAAAGCAAGCTTCCAGAGTGATTACAGGACAGACATAATCAAGTCAAAAACTCAAAGAGGCCCAGCACTGAATTTCCGTAGGAGTGATAATTCCACATTGGCCCATGTGGATTCTCTGTACAGAGTGCAATTAGTGGGAGTAATGAGGCCTGAGTGCAGAAACACACAGAGTCTGTGCATGTTTATGGTATAGTCACATATTTCCTGGCTTTCTACTTATTTGCTTATTTTAATGAACAAATACAAATTACATGTGTTTTTCGTGTTTGTGTTCAATACATAATCACAAAATAGTTAAAATGAGCAAATGTAGATATACATCATCTCTCAGCATTTTTCAAGAGATGAGAGCATTCAAAGATTTTCTCTGTTACCAATTTTTTAATTTATTTTTTATAAAAAAGGCTTATTTATTTAGGGGGAAACTCACAGATCAGAGTCCTCTGTACAAATAGGGAACAGGGGCCAAATTCAGTAGTCAGGAAAGAGAGCAAGTGCATGCTTTACTTTGGCATATATAGTATAAAAGGCCATGCCAAAGTCAGGACAGAAACCCAAACAAGACAAAATCTGGGAGGCAGTAGCTACTGCATTGGCCAAGGAGGGATGCTGCTTACTGGCTTCCCTCTCCTGCTTTTTTTTTTATTGAAAAAAATTTCTGCCTCCTCCCCATCTCCCTTTTCCCTCCCCCTCCTCCCACTCTTCTCCCCCCCCCCCCCACTCCTCTCCCCCTCCCTCTCCAGTCTGAAGGGCAGTCAGGGTTCCCCGCACTGTGGAAAGTCCACAGTCCTCCCCCCTCCATCCTGGTCTAGGAAGGTGAACATCCAAACTGGCTAGGATGCCACAAAACCAGAACATGAAGTAGGATCAAAACCCCAGTGCCATTGTCTTTGGCTTCTCAGCAGCCCTCATTGTCTGCCATATTCAGAGATTCCGGTTTTATCCCATGCTTTTTCAGTCACAGTCCAGCTGGCCTTGGGGAGCTCACAATAGATCAGCCCCACTGTCTCCGTGGGTGGGTGCACCCCTCGTGGTCCTGACTTCTTTGCTCATATTCTCCCTCCTGCTCCTCCTTGGGACATTGGGAGCTCAGTCCTGTGCTCCAGTGTGGGTCTCTGTCTCTATCTCCATCCATCTCCAGATGAAGGTTCTATGGTGATATGCAAGATATTCATCAGTATGGCTATAGGATAGGGTCATTTCAGGTTCTCTGTCCTCAGCTGCCCCAGGAACTAACTGGGGACATGGCCCTGGGCACCTGGGAGCCCCTCTAGCTCCAAGTCTCTTGCCAACCCTAAGATGGCTCCCTTAATTAAGATATGTGCTTCCCTGCTCCCCTATCCAACCTTCCTTTATCCCAATCATCCCGGTTCCCCAAGTTCCCCCCAACCTCCCCTTCTCACTTTTCTCTCCCCATCTCCCCTTACCCCCCTCCCACCCCACCCAAAATGAAATACACAAACCAGTGAAATGGCCCAGTAAGTAAGTTGCTTACTCCCAAGGCTAGCAACATATGTTCAATCCCTGAAGCCCACATGGTTGAAGGAGAGAATCAACTCCAGCATGTTGTCTTCTGAACTCCATACTGGCACAGTGACATGTGTGGGACCCCATACAGATACATGTATACACTCACATAAAACTTAACCTAATGCAGTTCATCATTGCTAGCTATAATCACCATGTATGCATAGATTTGTACATTGTGATTGACATTCTGTATGATGGGTCTCATTTCAAAATCCACCTTTTTTTTTTCAGAGAAAAGGCCATGCTATCCTTCCTACAGTCAAAGAGATGCTCCCAAAATAGATAGGTGAACAGAACATTCATCACTTACACTGATTCACAGGCTCAAGCTCTTTATAATAAACCTAGGAAAATTGTCCTTATGTCATACAGTAGCCTTAAATGCTTGGGACTTAGGACAGGATACAATAACTAGGAAGAAAATTTGAATCATATATTAGGGTTAAGCAAGGCCAAAGAGAACCCTTTGGTGACTTTTTACAAAGATTAACTAAAGCTGTACAATAGGAGTAATGGATCCAGAAGCTAGATGAGTACTTATTGAATCTCTGGCTTTGGAAAATACCAACTTAGAGTGTGAAAAGATACTTGGGCCTTTAAAGGTTAGATCAGCACCAATGGATGAATGGATCCTGCATACAATGAACATTGAGAAATTTGACTATAATACTGAGGCTTAGGTAGAAGAAGCAAATTACAAAGACATGAAAAGACATCAAAATGCCAAATGTTTTGATTGTAGTAGAATAGGATATCTGAGAATGGATTGTAGACAATTCTTAGGAATAATGTCTCCTCTGAGAATGACAAAAATAAAAGGCCTCAAACTTCTGCATTATGTAGAAGATGTGGCAAAGGCCAACATTGTACCAACAAATATAGATCAACAAAAAACAAACAAGACAGCCTGTTACCATTTGGAAGCTCCTTGAGGGTTCTGTCATAGGCTCCCAGTTCAAATGTGATAATCACTCCCAGTCACTGTGGAGGACATGTCTCCCAGGAAAATTAAAACATCCAGTGCCTGTTGTAAAAAAAAAAAAATACTATTCTGGATGATGGAATAAACATGGAGGATGAATCAAAAATTTCAGTAGGAAACATATATTCTGGCAGACTTCTATAAGGGAACAAAGACAAAAGCTAAGTGTATGAATAAATAACATTGTAATTAAAGGATTATTGGACATGGGTGCAGATGGGACTATTATTACTCCAGAAACTTGGCATCCAAATTAACCTCTTCTAGAGGCATATGTTCAATTCTTAGGAATTGGAAATCTATCTAAAGTAAAACAAAGCACAATATGAGTTGAATGCATAGGACCAGAAGGACAGAGAGGAAGACTAAGGCCACATGTGGCTAATATAGCAGTAAATCTGTGGGGTCATGATCTGCTGCAGCAATGGAATACCCAGTTAACATTCCTGAAGTCCCAGAAATGGGACATAAACCAACTTATGTTTCTGGGAAGGCTATTATAAGGTACTATAAAAAAACAGTCACTAGTCATTCAGGCTGTACAAAAACATAAAACAACTAGAGAACCTTCAGAGGTACAAATGGCCCTAACTTTAAAATGGTTAACTTGGAAACCAATATGAATTAAACAATAGTCTTTAACAGAAGAGACACTGAATGCTTTAGAACAGCTGGTACAGGAGCAACTAGATGGTCACCATATTGAAGAATCAACCAGCCCGTGGAATTCTCTTGTATTTGTTGTTAAAAAGAAATCTGGAAAATGGAGAATAGTGACAGATCTAAGAGCTGTCAATAAGGTAATTCAGCCTATAGGCCCTCTACAATCTAAATTTCCTTTGCCTTCCCTATTATCTAAAGGATGGCCTCTTATAGTTTGTTTCTTCACTATACCTTTGCAAGAAAATGACAGAGAAAATTTGCCTTCACTACTTATAATAATTCTCAGCCTACTAGGAGATATCAATGGACTGTCCTCCCACATGAAATGCTCTATAGCCTCACCCTCTGCCAATATTTTGTAAGTCAGCCATTGGAAATAATGTGTAAACAATGTCCTAAAACTATAACTTACCATTACATGGGTGACATTTTGCTATCTGATTCAAATAGAGATATTTTAGAAAGAATATTTGAAGAAGTAAAGAAAGTTTTACATAAGTGGGGATTACAAATTACTCCTGAAAAATACAGAGAGGAGATTCTGTCAATTACCTAGGTTATAAAATAGGATTACAGAAAATTAGAACACAAAAGGCACAAATTAGGAGATACTGATTATGGACTCTTAATGACTTTCAAAGATTGTTAAGAGACATTTCCAATCTATGACCATCTGTTGGGATAACACCTGATCTAATAGTTTATTTAAACAAAACCTTAGATGATGACAAAGACTTAAATAGTTCCAGAGAATTAACAGCTGAAGTGTAAAATAAATTGATTGGCATTGAAAAAACATTACAGGAGGTACATGTGGATAGGGTGAATCCAAATCTTAATTGCCTTTTAGTCATATTGCCTTCCAGAATTTCCCCTACAGGAATTTTAATGCAAAGGGAGGATGTTATCTTAGAATGAATCTTTTACCACATAAACCAAGTAAAAAATTAAAAACTTATGTGGAAAAACTCTCTGAATTAATTATAAGAGGAAAATTGAGACTTTGTCAACTAGCAGGTATAGACCCAGCAAAGATTATAGTGCCTTTTACTACTGATTAAATTTAAAAATTATGAAAAGACAATGAGCCTTGGCAAAGAGCTTGTGCTATTTTTTAGAGAGATTAATAACAGTTATCCCAAACGTGATAGAATTAACCTTTTAAAGAGAACTATTTGGATCCTTCCCCGCATTGTACAGGACACACCAATAACTGGAGCCTGTACATTCTATACTGATGCAAATAAATCAGGAAAGGCAGGTTACAAATCAGAAGATTTAAGTAAGGTAGAACAAAGCCCTTATAATTCTGTCCAAAAGGCAGAATTATACATTATTCTCATGGTACTAAGGGATTTTAAAGAACATCTTAATATAGTTACTGATTCACAATATGCAGAAAGAGTTGTCTTGCATATTGAAACTACTGAATTTATACCAAATGATACAGAACTGACTTCATAATTTATACAGGTTCAAGATATACTCAGGAATAGACTTTGTCCCATATATGTAACACACATCCGATCCCATATGGGTCTGCCAGGTCCTCTAGCACAAGGTAATGCAAAAATTGATCAATTTTTATTGGAAGTGCATTGAAGGCCTCAGAATTTCATAAGAAACATCATGTCAACAGCAAAGGTTTAAAGAGTTTTCTATTACACATCAACAAGATAAGAAGATTATAAAGAAATGTCCTACTTGCTCTTTCTATGACCAAACACTACTAACTGCAGGGAGTAACCAAAAGGGTACTCAAAGGGATGAAAACTTGCAGATGGATGTGTTTCACTTTGCATATTCGGGGAAATTAAAATATATACACCACACCATTGACACTTACTCAGGTTTTCAATGGACAACACCTTTGATCTCAGAAAAGAGATTCAATAATCACACATTCATTAGAAGTTATGGCCATCATAGGTATACCTTCACAAATAAAGACAGATAATGGTCCAGCATATGTCTCTAAGAAAATTAAATCATTTTTTGCTTATTATAATATAAAGCATATTACAGGTATACCAAACTATCCTACAGGTCAGGCAGTTGTAAAAAGATCAAATCAAATTATAAAGGATATGTTAAACAAACAGAAAAGGATGAAAAATAACTCCATAAATAGATTACATAATGCTTTATTAACCTTGGATTTTCTTAACACTAATTAGAACGGAACAACAGTAGCAGAGAGACATCAAATAATAGAAAAGTCTTCTAAATTTAATCAGCCAATATATTTTAAGGATGTGTTGACCTCACAATGGAAGCCAGAAGATCTGCTATGCTGGGGAAGTGGTTTTGCTCTTGTTTCCACAGAAGAAGAAAAGTTATGGATACCATCAAAATTAATAAAACTTCATTTTGAAAAATAAAAATCTCTTGTGAAAGAGAAATACTACAGGGTAGGGTCAAGGTCAAAGATAAAATGTTCACAGACTCATTTTGGGAAAAGAGCCAAATAACATGATTTAGGAAGAACGCTCTATTTGCACCCAAATTTCACAGGTCAATTACTTGTTCAGATTCAGTGCAGTGAAATTGCACGTGCTTCCTCGGCCTCTTCCTATACAGCATTATTCAGGAGGTTTCAGCACACACACTAATTGGGGAACAGTCCCCCTCTCGGGTGCAAGGATTGCCTTGAGCATTGCTGGCATCCCCTTACATATCTGCCCATCTCCAGACTCAAAGAAAGTAAGGATTAAAAGCTTCCAGAGTGTAAGGCTCTGATTAGCCAGTTTGTCCTTGCATTTGCTAACGACCAAAATATATATGAAGTGTTCTGACAAGAAGGGAATAAAGATGCATTTTCCAAGAAATAATTCTTTCTTTTCTCTTCGGGCCTCCACATATCCTAGGGACCAAAAAAGGTCTCATGTTTTGTTTCCACTAGAAGCAGATTCTTAGGCTGAACAATGGCTTGGAAAGAGGCAACGGTAAAACTTACTTTTTACTTTATTTCTTTCTGGTTTAAATCTCCACTCCCACTCTCAGCTGGGTCTTTGTTGTATGTCCCTTGACCCAATTTTTCCTATCAGTCTCTCTCCAAACTCCCACCCCAACGTCCTTGTTCTTTGTCCTCAAACCCCTCTGAAGTTGGGATCACCGCCAACCCTACTCCCATTTCCTCCAATGTACTGGAGAAGCACCATAAGCAAGCCTCAGGGACAAGAGCAGCTTGTTGAAGTATTTCAGG
Source organism: Alexandromys fortis (assembly GCF_014885135.2). NCBI lineage: Eukaryota > Metazoa > Chordata > Mammalia > Rodentia > Cricetidae > Alexandromys > Alexandromys fortis. The sequence goes on along the minus strand of NW_026067892.1, from coordinate 12,860,229 downwards.
AACTCGGGGTAAAAAAAAAAATCAAGTATTATTGTGCAGTCGAGTGGGAAGAGGAAAGTTGTGTGTGTGTGTGTGTGTATGTTTAAAGATTTCGTTATTTATTATGTACATACGCACCAAAAGCGAGCACCAGATAGCTTTATAGTTGGTTGTGGTGGCTGGGAATTGAACTCAGGACCTCTGGAAGAGCAGCCAGTGGCCTTAACCTCTGACCCATTTCTCCATCCCCCCAGAAGGGGTAACTTCTGGCACCGCACAGCATACTAGAGTAACTATGCTTGACAAAGTTAATTCTATATTTCAAAATAAGAGAGAGGATCTGGAATGCTCCCAACACAAAGAAAAGATAAATGTTTGAGGAGATGGATATGGCAATTACCCTTGACAACATCTAATTCTGCACTTCAAAACAACTATGAGGGTTCCCTAGGTTCCCAGAAGAGACAAACATCTGAGGTGGTAAATGACTAATCACCCGGGCCTGATTATTATATCTTTCTCATATGCATTTAAATATCACATCATATCACAGAAATACGGTCAATTATTATGAGTTAGCTAAAATATTTTAAAGGCGAGAAACAGTAAAAGCAGTTCTTGCTGGGCTTGCCCTGGGTCTTCAGAGCTGTCTCTAGGAAAGTCATCTTCTATGCAAACTAGCCAATCAGGACGCCCAGGAGTGTGAAAGAGGAGAGAAAAGATAGGTGTCCATGAAGTGGAGGAGATGATTCTGTAAAGCAAACGCTTGTCACATGGACTTGAGGACTTGAGTTTGGGTTCCCAGGACTCACGGAAAGCTGGACACTGCTCCTACAGGTAGCTTGGAATCTTTACTCCTGCTCCTGAAGTGGGAGTCCCTAGAGGTTCACAGGCAAGTTAGCTTGGCATACCCAGTGGTAAACCACAGAGACCTTGTCTTAAGCAAGCTGAAGGCAAAGGACCAATGCCCAAGGTTGCCCTCTGACCTCCAAATGCACACTGTGGCAAGCATGCACCCCACTAACGTATACAAATATGCATGCATGCATGCACACACACGAACACACAGAGAAGGTGAGATTAAAAAATAAAGCAGTAGTTGATCACATACGCCTGGGTTGAGGAAGGCCACCATCTGATGATGTGTTTGCGAGACATTGTATTCCCACTCCAGCTGTACATTAAGAGTTCTGGCTACCACCGGGCCTCCTTTGTGTCTGGAGGAGAGGCCTTCTGACTTGTGTGGTCTCAGAAGGCTACGATTGCATACAATAGCCTTTGTGTGTTTGTGCAGACCACAGAGGGAATCATTCACTAAATGGAGAAAGCCATCCTTCTAGACCAGTGGGTTGTGAGAAAGACTTCGAAGTCACCTGCAGATAGGGGTCAGGTGCTCAACAAGTACTGATGCTGTAGGAGGATGAGAGGTGGGGACCAGATAGGAACGAAGTGGGAAGGCTCCATGGGTAGGACCGTTGATCCTCAGCCCTGGCACTCACAGAAGCCGAGTATCATCTTGTGTCCCATTGTAAAAAGTTCAAACTTTTAAAATACTAGACAGGGACATTTTTTATATAAACTTATCTATCATGCTGTAGAGAATCATGACTTTTTAAGAATAATTCCCAGAAAAAAATAGTTCTTTAAGAAATGGATGCTATCATTAAAATTTAGACAGTCATCTGGGAGACATTTCCCAATTCCAGATACCTCAGACATAACCTCTGCAAAGGATGAGTGCTCTGAGTTGGCTGTGTTCTGCTCAAATCTGCTTATGTCTCTTTACTCGAAGCCAGAATTGTATAATTTCTTACAATTACAGACTGATGGATACTGGTACAGAAAGGGAGTGCCCCATTCCTAAGTAATCCTAGCTAGTTACTGCAGAAAGAGCTGATGAAAATCAGCTACAAAGAAAACCTGAGTTAGGTGTGGATGATCTACAGCTGTGAACGAATCAGATGGGTGATAAAAACTAGGGACAAGTCTGCCTTCCAACCACTCCACACTGTCCTGAGCGGTTAGATCTGTCTTTCCAAACTAAGATCAGTAACAGTAGCAGAGTAGGCATCATGAGCTTGGTCACGAACCCTGAGATCCCTGCACCTGCTCTAGGAGTAAACCCTGCATTTAATTATGAGTTACCATGCTACAAAGATGCCAGGAGGAACCCACTACTCCATCCATATGCTAACCTAAAGCACAAGGCACGGGGACTCTGGCTTAGTCAGCAAATGCTGTCTCACAACCATGAGAATCTGAGTTTAATCCCAGCACCCATGGAAAGAGCCAGCCATGACCAGGCGCTTCTAACACCAGAGCTGGGGAGCCAGAGACAGGAGCATCCCCGGAGCTCCTGGGCCAGCCAGTCTAGCTGAATCAGGGAGTTTTGTGTGCTGGTAATAGACCCTGTCTCAGAACACAAGATGGATGGCTCCAGAGCAAAGAGACTTAAGGATGACCTCCGTCCTACCCACCACATATACATACATGAGTACCCACCACACACACAAACACATTCATATCTTCCACACAGACGTGTACAAAAATGAAAAAAGTAAAGATTTAAAAATTACTTTTATTGTCTCAGTGTGTGGGTGCACCCCTCGCAGTCCTGAGTTCCTTGCTCATGCTCTCTCTCCTTCTGCTCCTGATTTGGACCTTCTGCTCCTGATTTGGACCTTGGGATTTCAGTCCAGTGCTCCAATGTGGGACTCTGTCTCTGTCTTCTTTCATCGCCTGATGAAGGTTAATATCCAGGAGGATGACTATATGTTTTTCTTTGGGTTCACCTTCTTATTTAGCTTCTCTAGGATCACGAATTATAGGCTCAATGTCCTTTATTTATGGCTAGAAACAAATTATGAGTGTTTATTCCTCTTTTTGGGGTCTGGCTTACCTCACTGGGCAGGGAACCCTGACTGCTCTTCGGGCTGATGAGGGAGGGGGAGTTGACTGGGGGAGGGGAGTGAAATGGGAGGCGGTGGCGGGGAGGAGGCAGAAATCTTTAATAAATAAATAACTTTTAAAATGAGATCGGTGTGCAATCTAGATGGCTAAAATATGTATTTTGTGATTCTATTTTTAATTTACTGGTGAATTTATGGACCAATGGCAATCACATCAAATAACAGGGTTTCTTTCAAATGAATCAATGTTCAGTATAATAACTACCCTACCAAAATCTTCATAATGTGGACACTGTTGTTTAAAACCACGCAGAACACATCATGCATCCTCATGCTAAATCCTGTTGAAACAAGATGATGCCTCCAGAGCAATTCGGGGGCAGGGGTGGCACCCCACAAGAGAAGCCTTTCGGTATTGACCTTTATAACTATCGCTGTTTAGTACTATTTTAAAGCAAATGACTCAGCTATTTGGATATCTGTACAAGGTCGCATTTCTTCTGCTCTCTCTACGTGACACCTTTGCTACAGCCTGCCTCTGGGTGGGCTCTCCCAAACACCACCACCCTTAACATCCTGTGATGTAAGGAATTTGAACTAGTCTTACTTACTAAGGATAAAAGAAAATGAGTCTGTGGATTCCAGGTGGAGAGGGGTATTATGTTACATTTGGATGAAAGGGTGAGAAAAAAAGGTACATAGAAAAATAATTTTGACATAGGCAAGCATAGGAGAATGCTCTCCTGTGGACCCCACACCTGCCCAGTGACATGGCTCTGGGAATCTCCCTTTGGGCAACATGCAGGAATTCACGCCTGGCACACATTTCTTCCTCTGCATTCTTAAAAACAGGAATCAGCCGATTGCAATAGGAGCAGCGTGGCCTGTTTTGAAGAAGCCTTTGGAAAAACATCCCTTGTTGCCTTTTGTCAAGGCCACTAGCTCTCAGCGCTATACAAGAAGGAACCCCAGTGTTGTGTCTCACACAGCAACAGGGGCTGGTTTTCTTTGCCCCGGCACAGGATCAGAGAGATTCCAGGTGGAATTCTAAGAACTAAAATCTCCAGGCCAACCATGGATGGTAATCATTATTATTAAAATGCAAGCTGACCAGCAGAGTAGCTCAGTGGTTTAGAAGGCTTACCTACAAGCCCTATAACCTGAGTTCAATCCCTGAGATCCACAGGGAAAGAAGAGAAAATCAGCTCCTGCGAGTTGTCCTCTGATACACACGCACACACCCAAAACACAGTTTTAAATTTTTCAATTAAAATCAATGTTATTTAGCATCTTCTGTTTACCCTTAAAAAGAGCATTTTTTAAGCTTTTCATCCACCAGATCAGGACAGAACTTAAAACAAGAAAAAGGTACACACGGCCCTTGTCAGTGCAGTCTTCCACTGCTGAGAGACTGCTCTAGGTAAACCCCCACTTAAATTCTGTCCCCCAACCCTAGCCAAACACAAGGAAAGCATCTAAAAGCAGCAACAGCCGAGCCCACCTTTCAGCACACATAATCACGGCTCATGATTCTCCTCACACATGCAGGGAAAGGCCGGTCTTTGGAACAGAGCAGCTACCCCTTTAAATGCTCAAAGCCATTTCTGGAATGTGAAGGCATACATCTAAGTCCGGCGCATAATGTCAGGACCAAAACTCACCAGTAAGGTGAGGCAGAAACCGAAACCAGCTGGCTGGCTTCACGAAGCTGAAGTAGCTGCCTAACTAATGTGGTTGCCATGGTACTATGCAGATAGAATCACAGATGGAAGCCAGGGGAGAAGAAATGTGTGTCTTTCTGTCTTGACCCTTCCATTGCAATGAAATCGGGGCCCTCATTCTGGGATGGCACAGACTCACTGCCAGACTCTTGAAAAAGTCTGCAGACTTTGGGAGGAAAGAGTCTTGCAGTCAGTAGGCGGGTATATTTTAAATTATGTTATGGCAGTTGGAGGGGGCAAGCTAGATAGATCAGTGGGTAAAAGTCCTGTCACCAAACCTGATGACCTAAGTTCCATTCCCAGGACCTGTGTGGTCGAAAGAGAGAACCGACTACTGCAAGTTCTCTTCTGACCTCCACACACATACACACACCATGGTACTCACTCACAAGAGGAGAGATGGGGACACACACACGCATACACACACACACACACACACACATACCATGGTACTCACTCACAAGAGAAGAGATGAGGACACACACACACCATGGCACTCACTCACAAGTGGGGAGACAGGGACACACATACATATGATGGCACTTACAAGAAGGGAGATGAGACACAAACACATACACACACACGAGAGAGGAGACAGGGACACACACACACACATACTATAGTGCTCACAAGAGGGGAGATAAACACACACATGCGCGCATGCTCATACACAAAAGAAAATAAATAAGATTGTGCTTTATTAGTTTCAATATTGTGCACATCCAATTCAGATTTACATGAGTATGAAAAACAAACCCAATTAAAATGAAGAATGGCCTTGCATTGTAATATACAAGAAACACACATTCACTCCAATGCATAGGCATCAATCACTCCATTCTGTGACACAGGCAGTTTTACTCAGTAAAAACTGCAATAATGCACATCCTGCTTGTCGAGCATTTAGAACATAACAGAAGTTTCACGTGCATTTTCTCGTTATTTCTGACTGCAGCTCTTTCAGAGGCAGAATAAGACTATCCTATTTACAAATGAAGACAATGAGTTAGAAGACAGTAAATCTTTATCTTAGATCCCACAGCCCCAACAGGGGAGGGTCCTGCCCTCCAGCTTCAAGGCCCTAAGCCAGTGGCTCTCAATCTTCCTAATGCTACAACCCCTTAATAAAATTCCCATGTTGTGGTGACCCACCAACCATAAAATTATTTCGTTGCTACTTCATAATTATAATTTGGCTACTGTTATGAATTGTAATGTAAATATCTGATATGTAGGATATCTGATATGCATCCCCTGTGGAAGGGTCGTTTGGCCACAAAGAGGTTGAGAACCACTGCCCTAAGCCCTTTCTAACTGCCCAGGCTGTACACTGGTAGGTATCGAGGGCTGAGTCCTCTTCACCCAAATTTCTGCCCATTGCCAGCACTTTGTTTCAATCTCACCGAGACCAGATCGGGATGCAGTGAATCATGAATAATTGATAAGTTAAAAACGTGGGCCCAGGGTTGAAAACAGCTGAACGGAAGTGCCCAACTCCAAACAAAAGACTTTATAGTTTGGTTACTAGCACTCGGGACTCAGACCCACTACCTCTGTTTTGAAAAGTGATCTCTCTTTATCTCTTGCCAGAGCCATCCCAGGGAATCTCTATGGACCAGCCTTGCGTTGCTGTCACCATTGTTGACATGACAAATGTCTACAGCGTTCATCCTCCCTCGTTCTTGAGTAATGCTGCCATAGAGACTGTGACCCTGCGTTGATGAGGCCAGTCGTTTTCTGAAAGGGACACAGCAAGAAACCAATGGAGAATAACGAGGAAACAGAAAATTTTAAACACACCAAGAAACACAGAGAATACTGATTTTTTCCTCTAAGCCAAAGAAATTCTCACTTTTAAGGTCCATTTTCAACTGGCTCCACCCCTCATCCATCATCAGCTGGGATCTCTCTCTCTCTCTCTCTCTCTCTCTCTCTCTCTCTCTCTCTCTCTCTCTCTCATCTTTTTCCTGGCATTGTAGGGGAGCTGTCGCTGATCCCCATTCTCTCTGATGCTCTAGATTTGCAGCTAGACAGCAGGAGAGAGTTTAGTCATCTAGCACAGACACAGCCCAGGGTCTCTCATTTTTTTGCCCCTAGAGCTTCAGAAGCAGGCGACTGACAACGCAAGCGTTGTTTCTGTTGACCCAGCAAGAACTCATTAACTCAGAGCACAGTCGCTGCTGCTCATGGTGTAAAACATACAAACAAGGGAGTGGTAATTTTTCATCTCTAATAGGGTTGCTGTACCAAAGCTCTGATGCCCCCTCTACACTGGATTGTGATTTGGGGAGTCAACGTGGAGTACATAACAGAGGTGTCTTTTTTTCTTCTTTCTTCCTCTCTTTCTGCCAAACTTGTCTTTGCTTCTAATTCTCAGAGGTATCAATTAACAATGAATAATTTTAATAGAGCACTTGCAAACATGGGGTCATGCTGTAAAAATGAACTGTCTGGCGCTGATTTCCTGTGGACACCGTGACTCGATGTTCCGGCATCTCCACAGCCACCGCTTGCCTCCCCCAAGACTCAAGACAAGCAGGATGAAAGGAACCTGCCCATGTGGTCTGCAGATGTATGGGTGATAGCAGGATCTCCAACAATTTAAAGTATAAAGGCCTAGGAAGAAAATGATCGGTTTAGGCTTTAGTCAAAATTCTTGGGAAACTTCCAGAGTTCAGAATTAAGTGATTTAATTAAACAAGGTGTAAATGATGATTTACCATGACAGTGGTACCTAAAGTCTAATCCCTTGTTTAGTGCCAACCTTGGGAAATGATGCCCTTTTTACAAGTCAAGGAAGATCAGGTGCCATCATTTGATGTGGTCAGCAATTCGTTTGATGTGGCCAGACAATGTCAGGCCCCGTGGTAAAAGCCTCTAATCTCTGCCCCAGGAGGCTGAATCAAAAGGACTGCAAATTCATGGCTACAGAGAAAGTTCCAAGCTAACAGGGACAGTTTAATAGGCAATGTCTCAAAATGAAAATTTAAAATGTGTGGGGACATAGCTCAGTGGTAGACCACTTGCCTGGCATGGGTGAGGCCGATCTTCAAACCCCAAAACTACAAAGCAAAGTAAGGGGGGATTTGAAAAGAGTGTTGCAAACCCCACAGACAACATTTTTTTAAAAATCTTTCAATCTGAGTATTCAGTAACAGTATCTGCTTTCGAATAAGGAAACACGAGTTTCTGGTGTGTCCCTGCCACCTTCTAATATGACCTCGAGCTGGGCACACTCTAGGTCAAAGTTTTTCTGCAACTACTTCACAAGAATCATCTCTAAGATTTCTTGATTTTAAAACACAGAATTTAGAAGAATTCACACAAAGGTGAGAAGCTCTAGTCTCTACAGCCAAAAATAAATAAATAAATATTTTCATATATATGCGTTCAGTAATTACAGACCACCTGAGCATGCTAAGTTAGTTAGCAACTGTGCAGCATAGCAGCCATTTGACATAAGCAACCACTGAGTATTTGAGCTGCACTGTGTCAAAGACACATTAGGCTGCCAGAATTTAGCAAGAAGAATAAATACAAACAGTCTCATTTACAATTTTGTATTCATTGCACATGGGTATGATACTGTATATAAATAACAGAGTAGGCAAAAATGCATCCTTAACATTAATTCCTTTTCTTTTTATTGTTGCTGATGGGGCTACTAGAACACTTTTAGCTATCTGCAGGGCTTATATTTCCTTGCTATCAGGTAGCACTAATGTAGATCTTGGTTGCTTAGCAACAAATAAAACAGAAAAGTCCCCAGTTCTTAAGACGTTAACTTCTAATGGAAACCAGGGAAGAATAAAAGCAAACATGCAGATAAATAATTACTTCCAAATTGATTTTTAAATTTGTAAAGATAAAAAATGAGAAATCATACTAAGTGTCTTTAGACGTGTAGATGGGAAAAGTTCTTTCACAAAGATGGCATCGTACTGAGGTCTGCGTGAGTCCTGCTCACTGTACAGACTCTGGAAGAAGAATGGTGGGGAAACAGGAAGGAGAAGCTTGAAGATCCTGAGGTGGGGCCAGTCTTGGAATGGTTATGTGCAGTGATCCTGGCAACATTAATGTTTATAAAACATAAGCAGAAGCATTAACTGGCTTGTGTAATGGACTTGGTGGTTTGCACACTGCCCCAAGTCACTATTTTATTTCACTGTTCATAGCGACCCTCAAAATGCCACATTGTAGCAGAGTGTCCACTGTATAGAGGACTGTGCAGCTCAGCGTTTGAGGGATCTGCCTGCAGAGGGCTAGCATAAAGGAAGCAGTGGGAATAGAGGCTCTCTCTCTGTCTCTCTCTCTGTCTCTCTGTCTCTGTCTCTGTCTCTCTCTTCTTACAAATATAGCATGCCTTTTGTCTATCTGGCCTTTTCCTATCTTCATCCAAGCACACATTAAGTGTCCTAGTCAATGTTCTGTTCCTATGAACAGATATCACGACCACAGCCACTCACCAAAGAAAGCATTTAATTTAGGCTTGCTTAGTGTCGGAAATTTAGACAATTGTCATCATGGCAGGGAACATGGCAGCATGCAGACAGACATGGTGCTGAAAAAAAGTCATTGAGACTTCTACATCCAGGCCATAGGCAGCAGGAAGAAAGAGAAACTGGACCTGGCTTGAGCTTTTGAAGCCTCCAAGGCCATCCCCAGTGACAACTTCTTCCAACAAGGCCACACCTTCTAATCCCTCTCAAGAAGTGCTACTCCCTAAGGACCCAGCATTTACATCTATGAGCTTATGGGGGCCGTTCTCACTGAAACTACACACTAAGTTAAGAAGACTTCTCAACAGATATGTGATGTCTCTGCCAATCTTTTCCCGAGCATCTCCCCATACTGAGGGGAGAGCTGGGAAATCACTCAAACTCGGCTTGCTTTTAGTCAGTTACAAAAGCCATTCACTTCCTACACCACGCAGCTGAACAACAGGTTGTTGGTTCTCAACTAGCTATGCAATAGAAGAGACGCTCACGACTGAAGCTCTCTTTCATGTGAACTTTTCCTGGGAAGAGAATGAGCAAAGGTATGTTCACTTCACCCTAGACATGCAACCAATGACAGATTAAAGACATAGTTCCACTCCGGTCTAACCTGGTGAAACAGTGGGGCTATCAGTGGTTATTTCCAAGAGCATGAGAAATTGATGGGCAGCCACAGCACTGAAGAAAAGTCTTCCCCAGTAACCATTAACCATTTCCACATCCTTGGGAAAGGGTGAGGCTTTCTGAGCCTGGGCCTCCTCCACCATGGGTGATTGACAGGCCCAGTCAAGTGCAGGCTCCTGTAAAGTCACCACAACTCCCCAGCTCTCAAGAGAGCAACCTCTATGTCAGCCATTCCCCACACTACCTAACAGATTTTCCATCCTCCACCAATTGTTTCCCTGAACTTCTAAAGGGAAGTTTCTCCTTCCTGTCTCGCCCTGCTCCTCTGGGAAACAAAGCTGCAAGCTCTCTTGCCCTGCCCTGGGGGGGGGGCGGGGGGGCGCCTTTTGTTTCCCAATAATTAGCTGCAGAGTTCCCAATAATTAGTTGAGAGAAGGAACTAAAAATATTTGAGACATCCCTTTCTTTAGATTCGCAGAGTTCAGGGTATCCAGTGGCAGGTGGGTCCCAAGAGTCCTAGACCTATAGTTGCCCCAGTGCCCGTGCCCACCTGGCTCATATCCTCCCCACAGCTCCCTATGTGACTCTTGTGCCTGAAAGTCAAGGCAAGATGGTCTTTGTAGAAGATAGCTTCTATATTCTTCAGTCTATAACATTTCCAAACAAATTATTTTCTTTGTCCCAGTGGCTTGCCCTTCTGTCATTGGCCTGTTTGCAGTTGGCAGGCAATTGCCATCACTCCATGGCTCTTGAAAGGGAGGGTGAGTTTGCACACATGTGGTCATAGCGCCCTCAGTGTTTCTCAAATGAGGGGCCATTGGTCCGCCTCGGACAACACATCGTCCTTCGTTTTAGCAAGACGGAATGAAATGCTCACTCTCTCTGTTCCTTGTCTCTCCTTCTTAAATATTGAAGATGAATTTTATTCATCACAGCCATCAGATGTTTAGTAAGCATTCTGTTTATGGTCCAATAGTGCATTAGCGAGAAAGCTTAGCAGTGCGAGTTTGGAAGGCAAAGAGACTTGAGTCTGAGTCATCTCAGCTCCCTTGCTTACAGGTTGCATAATGCTGAACCACAAAACCTTGACACTCATTAAGTCTCAGCTGTGGGGGGAAAGGGGCACAAGAACAGCTGCATTAGGACTGGTGTCAGATTAAAGGAAAATTTGGTAGGCTGAGCACCACTCCCCTTGGTGTGGAAAGACCTGTGATCACAAAGGGTTGTCGCCTCCAGAAAATGGTCAGCAACCTCTCAGAAATTCTGCTTTCTCACTGGACAAGTGAATTAAACTGACTCTTGCTTCCTTTTTACCTATAAAAAGAAAGGCTAGAAAGAAAGGGATGTTGATGTGGGAAATATTGAGCATAGTGATTCTCGTATTCCATCGATTTAAAAAGCAAAACATTCTGGGTACCCAAGGTACCCACAAGTGATGAGACTACTTCCCTGTCACGGAGGTGCTAATTAGGCAAACATCAGTTTTTGGAAGGGGCAAGGATGCTGTGCTGTTTTGAGATTGGTCACCCACCCCACTTTGTTTGCCTGCAAATCTCATGTTACAGAGAAACCTTTAACCAAGCCAAATACTTGCCCCCAACTACAGTTCAAATCACTGAGACATTCAGTATAGGAAGTTTAAAGCATTTTTGAGGCTGAGAGAGCTGGAGAGATGGCTCAGTAGTTAGGAGCACTTCCTGCTCTCACAGAGGACCTGAGTTCAGTTCTCAGCACCTAAAATCTCATAACCACCAAGGGATCCAATGCCACCCTACTCTGGCCTTCTCAGGCACCTGCACATGTGTGACACAAAAAGACACACATAAAAGCATAAATAAAAGCAAAAATAAAAACTGAACAAACATTCAAAATTAGAATTTAGAACCAGTAGGTAAAGGGAAAACTCACAAGGACCTGCAGTAAGGAGAAGCTTCTAGTTAGTTCCCAGCCACTTAGCCCCAAAAGAATCATACAGAAACTATATTATTTAAATCACTGCTTGGCCCATTAGCTCTAGCTTCTTCTTGGCTAACTCTTATATATTAATTTAACCCATTTCTATTAATCTGTGTATTGCCACGTGGCAGTGGCTTACGGGGTAAAGTTCTGGCATCTGGGTCTATTGGGACTACATGGCTTCTCCCTGACTCCACCTCCTTTCTCCCAGAATTCAGTTTTACCCACCTAGCTCTGATCTCCTCTGCTATAGGCCCAAAGCAGTTCGTTTATTAACCAATGATATTCACAGCATACAGAGGGGAATCCCACACTAAGGACCTACCCCTAAATGAAGAGTTTTAGGAAATCAGTCTTCTCCAGGCTCTGTCTTCTCCAGGAATGAGCCCCTGAAAAATTAGTCAATCCTAACAGTCAGCCCTAGGTGTGTGTGTGTGTGTGTGTGTTTGTGTGTGTGTGTGTACATATATATGCAACACTACATGAACTCAGCGGGTTGTATTTATTAATTTATGCATATATGTGTAACAATAATGATTAAAGACTAAGAGGCCATGAATTTGAGAAGAACTGGGGAGACACAGAAGGCATTTGAAGGGACAGAAAAACATATAAATATAGTACTTATATATGAAATTTTCAAACATAATTTTAAAAAGTGGAGAGATGTCTCAGCAACTGAAAGCGCTGGCTGCTCTTCAGGTGGTCCTGAGTTCAATTCTGTCACACACAAGATGAATCACAACCATCTATAATGGGATCTGATGCCACTTTCTGGCATAAAGGTGTACAAGTACATAGAGTCCTCATATACACAAAATAAAAAAAAACTTAAAACAGCACCTCAGATACCTGTATTAAAACAAAACAAAGCAGAAATAGTAAACTTCATCCCACATCTCTGAGTTCAGGCACCCATGATAAATGTGGGTCAAAGTTTTAAAGTATATTTTTCTGCCTGTGGTGCCCATCATTTTTTTTTCCAATTTACAGTACAATGTTCAGGGCAGAGACTCAGGATCAAAAAAGAATAGACAAGAGAAGAGGCAAGGCAGGAAGATTCAAAACATCACATGATACTACTATTAGAGCTGCTTGGTACCAGGAAACCTACTAATGACTTGCATCATAGCCATATGGCATACAGATTAGAGACTTTTTGGCACCATCTTATGCTATGTCCCCCCAATCTAAAATGTACAGCGAACCCAGCACTGCTTTCGGACAAGGCAGAACACATCCTCTACATCTACTGTTAAATGCACCCCATTAAATTCTAAGACCATAAGGATGCTCTTCCAACTCTCCTCATTCCAGTTAGCTTTTCTGATCAAGACTTAGTGTGGGGGTATTCTTGACCAAGAGGAAAAGAAATGGTATATTCCATATTCTAATCCATTCTGCTGGAGTTCTGAATTAAGAATAGGCAGTCTGCCTGAACCTTTGCCAACTCTGAAGCCTACATCAAGAGGTAAGGTGGTGATGGGAAGAAAAATTCTTTAGAATTCTCCACAGAAAACATACCAAGGGAAATGAGCAGCTTTCTGGAAACTTCTGGTGTCCAACCATGTGTGGTGTTTCACCAAAATATTTATTCTGGTACCTCTGCTCTCCAGAGCAGATTTTTTTTTAACATCTGACTTGAGGACGTTTCTCTGTCTTCCCAACTCTCCCACCATCGTCTTGTACTCCAGTGTCATAAGTAGAAATCTATGTATACATATATCACAAGGATGTAGGGTTTTCTCTTCAAAATACAAAAAGTAGAAAATATAATATATATATATATATAATATATGAACAGTCATCACTGATTATATGAAGAGCATGTGATGAACTTTATTGAAGTATGACTAAAGAAGATATTGGACATTTATGCATACTCCTTCAAACAGTGCCCACAGAGACTGGTAGAGGACGTCAGATCCCCTAGAACTGGAGTTATGGCTGTTGGTGGGCTGCCTGCTGGAAACCAAACCTGGGTACTCTGTAAAAGTCAAAAATGTTCCTAACTGTGGAGCCATTTATCCAGCTACTCCAGGATCCTTCCAGATCACACACACATGCAGCTGAAGCTACTTTTAAATTCTGAGGAGGTGCACAAGCAGGACCAAATGACAGGGGTAGTCCATTTACTACAACAATCAATAGTACCCCTGGCGCTTTGGTACTTTCACATCCCTTTAAAAGAAAAGGTCTCTATATACCAGAATGGATTGTAGGCTGCTGTGGGGGTGGGGGCAGGGAGGGAAAGAAGCCCTGTTGGTCTATGCAAACATTGGATGAATCTAAAAGACCAGAAGACACATACCACTCATCTATAAAAGTAAGCTAGACACTAACCTCACCGCACATTTTGTCATCCTGCTTATGTTTGTGGTGTGCCTTTTTTAAAAGGGTGTTTTGTTAATTTTTAGGAATTATGCTGCTTTCTTCTGTTTTTTTAAAAAATATTTATTTCTTATGTATACAATATTCTTTNCGAGACAGGGTTTCTCTATAGCTTTGGAGCCTGTCCTGGAACTCCCTCTGTAGACCAGGCTGGTCTCGAACTCACAGAGATCCGCCTGCCTCTGCCTCCCGAGTGCTGGGATTAAAGGCGTGCGCCACCATCGCCCGGCATGTATACAATATTCTATCTGCATGCACACCTGCATGCCAGAAGAGGGCATCAGATCTCATTATAGATGGTTGCAAGCTGACATGTGGTGACTAGAAATTGAACACTGGATGTCTGGAAGAGTAGTCTGTGTTCTTAACCTCTGAGCCATCTCTCCAGCCCATGTTTTATTTTTTTTAAGAACAGTTTATGAGCAATTTCTCTGAATGAAGCGTGAACATGTTTGGGTTTGCTTGTTCATTCATATGTGTCTAGGCAGCCTGACATCAGTAGCACCAGCTACACAGACTATGTCCAGTGTGTGAAGTCTTAAGGGTCTTACAACCAGACAAGCATGGTCTAGATGTAAAATAGCAGCCACTACTCTTGTTGGACTGAGAAGAGGGAGGGTCAGACTTGCCCAAGGTCAACAAGAAATTCTAGAACCATACTGCTAACTCAGAGAGTCGAGCCACAGTCGTCACTGCTGCCCCTCCTCCAGTCAGTACCATCAACTGTTCCCAGACACCTCCACCCCTCCTGAGTACCTCAGTGGACTGTCCACACGAAGACTTCTTTCCTGCTGGCACCGTCTCATCCTTTCCCTTGAATCTTTTATATAAAACCCATAATGATTTCATTCATTAACCAGTTTGTTTCTTTCAGACACCTCTGTGTTAATAAAGAATGCTAAGGCGTTAATTCTACAAGAGACTTCTTCTTGTTGTTTACTGTAGTATCTCTGATACCCAGCACAGACTTGAGTCACAGTAAAAGTCAGTTACATACTGCATTACTGCATAGATAAGTGGATGGATGGAGAACTCAATGGGCATAAAGGAATTCTCTATACAGTCTGGATGAGTCCCCTAAGTCAGATGGCATACACTGAACTGAAGATATGAATACGTTTAGGGTCAGAAAATAACACTGTGGAGCTGGACTGTCAAGGGAACAGGGTCCTAGCAGAATCCATGACTCTGGATTTCCTCTCAAGACATTTTACACATCCATCTTCCAACAAGCGGCAGTAGCCATTTTGCAATCACCAATATCAAAGACAAAATGCTATCTAGACAGTCACCATGCAACTAGCAGATTCCAGTTTAGCCACGAGAGGGCTCGGCTGACAAGGACCAGTTACAGCCTCTCCTTTCCTTCGCTGGTTCCAGATTCATGACCTGAACTTTTATGTAACATCTATCAAAAATTTTAGAACTGTTCAGGGTGGCTAGGTGTTCAGTTGTTTCTGTCAACCTCCAAAATGACAGTAGAACTAGAAAAAGTATTCATCTTCAAAGCCTTATCACATAATTATCTCATAGAGCCTTCTAAAGGAATAGGCACCAGCCTAAGGAGCTGCAGTAAGCAGAGATGACTGCTCCGAATCCCTGGGGATACAGAAGTCCTCTGAAGTCACAGCTTCCTTTCCCAGCCCCAGATGCTAAAGAGACTGAAGCACAAAAGCCTGCCCTTGAATTGACTCTCCAAACCCTGTCATGCTGCTTGAGTAGACACCAGTGTATCCATAAAGTGACATCAATCAGCTGGCAACTCTAGTCCCGGAAGGAAACAGACAGGATACTTCAGTTGGGTAACTTGAAGAGAATATAGCAAAGGGGGTTGTTGACAGAATCGTTATGACCAAACTGCAGCACAGATTAGCATCATGCTCTGAGACTAGCAACTGTGGGAGATTGTTGGACCTCTAGCTGTAAAGAGGCAAGAGAGGCTTGCTGGGGCACATTCCTAAATGGTCATCTGTGGGTAATAAGCCACAAAGATGTGATACTTTGGAGGACATGACTTCCTTAAGGAGGAAGCTAGCTGCCTATGGCAACCACGGACATGATAAAGGCCTTCGACTGATACCCTCCAACTGTAATTCAAATGGCAGAGACTCTTTTCAGGATACAGAGTATGGAGGGAAGGTGGGGGGGGGGTGCAAGGACTACTGCCACCATGTGTTCCCATGCCAGCTTGAGCCTCATCACCTCTAATTCTGAGCGTGTTCTCCTGCAAAGCGCAAACCTGCACATGGGCCAATGCTTGCCAAAGCACTGACCACAAAACATGAGAGACCAGAAGAGTCCTCAGTTTGTGGAAGATTCACAACACGCTCGGATCGTCTACAGTTTCTTAAAAGTGAAGAAGTGTGTTTGAATCAACTCAACCCTCTGCTTTGAGCACAAAGGGCTTGTACCAACCACATGATACCCTGTAGCACTGCACAGAAGAGACAGTCCACAGAATGGACTTTGTAAAGGGCTAGAGAAGATTATCTCTACGACCCCTTCTAACCCTGTGTCTTATGACTCCATGACTACCAGTGTTTGTATACACATGGGATCTACATGGCTATCTGTCCGTTAAGGACAATTGAATTCTATGTTGACCAGTATTACACGGATAATGACAGCCAGCTCACCATGCAGGATGGAGTCTGTGGCCACTGAATTAAATCCCACGGATGCAGGGAGAGCAAGCTTTTGGGGATGTAGTAGCTGAAACTCATCCGAATTTCTTTTTTAATATATGGAGGATACTGACATTTACAAGACCCTGTTAATTGCCTTTCTAGAGTCATGATTATGACAGGAGGTTCATACCAGCTGCTCCTAAATATGAGACTAATTTATAAACGTTCCCGTGATGCGCCAACTCCGAAGGAGCTCGCTGTCAGGGGAACGTTTCTCCTGCCCTCAGCTAATGACCTCCTTATACCATGAAGTATAAAGATGGATAGATCTTGTCGTTTGATCCCTGTTCATTTAACTGCAGGGCTCATGGTGATCACAGGATCTGAAATGCTGATAAGTGCAATGAAAGAGTGTTTTTGTAACAGACTGGGAAGGAATTTGTTAAGGAAAACTGGCCATCGCTCAGAAATGCACAGGAAACAGCGCAGGAAGGGTTTGGACAGAATCAAGGAAGGAACCATAAAATGTGTGCTTACACAGCCAGCAGAGGGGAGCAAGAAATATTAGAAAAATCAAAATTGTGGCTTCTGTGTTATTTTACCACCCCAAATCTGTAGCTTACAACTGTTGACGATATTCACAATTATAAATATTGCCGCAGCCCAGCCTGCAAAGATGACAGACTTCTCAACAGCCAACACCTGAGTGTTTCTTGAGAATCCTGTACACGCCCCCTGGTGTGGCCCTCCTCGACCTGGCTCCACACTGTCAGGCCATCTGTATATTAGAACACCCAGTTGTCACGTCCCCAGATACAACTGCACAAGCCTCTAGGCCGTGAGGGATAACGGCACGTGTGAGAAGATAGCGTTGGGGAGTAAGATGATGCATTTGGCACCAAACAAACTTGTTTTGTGTCGTGCGGAGCGATGCTGTTCTCCTTATGCTGTGCTGTGACTCACCCCCGGAATACAAAGAAAAGATGGCACCCAGCCAAGGAAAAATGATGACGATGATGATGATGATGATGATGATGATGATGATGATGATGATGATGATTGATTGATGATGGCCCAAATTCTCTGCCGTTCTACTGACCTATACAACACCAATGATCTCAGAGAAGAAAGCACAAAGGAGAAGCACAGACAGTGGGCACTAGGCGTCCACACTGTAACCAAGAGGGATCATCTGTACATCGTCATCATTTTACTGCCAGAACATGACAAAGGGAACAAAGGTATTCAAATGATACTTTGAGCTCTTTGTCCCCAAAAAAATTTTTTTTCTACTTTGGGAAAGAAAAGAACAGAGAGGAAATTCTGGGAGGTAGGGGATTGGAGCTGGGAAGAAGGCTCAGTTAAAAAAGCATTTGGCCCATGGGCAAGAGGACCTGAGTTTCAATCCCAACACCTGCATAGACATCCAGGTGTGTCAGCACAGGTTTGTCACACCAGCCCCCAGAAGGCTGAGAAAAGAGGATCTCTCTGATGGACTAGCAAGCTCAGGGGCAGCAAGAGATTCTGTCTCAAAGGAGGTGACCTCATTGCTGAGGGTGACACCCAAGGCTGTCTGTCACCTGGAGTCAATCTATGTGCACGTAGGCACCAGCGCATACACATGTGAGAACTTGAAGAATAGACACAAAGTACATGTGGGGAAGAGAACGAAGCCGTTTTCTCATCAGACGGCCAAGCTGGTGGCGACAGCCCTAAACCAGAACTTGAAAGGCCTCCCTCATTCCTTGGGTGCTTTCGGTGCTTTAGATGGTCTTTAGTAGTTTAGGATCCACTCCACAGTCAGGAAATGGAACAGAGTTTTGTGAAACTAGACACGGCCACGTAAACAGACGAGAACATTGGTATGGGCATCAGGTGGGCCTGGTTTCCTCGGAGGTTCAGGCTGACCGTGGCCAAATGGCTGCAGTGCCTTCTGCTTCTGAGGTTCCGTGCAAGGCATGGGTGCCTCCTCACACCTCTATCTCTACCATAAATGTATATTCAGAGCCACAATGTATCTAAACCAAATGGTCAAGCTGAACTAAGTTCTGAGACAGGATCTCTTCAGACGGCAGACAAATTAGCATGCTGTGGTTCCTGTCGGCCTCAAGTCAGACTCGGCAGCACAAGAAAACCCCAGGGTCTCTACTCAGATGTTCTGCTTCTAAATTCATTAAGCTAGCTTAGCACCTGTGCATACGGGGGATGGAGAGGCGGCTCCACGGTAAAGAGCACCTGATGCTCTTGTAGAGGACATGGATTTAGGCCCCAGCACCACAAGGTGTCTCATAATCATCAGACTATATTTCTAGGGATTCTGACACCCTCTTCTGGTCTCCATGAGCACCAGGCACACCTGTAATGCACAGACTACAGGCAGGCAAAACACACATACATTATTATATAGGGGGAGGTGAGGGCCAGTGTCACCCAAGGAGAGAGGGGAAAAGGCTCGCACAACCTGAGAAATCAAGACACAGGTACCGTTATATCAGAATACTGTGAAATCCAGAGTCACCCCTCTGATGTGGGATCCAAACATCCGCTCTGTAGACCAGGACTCGAGATCAATAAGGTCGGTCAGCTATTTTTGTCCATCTTTTTCCTCTGAGGTTTTTTTTTTTTTTTCCTTTTAATGCGATGGATTCCATATTAAAGGTTCCTTTTGTGCCTTTGTAAAAAGACATTGCCTGACAAACACAGAGCAATCTGGTGACATGTTTTTATAGGACACATCACCAAAGCCTTATTATGTAGCGGGAAGCATTAGGATTTTGAATATAGATTTTTAAATAAATAGAACAGTAATGATGGGCTCCCAACAATGGTAAAATTAGAGGTTCCAGCATCTTCCCTGACAGATGGCACCCTGCCTTGTATTATCGTGTTCATGTTAGCAGCACTCTTCATTACACAGGGATATCTCTCATTGTGAGATCTTCGCAGAGGATTAAGGGAAGGATATAAACGCAGTCATTTGGAAGATCTTATTGTCGAAAAGTGTTCATTTGCCTCTAACTGGTATCATTTCTCTGTTGCTTAAAAAACTGTTTCCCTGCTGGGTTTTTTTTTTTTTAAACAGTGGGGAGATTACAACATTGTTGCTAAGGTTGTTGGTTCTAACTAGCCGTCATTAGGCATAAAAAACAAAAAAACCCACAAGGAATCAATCCATACTTTGTGGTTTTCGAAGGAGCATTCAAGGTGGGTACTATTAACATATCCTTTGTATCCAAACAGTGTTAGCCCCTGAGAAATAATGAGGGAAAAGTATGAAAATAATATGGAAAATACTCTGTTCTATGCTAATAATGCTTCCCATTAAATAAAGCAGCTCGAGTCAATAACGTTCTGATTACTTACAGGCTAGGACAGTATTTAAAAAAAAATCCCCTTACATAATAAGTCAGTGTGTTTAATGAGATTTTTTGGGCAATAATATACAGGACTTAATAGAGCTCTTTGCTGCCTGTGGCACCTACCCATCATGGCCCCAGCTCCCTAGGTTAGCCTTGCCTGTCTGTGCACCACAAGGAAGGCTGGCAGCCATTTGTTTCTGTAGTGTTATGACTTCTTAGCATCCCTTTGGTGTGGCTCACTGATATTTCAAAGCCTCATACAATGCAGCGAGCCTGGTAGGCACCCAGTAAATGAGCCTACGAAAGTGAATCCTCTCATGCTATTTCTTCTCAGAACGGTTCGTAGTAGACATGAATACGTAGAAGCGCTAGCCACAGAAAACGGACTACGGCAGCAGGTGGATTCTATGAACCATCTTTCAGGTTTTGCTGATGAAGATCGACCTGAAGAGAGAAACCTGGTTTTGTTTATCGTGAAGCCTTGTAACTCCATTTTATAAGAACGCCCCATGGGCACATGTGATAAAACGTTGGCCCGTGGGAGTTTGTTTGCTTCTCTGAACAAATCAGTGTTCAGAAATCCACCACAGACAGGAAGCACACCGGAGACAGCGGGTCTAGCTCTGTGCAGCCACAGCCCCGGCAATATGCGACTGTCCATTGTCGCCTCTATCCCTCTATCCGGGCACCACGTGCCTCCCACGCACGCAGTTTCTAGAAACAGATTTGCTTCCTGTAAAGTTTTACACTGAGGTCACAGAAATGTTCACAGAAAAGTAGAAAACGTCGGCGTCAACTGAAGATGACTTTCGAAAGAAGATAAAGAATTCCTCAGACGGTGATGTGAGTCTAAGGAAAAGTGATTTACTTTACCAAAAAAAAATGAAGTTTACACAAAGCTGATGCATAAATCAAGATCTCCTCTCTCATGAATAATTTGAGTCACCCGGCATAATTTATAGCCTTTGTCATGAAAACAATTTAAAGTCCCATTCTATGTTAGCACGTCTTCTGTTGAAGCCAGCACAGATTCCATCCCGCTGCAGAAAATCTGTCTGAATAGCAAATTTTAAAAAAAAAAAAAAAGTAATCTTTTCTAGAGTAAGGCCACAGACTCTTTAAACATCAGCAACTTTGCTTTTCTAGTTATTGGGGGTGGGGAGGTACACCTATACTCGCAAAGATTCTGAGGAAGGCAGAAGAGGATGTCACAGTCCCTGGAAGCAGAGTTACAGGAAGTTATAAGATGTCTGACGTGGGCATTGGGTTCTCTGGAAGAGCAGCGAGCAGCACGCTTAGCCTTTGTCCATCTCTCCCGCCGCTGACTGCGTGGTTTTCCTGTGTCCTCAGATCTTTACTGAGACCAGTTTTGATGTATGCAAGGCCCCTCCCTGTCGCACACAATTCTCTCACGTGAAGGTCTTTCACAGCCAGCGGTTGTTCCATCCAAAGGAGCTAATAGCCTGCTGTGGGCAAGGGGGAAGAGTTCAAAATTCAAGTGTTCAAATTAGGGAGACATTCTCACGGGAAAAGATTTCGGTTACTCCAGACAGAAGCATCAATTATGGCCACATCTCTTCACCAATAATCCTTTCAATGCCGCGATGCCAAGAGAGCTCTGGACCTCATCCTAGCCTCCAAACCCCTCAGAATGGGCAGCGAACACCACCCTGTGCTCACTTTCCCACAGTGGTGCAGCTGGATGACCAATTTCTCGGGGGGTGGGGGGAGGCCGGTCCCTCCTGAGGCTCCCTTCAGCCTTGCACACAGCCTCGTCTCTCTGCCTCTTCACAGTGTTATCATTCCAAACCCGCAGTCCCCTTGTGTCTCTCTTCAGGCCCCTGTCTCTTCTCCAAAGGACACCAGGCAAATGGCGTGGTGATGGTCCAGCTCTGAGGGTATCATTTTAAATAACCAGCACCTTCAAAGACATTTTCTCTGGAATACAGCTACATTCAGACATCCTCAGGGTTAGAACAAACCTGCAGCCCCTTTTCTGAAATCAAGCAGCAGTAAATCAATGGCGGTTTCAGCATAGCCATTGGTGCAGAACTCTTCAGACTGCAAAAGAAATTTCAGAAGCCATTGAGAAGGAGCAATCTGGCAGAAGGTGAGAATGAGAAAGAAATTTGAGTGCAGTGTAGATGCCTACAGGGCTAGCTATGAACTGCAGCATTTACCTGTAATCAAGTTGCTGTGGGCTGAATGAAGCCACAGGTTAGAGAACAGTCCAGGCCATGTGGTATGCTTGAGGCCAGCCTGAGCTACACAGTGAAACCATGCATCCATATACAAGTAGACTATCATAGAACTCAAAAATGAAGAAACCATTGACAATCTTAAATATGAAGTATATAAAATACATATATGTGTGTATAATTTATATTATATATAATAAAGTAAAAGGAAATTAGTTAAGGATTAAACAAACAAGACTGTGACAATGAACATTTGGGGTGAGGAAGGACATCCATGGTCAAGAAAATGCTAGAATATTGGGTGAAAGAGTCAATAAAAAAGAAAACCCATATTCCCCCCCCCCTTAACAGAACATGCAGAAAAGCATGACAGTCAACATGGATAAAGAAAATCACAGACACTTCTCCTGGGTTCACAGTGCCAGGCCAGACCAACACTCCCATCCGAGGTCTCCCTGACAACCACACAGGCACACGTCTGGTCTGCCATGAAAAGAGGGTCCTTGGGGAACCTAGCCAGCCTTCAAAAACATCATTTTGCTGAGAAATTAAGCAGAGTCGCTGCACCAGACTTGTCAACTCATCTAAGACCATTTCTTCTTAGCTATTTTCATGTCAATAGTAAGTAGTTAGTGCTGGGAGAGATTTACTAGGCTTTTTTAAGACTTGGGGATAATTTTTGCCAACATTCGTTTTATTTCTCATATTACCGTGTTAAGGAGTATTTAGTCTGCCAAAACCACGATGACTCATTAGATAAACACTTGCCACAAAGCATGAGGACCTGAGTTCAGATTTCCCAGAACTCACTTGAAGCCAGACACGGTAGCACACAGATACAACCCTAGCGTTCCTTCAACGTGGGAGGCAGAGAGGAGATCCCTGGGAGCCCATGGGCCAGCTAGTCTGGCCTACACAACAGTAAACAAGAGACCCTAACTCAACCGAGACGGAGATGAAGACCAAAACCTGAGGCTCTCCTCTGAGTGGCACGCATGCGCCGTATTTAAATCATGTCAGAGCTTTACAACAGATATTGGTTGTAGAAAATTGCTTTGTACAGTGTGTGCTATATAAGCTTATAAAATATTTAGTCTACACCGAGAGAAACATGTAGTTCCTGATTAGAAGACCTATTGAGAAACACAGCCATCATCGGATGGAGAATGTTGGATTAAATAACCCTCCGTCATGTGAGACAACCAAGCTCCGTGGAAACACAGACTTTTTGAGTCATGCTGGCTACTAATCAAAAGTAATAGCAATGAGCTGAAGGCAAACGTCACGCCCAGTTGATCACTGAAGTGTGGGTCATGTTGACACCCATCACTCCCCCACGTCATTAGTCACAGGCTGGCATTGATTGAGAGAGCCTGGCTCCCTCTCCCTTTACTGATTGCCTGGGTGCTGAGTGGCGTCTTCTAGAGGGAGCGGAGCAGGGTGTGATCTCAATCTCACTGGGGTTTTAAATGTTGTTGCTGCGTGGTAGTCAGAGCTTAAACAGGTGGGGCTTGAGTGGTTTCGAAGCCTATCACACAGGCATGGCAAGCAAACACCGCTACCAGGGAACAGTACACACTGTCTTGCAAGTCACCATTAAGTCTTGTGGTGATGGAATGTCACCAGGATGGTGCCAGTAGGTGGCCCTTTGCAGAGCAAAAAATCCAACTTTCTACCCATCTACCCGACTTAAGCATCTACTCACGCCCAAATCCCCAAATGCCTTCCTCTCCTGAGTGAAAGGAGCAAAAAGGATCTGAGACAGATCTGTAACTGTGAACGGAGTGGTCCTTTGCCAAGCTGAGTGCTGGCTTTTTCCGTGTGGATTTTGACTTGGCATCCCTCCAAGATACAAGCTGTTCTTCTTACTCTGAGAGAGATAAGAGAAAAACAAATTGTACTCTGGGAAAGTTAAATAACTACACAAAATGTAACAGCGTGGCTGAAGAAATGTCAACGGGCAGGAATTGATTGTCTGCTAAGAAAAAGACATTGAGACAAGCGATCCGCAAGCCATGAACTCTGGAGACTCGGGTGGCGGAACTGAGAGAAAAACTCTCCACCCTGCGGTAGAAGAGAATTTTCTGGACCAGAAAGGTGTCTCGGTGGGTTAAGTGTTTGCTGCACAAGCCTGAAGGCGGAGTTTGACCGCTCAGACCCAGCAAGATGGAAGGAGAGAACCAACTCGTGAGAGTGATCCTCTGACCTTCACCCAGTTGAAGTACCACGCTAGTATGCATACACATGCACACACATGCACACATTTATTAACAAGAAGTTATCCAATCAGTGATGTTTCAGCCTAACCTGGCATCCTGGCTTCTGCTTCTACCAGCATGATCCTTCTTTTGGTTTGGGGTTCGGTCATATTCTTTTATTTTCAACAAAAGAGCTTTCCTTAGCTTGAGTTCTGATGATAGAATGAGAGCCCCAGGGGCCCCCTCTTTACTAACAGCCATCTCCTCATCTTCTACTCAGAGGTTACTAAACAAAAATAATATATAAATATACGATATTTTACCATACATGTTTTAGCATAGGACTGACTGGGTCCTATTTAATTCTCAACAAACTTCGTCTTTCCAATTAACGGCTGATTTTTGGAACACGATGGAGCCCAAGAACCCCTGCAGTCAGGAAATGTCAAGAACCAACAGGGAAATCAGGGCCTGAGTCCCAGGAAAAAGGCATTTCACCTGTGCTGGCGTGGAAACAGAGCAGTCAGAGAGCGGAGGCAGAGGCTGGCTGGACCTGCATCAGCTCAAAGAAAGGGGGAGGATATTAATGTCTGCCGTGTAAAACACATAAATGCCACAATCCGTGGACCAGATAGCGAGGCCCTGTTTTCAAAAAGCATCCTGCTGCTTCCTTGGGAAGCGCATCTCTAGAATTATGATGACTCTGTTCGCTTCAGGTTCAGTTCACAAACGCTCTGCTGTACAATTGCTTTACATCAGATTCGAAAAACATAAGGAGACTCTTACCAAATATAGACGCAAGGATCATAAACTGAAAATAGAAGCCAGAAGCCAGATGCTGGAAACCCAGGGAACATTAACATTGTATTACACTTGGCTCTGAAAAAAAAAAAAAAGAATCCACAGTGATTTACTGACTTTACAGAAAAATGAAGAATTAGCTGGAAACATACTCAAACTATCAAAAAAATGTGCTTTTTGGTAATAAGCAAAGAAAGAAGATTTATTTAATGTTAGAGAGGTTAGCAGCAAAGAGCTAAAAGGAAAAACAGCAATATCACATATTAACTTTGTTCTTAAACATCCGCATTTAATGTATCAACTCTGGCTGCTGTCATATGCCTTGGCAATTCAATAAAGTCAGTGAAATGGAAAATTAAAATTTTTTATTGTGATATTTCCAATTTCTCTACTAGCGGAATGGTTTAATAATAAACCATTTCATATACTGTCAGGGCACTCATTAAAATGAGTGGGCTATCATTTTTTTTTCTTTCTGTTTCTGTGTATCAACAACTTTATTTCCCAGTGCTTATCACGTAGAATACACGGTTCCACTAAACATTTGCGTGGTACTTTTTGAGAAAGCAAATATCTATTGCTAAAACAGAGTTTCTAAGGCTACGGGGGTCTCTAACTAGTCTCACATTGTATGTTTTACATTATAGATGAAGAAACTGAGGCCTGGTGGAGTTTCGCCAAAGCCAACAGCTAGTCCCTGGTACAGTAGGTGTTCAGCTTCCAGAATGTTCTAACACAACAGACCCTGTTATCGTATTGATATTATTTTAATAATAGCTGTTTAACAGGTCTGTACGTTCTTGTCGGATAAAAAAAGAACAATGCTGAGGGAGTGGCCGACGAGGTTTAATTCAACCTTATTGATGGATATACAGTTTGCCAAGGGATCAAACTCCATTGATAAGACCCCTAAGTGGGCCTGGATATTCTCCTACAGGCTCTGCATACCTGCCTCTGTCTCTTAATGGTCACATCAGTCACAGCAAACATCGACTCCCTAATTTGTAAGACGCAATCTTCATAAAGCCAAACCTGTTCCTCGCTGCTCTTCGCAGAGTTAATTTCCTCCTAATCTGGTACCTTCCATTAAGTTGCTCATATCACTAATTTATTTCCCTTTAAACGACCATCTAGGCATGTGTTCTTTGGCACCAAGCCTCCATAAAACATTTATACCAACCATTAACCCTCCTCAGGCAACAAGTTTGATCAGAAGGAGAACAAATAGGAGCTGAGACGCCCGGGGTGGATTCAACTCTCAGTTCGGTTGCCAATAAGCCATGTCGCTTTGAACCAATCAGTCACCTCCTCACAGGTTTTTCTCCGTAGGCAATTGAGGCAGTCGGTCTCGTGACCTCTGAGATCTAAAACTCTGTACTTCCAAATGCATCGCCTTTAAGCCAACCTTAATAATGGTCATACTTGTACTTGTCTTCCATCCTTGTTCCTACTCTCCTCACATGTTCCAGTCCCAGTGCTGAGGCAAGTAAATAAAGCCACAATAAAGCGTGGTACCTTCCTTTACTACACGACAAACTACACAAAAGGTTAACTCATTTTTATAGGGCGGGGTCTGGTAGAATTGACTGCCTATAAATGTTTGATATGTAGACAGATAGATGGATGATTGCCATTGCATAGCAAGATGAGCTTAAGTGGATGAGATCACACTACTTTTGAAAATAGCTGGAGATTGTGGCCCTGGGCCTCATCAGAAGAGGTGCTATTTATATGGAGAGAGAGAGAGAGAGAGAGAGAGAGAGAGAGAGAGAGAGAGAGAGAGAGAGAGAGAGAGNAGAGAGAGAGAGAGAGGAAGGAAGAAGGAGGAGGAGGAGAAGGAGAAGGAGAAGGAGAAGGAGAAGGAGAAGAAGAAGAAGAAGAAGAAGAAGAAGAAGAAGAAGAAGAAGAAGAAGAAGAAGAAGAAGAAGAAGAAGAAGAAGAAGAAGAAATAATACTTCAAAGCACATACTGCTCCTCCCAATCTCTCCTTATTCCTTTTCCAACACCAGCTTTTGTTACCCAGCTTCCCCTACCAGCTCAAACCTGTTCATTGTGTACATACAGTCTTCTACTCATGTTAAGTGACTTTAAAACACTGGCCAAATAAAAGACCGCATCCTGTAACAAAGCAAGATTTTTATGTCGAAAAAGATCTAGAACAAGTTAGCTGTGAAAATTAATTCCTGGATGTCTATCATTTTGCCCTCTGTTCACTTTATATATTCATCCCTGAAAGAATCCTGCATTCCAGGTAACTCCATCTTTCTTTTAATGGATCTTTTAATGGATGTATCTACCTCGATCCGGAAGTGTGAAGAGTCGCTGATGTTTCGGTTGTGACTCCAAGTTCAGGATAGTCATTTTATTTTCCTGGTTCCTTTTCTACACACAATAGGGGGTGTGTCTCCAGGGTGCCCCTGCCTGCATGTAAATGCTCTCTGCCTTACTTTAACAGATTCTTTGTCAGTTTTTTTATCATCAGCCACACTGAATGATGTGGATGGAACCCAGAACACTGACTCCCAGTGGGATATCCTGCACTCGCCTGACACTTCTCTTCCTGGATATATCTGTTGTTCTCAGACAAGCCCATTTCTCTGGCTTCCCTCATTGCAGGGTTCTTTTCAGACAATAAAGATTTCTTGATTGCTATCTAATAGCTTTCTCACAGTCATGACTCGGTATTGGCATAAACAATCTAGATTAACACATACATAATGTTAATATTTTTTAACTTGCTTTCTAAATAGCCATCACAATCCTAATGATGCCATTAATCCCTTGTAATTATACCCATTATTACAGATATGATTTCTTCATGGGGATCTTCATTATTATAAGCAGTATTTTATATTTGCATTATAAATTCTAGCAATAAACTGAAATTGTGAAGGTAAACCCTAGTGTTTCCGCTATTCGCTTCATCCAAGGACCACACACTCAAGCATGGACACATTTATATCCCCATAACTATCAAAGGACTCAAATAACCCCTTGCTCTGAAAATATTACCACCGTGTTCATAAAAATAATAACTAAGGCGTATTGGTCATTTGCCACATGACAATGACTGTGCTACCACTAAGTGTCACAAGGAATATTGCTCCAATGATGTTTGCAATGAGGCTACGATAGAGAAGCCTCACGTAGCTCCATTTTACTGATAGGAAAGTCAAGGTTCATTGGAGTAGAAAGATGGCTCAGCAGGTAGCAGCATTCACTGCTCTCCTAGAGGATAGGAGTATTGTCTCCAACCCCAACTTCAATGACTCACAGCTGCCAGTAACTCTAGCTCTGTGGTATGATGCAATGGCCATTTCTGACCTCTGAAGGTACCCACATACTACACACACACACACACACACACAAATAAAAATTTGAAACTATTTTTTAAAAAGAAAGTCAAGGCTTTTCCAGGTAAAATAATTACACGAGATGTACAAGGGAAAGCCAAAGGTTCTGGAAATGGAGCCCAGATGAAGTCAGCCTTTGTCGCCAGGTCTTGAGAATACAGCTGAGCTCACTGCTTTCCGAAATCCTGGAGCTTTCTGGCTTTGAACAATTGTTCTCTAAGCTCCTGTTGGCAGATCACCCTGACGTGCTATCTTAAAACTCAAAACAGGTGAAGAGTGCAAATTGAAATCTCTGTGAGAAAATTACAGGCTATCAGCATAATAATGAATCATTATGACTCAGGAATTAGCAAATATGGTAAATCGAATCAGAACATAATATAAGGATTACACAATTATCAGCATTGCAGTCTAACTGTGAATTTGCTAATGTTGACTGATTAATCGTGGAGTTAATAGGCTTAGTCTCTGTGCACCTTAGCAGCCTTTTCTCTGGTATATAGGGTTTAAAGTTTAATTTCTTTTCACAAAGATTAATCAAAGATTTTCCAGCTGCCAGAAGATAACAGGCGTAAAAACCGATTCAAACTGAATTTAGTCACGAAGGTTTTGATAGTGTCATATTATATCTCATCTCTCCGTGAGTTTATTTTTGTAAAAAAAAAAAAGCAAATGTGTAAAATGAGATCTTCTTTAATTATTTTCCATTTCTTGTAGTTTAATACATAAATAGTCACAAGTATGATGTGCTGTCCCAAAGTTTGAAGGTTTTGTGAATCTTCTGGAAAGAAAAAATGTTCAACATATTATCTCACTAATGATAGCTTGCTTATATTTCAGAAGATTTATTGTTTTCATTACATAAGGCTGAAATTATATGCATTACAAATTTTAATACTTACTGCTTTTAAATTTGTGTCATGAACTATAAAAGTTTAAATATAAATTAACTTCCTTGGATATAGAATTTTACCCAAATTGTCTTTAGAGTAAAGCATGACATCTTAGTTAGAGATTCTACTGCTACGTTGAACACCGTGACCACAACAACCTGGGGCAGACAGGGTTTGTTCAGCTCACACGTCCACATAACTGTCATCACTAAGGGAAGTCAGGGCAGGAACTCAAGCAGGGCAGGATCCTACAGGCAGGAACTGTAGGGGGATGCTGCTTACTGGCTTGCTCAGCCTGTTTTTGTATAGAACCCAGGACCACCAGCTTGGGCATAGCACCACCCACAATGGGCTGGCCCTTCCCAATCACCAATCACTAATTAAGAAAATGCCTTAACGCTGGATCTTAGGAAGGCATTTTCTCAGCTAATATTCCTCCTTTCAGATAACTCTCGCTTGTGTTTTGTTGACATAAAAGTAGCCAGGACAAATGGCTTGTGTTCATCTTCAGGAGCGACTGTCTAGTCAATATCAACAAGTTAGTAAGATTGTGCATAGTTAAGACCCACTGAGAGACGCACTGCCAGCTCTGGCTTCAAACAGCCCATCTCTTAGGCTGATTGATTTTAGGCTTTTTAATAATAATAAATCAATAATAAAACAGAGGCTGGGGAGATGGTCAGTACAGCTGTTGCCACACAGATGCAATGACTTGAGTCCTAGCATCTACGCCATTAAAGGTGAGTATGGGCGCACATACCTGCAACCCTCGTGCTGGGGAGACCGAGAAGTCAGGATCTCTAGGCTAACTGGCCAGTCTGCCTAGTCTCGTTGGTTTCAGGTTAAACGAGAGACACGCACTCAGGAAATAGAATGGAGAATGACTGAGGAACAAACCCATGTCAACACCGAGCCTCTACACACACACACACACACACGAGGAGAAGGGATAAAAATAGTAAAATGTAGCTGTTTCATAAAGCCTAAATTTGAGAATGGTTGAGTATGTCTTAGTATATTTTGTCATATAAAAATCCAACCAGCAATAACTTAACCTTTGCCTTGGAATGCTATTCCAGGCTTTCTGGAGAACACAGCCCTGAAATCCCTGATGGTCAATGATGCCCAGTGTGCTTTCGTGATGTTGGTCAGCCACGTTGTGCATCTCCCTCAGGGAAATGTTAACATCTTTCCACCTGCTTTCCTAATTAAGTGGAGCTTTCCCCTTGTTGCTGTCTGTGAGATTGCCGTGTATTATCACTGCCATTTTGAGCTGCGTTCCTTCCTTCTACCCCTAATCTGTCGACAGTTTTTAATGAAAGCATGCTGAAGGCTGCCGCACGCCTTCCTCTGTCTCCTGAGAAGCCTGTGTGGCTGCTCTCTTCGTTGTGTTCGCGTGTGCCTCGCGTTTGTTATTTTCACCTGTTGCCACATCCTGGCATCTCAGCATGAATGCCAACTTGATTATAATGTGAAATCCCTCCGCTGGCCTTTGGATGGAAAAACGTTCGCTAAAGGCGAGTATTGTGGAACACGGATGTGGTCCCCACCGGGCGGCTCTGTTCCTAACACCTATACCACATTTTAGATGTGAGGCATAGTTCATGTTAGAGTTGCAAACGTCAGCCACCCTGGGTGGAACTTAGGGTGTATCCATCCTTAGATCCACCTGAGCCTTCAGCTTCCCGACCTGCTGGAATGTGCACAGCTGCGACCTTAAACTCTCACCATTACAAACAAAGCTGCCCCAGGCCACCCTGCCTTTCCCACCATAGTGGACTGTATGCCCTAAAGCTGTGAGACAGACTAAACCCTTCTTTCCTGAAGTAGCTTCAGCAAGGTGTCATGTTACAGAGACAAGAGCCTTAACCAGTGTACCTGCTACAGGGATGCTGAATTCAATTTGTTAGGATTTTATTGGGAATTCTGGCCTAGGTGTCCATCAAGGAAACTGATCTATATTTTTCTTTTTTCGTACTGTCCTGATCACCCTTTGATCTGTGAGTGCTGCTGGCCCTCCTAGAATACTCAGGCAAATGCAAGTCAAAACCATAGTGAGATCTCGCCTTTCATTTGTTACAGTGTCTATGTATCAAAGACAGACAATAAGTGTTTGATAAGGGCAAAGAGAAAGAGGCTTGAATAGTGTTCATAGTGCAAACTGGTGCACTCACAGTATGGACAGTAGTTATGCTCACCAATATATCAGCAATGCTGCAACTTGATAAAGCATGACTGACTGATACACATGAAGGAAGGCATGCCCTTTTCTGAAGAGAAAGGAGAAGTGGATATGGGAAGGAACCGGGAGGAGAGGAGAAGGGAGGGGAAACTGTGCCCAAGCTGGGGAAAATTAATTAATTACAATAATTTTTAAAAATAAAAGCAATGTATGGATTCCTCAAAAATTAAAAATATGGGCCTAAAAGGATGGCTCGGTAAATAAGAGCACTTGCTGTTCTTGCAGAGGACCCAGGTTCAGTTCACAGCATTCACATGGTGGCTCACAGCATCTGTAATTCCAATTCAAAGGGTTCTACTGCCATCTTCTGGCCTCCTTGAGCACAGCATGTACCTTATGCACAGATAACACTCATAAAAATAAAATAAATATATTTTAATTTCAAAACACATCTTCCATATGTTCTGACCATGTCTAGGCAAGGTCAATGTTGAAAATGGATATTTATGCCCTTCTTCTCATTATAGTTTTAGTCATAACAGTCAAGATATGGCCATAACTGTATACCATTAACAAACGAATAGGTAAGCAAAATGTGACGTGTATTATAACGACAATGTTGCATATAATTAAATACTAATTGTTAACACAAAAAATAAGCATGGAAATCATTTCATTGTGGTAAAATAGATTACACAAGAGGGTATTATATTAAGTGATATAAGCGAGATACAGAACAAAAATAGTGTTAGGTCTCACCACTATGACCATGAAGTCTGACCAAAATGTCATTAAAAGCTGAACTTGGGGATAAAGAGACGGCTCGGTGGTTAAGAGCACGGACTGTTCTTCCAGAAGATGTGGATTCAGTTCCCAGCAGCCACATAGTGGCTCATCACCACCTGTAAGTCCAGTTCCCAGAAAATGCAAGACCTTTTGACCTCTGTAGGTACTGGCATGCATGTCGCACACAGACATTCATGGAGACAAAACGAACCGTAGACATAAAACGAAAACAAATAAATCTGAAATTTAAATGAACATGAATTCAGAAACAGAAAATAGAAAGGTAGTTGTCAAGAAAAAATGGAGTGGGGGAATATCCCAGTTATGACACGAATAAATCTGGGGACTATGATATTTAGTGCGATGGTAATAATGATAGTACTCTATTTCACACTTGGTATTTGTTTTTCAAAAAGTCAGAGAAATGTAGCTCTGTGAGGTGATGAGTGTTAATCAATGTGATTGTAGTAATCATTTCGGAGTGTATATGGCACACTGTGTGCTTGATTGTACAAATTTTATTTGTCAATTTTACTTCCGTGAAATAAGGGGAAAATAATAATGAACGCGTGAGGCCCTGTGCTCAATTGCCAACTACGAACAAAATAAAAAATGCAGTGCACACAGTATTCATTACCACGTTTTACACCATTAAGAAACGTGTAACGAGTCGCTGACCTTAGAAAGAACCATATGCTCTAAGGACTGAAGATAATTAACTTGTTAATTTTTTTTTCTTAAAATTAAGCATTGGTCATGTTGTGAGCCATTTGGCCGTGGTTGAATAAAACAGAGAAATAATGATGCTTACCATGCAAAATCCTAGGCCCCGAATACTTTAGTTAAAATGAGCTCAGAGTTCCCATTAGCAGACCGAAATCAGGGCCTCACCAAAGCAAATAGGTAATGTAAAGGAAATGTCAATACCCTTGTCTTTGTGTCCAGTGTTAGCTCTAAGAATATACCATATAAAATTATTTTTCTGTAACTTGAAAGAAATTCATCAACAGCAGTAAATTTGCAGATTTCATCCTCAGGCTCAGGCTGGCCATGATTGTGAAGCAGTTGGTACTTAGGGCAAGATTACACGTCGCTACAGCAACCTGCGAAATGATCAAAACCTGCTACTGTTTTGGAGGTCGTTCCAAAGTGATGAGAGTAGAGAAAGTGGCAGGGAACCAATTTTCTAAAGAAAGTAGAAGAACAAAGGATGGCATGATGACAATGCGCATGTCTACCGTGTGTCGGCTCTAAGTATGCTCTTTATGTAGACCCGTGCTCAAGTCATCTTTGAGATGGCAATGATTTCCTAGTGCCCAATAATCCAAATTCAACAGTATTCATTTACATATCTGCCAAGTTTCTTTTTTGAAATAATCTTGAACTGTGGGATAAATCCTTTGTTCATGGAGAGTCAGTTTCAGAGAATAATAGAAATAGCGAGCCTACATTCCCTTCAGGGTTTTCAAGACACAGTATCTCATTTCCCAATGCACTTGGGGCCATGTGACTAGTGTTGGCCAAGTAAATGTGACCAGGGTGAATGGGCCTCACTTTTCAAAGATGAAGAGCTAAAATGACCCTTACAATCTCCTTGTTCCGTAACTACAATCAAGGAGGAGATGTTGACTGAGATTGCTGAACCTCAAGATGAAGAGACTTAAGGTTGACCAGTCATGTCAAGGATGCTCACTGTCAGGCAAAGTCTTTCAGATCCACTGAGTTTTTGCATGGGCAAGAAATGAACTTTCACTGTGCTACTGTGGTAAGTGCCCAATACTTTATCAGAACTGGATTTATCCTGGCTAATACCACCTTCTAGAACACAGGCAGAAACAATTGAGTATTCCCTCTGAGACTCTTCTTAGTAAATTGCTATAAAGCTACTTTAAAATGACACAGAAAACAATAAATTAAAATAGTTCAAAATGACCTCCAGAAATAGAATATTTTTCAGTTCTCCAAATTTTTCTACTTCAAAGATTTTTCACAAAATAAAAACATAAATATCTGCTTCACCAACCAACATACATTCCAGAAAAGATTTGAACCGTAGGCTTTTGGTTTGGATTTGGTTTGATTTGAAGGACATGTTATTATTGTCCTAGTCACTGTTCTATTGCTGTGAAGAGGCACCATGAATAAGGCAACTTATAAAAGAAAGCTTTTAATCTGGGGCTTGCTTACAGTTTCAGAGGCTTGGTGCATTGCCATCATGGGGGAGAGCATGGCTACACTCATTGCACTGCAGAAGTAGTTGAGAGCTACATCATGATCTGTAGGTCAAGAGAGAGACACTGGGCTTGGTGTGGGCATTTTAAACCTCACAGCCAATCCCCAGTGTCATGCTTCCTCCTTCAAGGCTACACTTTTTAATCCTTCTAATCCTTTCAAATAGTGCCACTCCCTGGTGACTGAGCATTCAAATATATGAGCCTATAGGGGCCATTCTTGTTCAAACTACCAATTATATTTTGTTTGAGGATGAAATTTTATTCCAAAACCTTATATTTGATGTTATAAACAAAACAAAATCCTCAATCCTGTATCTTAAAATATGTGTAGAGAGGATCCAATTAAAACCTTTGGGTGTTGGAACTGGAGAGTTGGATCAACAGTTAAGTGCACTTACTGAATCTCTGGGCTTAGTTCCCACACAGTAACTGATCACAACCATCTGCAACTCAATTCCTGGGACACAGGTCCTGCCCTCTGTAGGTGGTATCATTCCTTACAGCCGGCCCTGGTTTATATAGGCAAGCTAACTAAAATGTGCTTATGAGCGAGCCAGCAAGCAGTATTCCTCCACGGTTTCTGCTTCATCTTCCCTCTTGAGTTCCTGTCCCAACTTCCCTGACCTGGAAATTAAAGTAAACCCTTTCCTTCCCAAAGCAGCTTTCGGTCAGAGTGTTTCTCTCCCAGGCACAGAATAAGGATGGGTGGAATAAGCATGGCGAGCTGACAGGTACCAGGTCCAGAACGAACATCAATCAGCATTTGGGGTCAAGATGAATGGATTACTTACAGCCTTGGTAAGAGACCACAGCCATTCTTGCAAAGTCTTGTCCTTACACTGAGAATTTAATCATCAGTGCAAGTGAAGCCACATTTTCAGTAAAGTGGTTCAGTTGTAATGCAAGCTTTTTAAAGCACAAACAAGGCACCCTCCCTGTGATATTGGAGGAGAAAAAAACTAGAAGCATATGAATACATTAGACAGAACGGCCACCAGCTCCCTCAGCAATTATTCTATCCCAGGAAATACTAGAATACCGGGAGAGAAAGGATCAGATTTTAACTTGCTGGTACTTAGTGGTATTTATAGTTCCATCTGTTCAGGCTTGGGTTAGCTCCCAAGGTCAAATATCCCTCTCTTGTCAACATTCTCAGGTGAAGTCTCCAGAATTCCCCACGACCACTGCAGTAAATCACAGGCTCCGCCCTCACATTGCACAAAGCATGTTGTAGGCTGAAAATGAAAGCATCAGCACCATAAAATACTGTATTAGGCACCACGGACTGAGCGAGCGATATGAAGAGAGCCTTTAGAATCAAAGGCTTGTCTTTTTTTATGGGGAGGAAAATGGATGATGCCCACATGTGCACAAACCATCTGCTCAGGCTTTCTGGAGATGGGAATCTGACCACTCAGTGTTTTCCTTTGTAATGAAGAAGGCACGGTGTTGTAAAAAAAAAATAAAAAATCCAACTCTGAGACTCTGTTAATATGAAAATTAAATACCTGAGTTTGGGTATAGAATTTTCAAACTGCATTTGTTTGTACATACTGAAGATAAATTTCCAAATGTCTTTTGGCACATTTTCACCCTACTGCAGCTTCCAGAGTTGAGAGGTTAAAAAAATATATATGTCAAAGTTCTGGAGGTAACAGAGCTAAGACTAAGACCATAACCAAATCCCACCAGTTTTCTCTGCTAAGCCAGGGCTTAGTCTCTATTATCTTCTAGCTTGTTGGGGGTGATTGTAAGAAACGTAGCTGACATACTTAAAACCCAAGTCTAAGGCAAGAAATCGGAATGAATAGGGAAACACAGGAACTGGGGTGACTTCCAGAATAAATAAGAGTGTTCTACAAGTGACAAGGGAAAACATTCAATGTAGCTTAACCGGTAAACTTCAAGGTAACTCCACAACTCTTGGTTTAATGGGCACACACATTCCAAGAACTGGAAGATCTCCAACTGTAGAGAGGATCCGGAGAGGCCGGAAGAGTAATAGGATCATATCCACTGCATGCCTGTCACCATTCTACTTGGCTCTATTATAATAAGTAACCCCCAAAATTAGGCTTCCTTATTTCTACCAGCCCATTGGACATGATTGCTAATTAGTAACGGTCATCCACGTTGACCAGTTTGAGTGATTCAGTCTTCCTGTCTAACTCGTGTTTCTTTCCTTATGATCATCTATGACCATCCCACAAAATAATATCTTTGAATGTTCACATTCTTGTTGGGAAAACAGTACCTGGCAATGGCTTCATAGGGAGCTAATATCTGAAGTCCCAAGAAGTAGAAGATAGTCTATAATGTCTCCTTTCACAAAGTAAGCCAATATCTAGAGCTATCATGTTTTCTTCATGGACACCATGTTGGATAGGGACACTTGGGAAATCTGAACAATAGGAGGCAGAGACAAGGATGTTCTGCTTTTTCTAAGGCATGCTCAGCAAGCAGAGTAGCTTTCTCTCCAAGCTCCCTCAAGTGCCATGTCACAGGGGGATGCAGATAGAAGGGGGTGAGAAATGATGTCTTCCCTCAGCTCTGCAGGGTTCCAGTGGCTGGAGCATCCGCAAGTCCTCAGGCATCCATCTCTGAGTCTCCATTTCCTTTCCACACTGAACTTTAGCTGGTTTTCTTTTCAACCTCAACCTTTTCCCAAATGGGGCTATTTATCTAAGGACAGAACTAGTCTGTCCTACTAAAGCTATGCTGACATCCATTATGATATCATGTGTGTTGCTGAGCATGTTGGCTTTGACTAAGGGAATTCCCTCAAGACTAAGGGAATTCTGAGAACTAGGCAAACCTGGGATAACTGTTCTTATGCATGAAAGAGAAATGGGGATAATGTGACCAGGTTTCAACTTCATTTCAAACACCAAATTCTCTGAGTATATTCCACAGTAAGGTTAGACATAAATAAACATGACTATGATAAAATGATTATAGATTATTAGAAAGCTATACAATATAATCTATAATAATTGAAAATAAGAGCAGCAGAGTAGGCCCCTAAAGAGATCCCCCAAATTATTTGATTTTCAAATTTCAATCTCTTTTACTGTAGTGGTTTTTATGGAATTGGCCCCTGTATTTGAGTGCATGGTCCCTAAATGATGGAAAGAATTTAGAAGGTGTGGTCTTGTTGATGGAGGTATGTCACTGATCTAGTCTCTCTCTCTCTCTCTCTCTCTCTCTCTCTCTCTCTCTCTCTCTTTCTCTCTCTCTCGTAGATAATATGTACGCTCTCAGCTACTGCTCCAGCACCATGCCTGCTTTCTGCCGCCATACTCCCCACAATGATGGTCACTGACTAACCCTTTGAATGTGTAAGCAAGTCCCCAATTAAGTGAGTTTTTTTAATAAGCTGCTTTAGTCATGGGGTCTTTGTGGAATAATAGAACTGTAACTAAAACATATACTAAATATAATGAAAGACTAACCTTTAAAATTGTTAACTTTTGAAACGATCAAAAAGCAAACAAGAAAAGAAGGTCATAGAAACATCCAGAAACATACTAGCTACTCTATAATCAAAGAGGAATATTGGATGATTGTTGAGTTGGTTCATTGATTGATATCATCTTTTATCAGGAGGGCTGTTATGTTCTAATTATTTTAATTCGTGTGTTTGTAAGTCAGTGATTTCTGAACATTTCTGAAAGGGGATTCCATCACTTTGAAATGCTTATTATCTATCTTCGATATGTATACTCATTAACTCATCAACCAAATCTCTTATTGCATTTACCAGTGTACATTACAAAACACATAGGGATGAAACTGCCTAAAAATCATTTACTGATGACATAAATCCTATTTTTCAGTCTCTCGCTCTTTCCTGCTTCATATTCTCTTCCGTGCTTCTCAAAGTACAACAATATACACTTAGAGCAAGGATCGCCCTTGTTGATGTAAATCTATGTTTTGACTGTCGTACTCCAGTGAAAGGGGATTCCTGAATTCTCTTTAAAGCACATTAGGCAGACAGATCTTCAGCGCTGTGCCTTCCCAGTATGACTCATAATACAGGAGACGTATCTACTTCACCAATATCCTATTGGTGTTTACTTTTGTCTTGGCATTAGCTTCTCCACCAAAACACCCTTAAGATCCTTTCTTACTCTGTGACCTCCAAGGTAGTTAAAACTAGGAAACAGTATTTTCAGTTCCTGACGTGGACATCAAGGAGATACAACATAACGAAAAGGAATGACTCAGAGAAACCACATTAGCTGCACCCAAGCCAGTGTGGCAAACGTCCCAGCATTCCCCTCGGTCAGCTGACCCTTGGCTAGCGAGGCTGCTGGTGCCCTGGTACATATTTGTGAACAATTCAATAAGAAATAAAAACGGAAGCACTGGTGTCTCTCCCTCATAGCCTGCTTTAGAGGTCACGAGTACGGGTTCTTGTGGGAGATAAGCAAGGCAGTTACCCGAAGCATCTCACCTGTGAGCGTGGTGGGTCTGGGTCAGGGTGATGGGCTAGGCACACAGGTGCATGTGAGTCCTTCCGTGTGACCAGTGAGAACTTCTGGGGAACTTCTGGAGTGAACTTCGTTGGAAAATTCCATTTCTCGCCACGGTGACTAAATCAGTCTTCGTCCTCTGAGCACCAGCTATCCATGACCTCAGAAAGCACCACCAACAGAATCTGCACGATGGAGTAACGTGTTCAGAGCGAGTACTCGTTCCAGTCTCAGGTCAAGATAAGATTAATCTCGAAACTTTAGTTATCCTGGGAGGTGCTGCCAAGACCTGATTGATGATTAAAGGTCACACCACTGTGCTGCTCAGCCGCCCTGGGGACCTTTAAATGATCCATGATCATTCCGCCTGCTGTAGTCTGGATGCTAATAGAAACAGCTGAGCTCCTTGCTGTGTTTTTTCTTTATCTTTATAACTTGTCTAGTACCGCCTGAGCTGCCTTCACGAAACACCAGAGGCGAGGTCCTCAAACTAATGTCTCTTCACGTAGGGTCCCACTCTTACGACCTTCTTCAATCTTCATTACTTCCATAAAGGCTTTATCTCCAAACATAGCACATTTAAGGGCTTAGACACAGGAATATAGGAGACACACATTCAGCCTGAAGCATAGTTGACAAGATTTTGACAGGTCTAATAAGAGTACCTTCTCTGTAACTGGCATCGCAACCAGATCACAGCTCTTCGTGGTGATTTGAAAGAAAATGGCCCCCAAAGAGAGTTGCACTATTAGGAGGTGTGGCCTTCTGGAGTAGGCATGACCTTGTCAGAGGAAGTGTGTCATTGTGGTGGCATGCTTTGATGTTTTATATATGCTCAAGCCATGCCCAGTATCTTAGACCACTTCCTGTTGTCTGCAAGTCAAGAGGCAAAAACTCTCAGCCTCTTGAACATCATGTCTGCCTGCTTACTACCTTGCTCCTCACCAGTCACTAAACATCTGAAGTATAAGCAAGCCACCTCAATTAAATGTTTTCTTTTATAAGAGGTGTCGTGGTCATGCTGTCTCTTCACAGAAATAAGAACCCTAAGACATTCTCATTCCTAAGAAAACAGCAGGTATGTGTGTTTACATAGGTGTGTATGTGCAAGCGTGTGTGTGTGTGTGTGTGTGTGCGCACAACTCTGTGTGTGTTTAAATTCATATTCACAGGCACATTAAAGGGGAAGCTAAGCTGGGTGTGGTGTCTATAGAAACACAGACAGGAGGATTTTGAGTACAAAACCTTACCTGAGATATGAAGGGAGTTTGAGGCCAGAGGGCACCGACAGACATAGGAAGGGGTGACAGGGCCAGCTTGGTGAACTGATGAGTTCATTGGGGTAACTTACAGGAACGTGGGTGACTCAAGGCAGCTCTGCAACTAGAAATCTCTCTGAGCAATTTATAGGCAAGTATACTACTGGGGGATTCCCATGGGACAACACATGACAACGGAGTCATAAAAGAGTCCCAGAGACAATTTGCAAGTCACTAAACCAGAGAGCCTTACTCATAGCAATGGCCGGCTGTTGACATAACTTTGGGGAAGAAAGGGGGTGTTTAGACCTCATGAGCCTCCTCCTCCAGCCTCACTGAAACTCCATGAGGGAAAGTGAGCAGGCCCAGACTCCTGGGGCTCCTGTGTTCATGATCACAGTCACTCCAATTCCAGATGAATGTCACAGCCTATCCAGAGGACACGACTACTCAAAACGGGGCAACATCAATCTCAAATTGGAAATGGGCCCGGAGATACAGATCAATAGAAGAATATTTCCCTAGCATGAGCTACCGCCAAACTGACAAACAAAAATGAGGAGGGAAATAAAGTGAGTTGGGAAGGCACGGGGATGTGGGTTCTTTCAGAATACGTCAAGATAGGGCCTTTCTGGAAGAAAAAAAAAAACCTGGAATGGATGGCACCAGACACCAAGAAGCAGGGGCATGAAGACTGAAGAGGCTGGAGGAGCCATAAAAACTATGGCAAGCTGGAAGAGGGGTCAGAGGGACACTGGTATAAAAGGGGGCAGAGGCCAATGCCATCTGTACCATGTCAGAGAGCTATGGGAGACTGATGCCTGTTCCTTAGGGCAGAGGGCCACCATGAGTTAATACACAGAGTGTCAAGACATCACCCAATTGGATATCTGACCTGCAACTGCAGGCCAGACAGCAGGAAGCCAAGAATAGCTAAAGATGCAGCCCAACACGGGATCACAGACGTCATTGAAATGTTCAGAGAGTTTGGGAGATGCCTACATCCATACCACCCTGAACGTGCCTGATCTTGTCTGATCTCAGAAGCTAAGCATGATCGGACTGGAGAGAGTTTGGAGTGTTTCTGTGTTGTGTGGTTCCTAAGACGGACTTTGTAGAGGACACCTGTTGCAATGTGGAAAGGTTGGCCACACCCACGTGCCTGCTGCATGAGTAACTGACCGCCAGGACATGACCAAGAGTAAGATGGCTAAAGGAAGGGGTAAGGACCTTTCCCACATACCTGAGTGATTCGGGGAGGTTGAGAAGACAGTGGTCTTCATGAAGCTGGGATTTAATAATTCCCTCTGAAGCTGGAGTCACCAGGCTTTCCTTGATGTGGGATGCCCCTCTGTATGCTCTGAATATGTTTTATTACCATTGGTTAATAAAGAAGCTGCTTAGCCTATAGCGGGATAGAATCTAGCTAGGTGGGAAATCCAAGCAGAGGTACAGGGAGAAAGAAGGTGGAGTCAGGAGATGCTAGCAGCTGCTGGAGGAGTAAGATGCCAGAGCATCCCTGGTAAGCCACAGGGCACATGGCAATACACAGATTATTAGAAATGGGTTAATTTGCATGTAAAACTAACCAGTAATAAGCCTGAGCTACCAGACAAGCAATTATAATTAATACTAAGCCTCAGAATAATTTTTAATAAGAAGCTGTAGAGATCAGAGTGCAGGAGAGAAACCGGTTCAGCAGGACCTGGGTAGGACACAGAAAAAGCTTCCAACTACATTTCCTGATGAATTGCAAGGCCAGTTTGGGCTACAATACATCAAAACCCTGACCCCTCCCTCTCAAAAAATGCTAAGTATTAAGAAGATGAGATAAAATGTGTGGCATGCATATGATGTGGGATCGGGATACATATGATATCATAAAAAGGATTCCTCAGCCTCCAAAAGGCCGGGGTTGTTGGGATACACCGCTTCAACTGGAGGTAATTCTTGTAAGGGTCTTACTGTTACTACGGGAATGGATACACAGGCACTCGTTATACCGGTGAAGATGGTAAAACTGAAGAACACGTGTGAGTTGA
This sequence comes from Alexandromys fortis, assembly GCF_014885135.2. Classification (NCBI taxonomy): domain Eukaryota; kingdom Metazoa; phylum Chordata; class Mammalia; order Rodentia; family Cricetidae; genus Alexandromys; species Alexandromys fortis. The sequence continues at coordinate 12,817,743 of NW_026067892.1, read as the reverse complement.
CATCATTTTGGAGGCACCAGTGACTGCAGCTATGCTCGCTCGTAAACTTTTACACTGGTTGTTAAAAGCTCTTCAGGTTGGTTATCTTGCATCTTATTTGCACCTCTCCTTCCTACGACGAGAAAATGTCTAAATATAAAGAGATGCGCAGTGTCACCTACGTAAATACTTAGTCTCTACACCAGACTGATGGCGGAGCAGAAGATTTGCACGGGGGTCCATTTCTACTTGTTTTTCGTTTTTGGCTTTTTTTTTTTAAGATTTTTTTTTCACTGATTGAACCACGTCCCATTTATTTGTTTGTTTGTTTGTTTTACTGAGCTCTACATTTTTCTCTGTTCCCCTTTTTTCCTCTCCCCTCCTCTTCTACCCTTTCCCATGGCCCCCATGCTCCCAATTTGCTCAGGAGATCTTGTTTTTTTCTACTTCCCATGTAGATTATATCCATGTATGTCGCTCTTATGATTCTCATTGTTGTCTAGGTTCTCTGGGATTGTGATTTGTAGGCTTTATGTTTAAAACCCACTTATTAGTGAGTACATATCATAATTGTCTTTCTGGGTTTGGGTTACCTCACTCAATGTGATGTTTTCTAGCTCCATCCATTTGCCTGCAAATTTCAAGACATCATTATTTTTTTCTGCTGTATAGTACTCTATTGTGTAAATGTACCACATTTTCCTTATCCATTCTTCAGTCAGTGGGGCATTTAGGTTGTTTCCAGGTTCTGGCTATGACTAACAATGCTGCTATGAACATAGTTCCTTATCCATTCTTCGGTCAAGGGGCATTTAGGTTGTTTCCAGGTTCTGACTATGACAAATAATGTTGCTATAAGCATAGGTGAGCACATGTCCTTGTGGTATGATTGAGCATCCTTTGGATATATACCCAGAAGTGGCGTTGCTGGGTTATAAGGAAGGTTGTTTCCTAATTTTCTGAGAAATCGCCATACTGATATCCAAAGGGTCTGTACCAGCTTGCACTCCCACCAGCAATGTAGGAGTGTTCCCTTTACCCCACATCCACTCTAGCATAAGTTGTCATCAGTGGTTTTAATGTTGGCCATTCTTACAGGTGTAGGATGGAATCTCAGAGTTGTTTTGGTTTGCATTTGATTCTCTGATGACTGAGGATGTTGAGCATTTCCTTAAGTGTCTTTCAGCCATTTTGGATTCCGCTGTTGAGAGTTCTCTGTTTAGGTCTGTACTCCATTTTTTTTATTGGATTATTTGTTCTTTTGATGACCAATTTCTTGAGGTCTTTGTATATTTTGGAGATCAAACCTCTGTCTGATGTGGGGTTAGTGAAGATATTTTCCCATTCTGTAGGTTGTAGTTTTGTCTTGTTGACCGTGTCCTTTGCTTTACAGAAGCTTTTCAGTTTCAAGAGGTCCCATTTATTAATTGTTTCTCTCAGTGTCTGTACTGCTGAGGTTATATTTAGGAAGTGGTCTCCTGTGCCAATGTGATAAACAATATTTCTTTTCAGATCTTACATTCTAAATATTTTATTCATTTGTGGTCATAAAGAATGTTCAGACCTTTCTTAATTTATAAAGATTTTATAGCATAAGTAAAGCATCTTACTAATATTGCTGGACCTTTCTTGCCCTCAAGGGAAGCGTGGTTCTTAACTCCACCAGAACTTTACCCAGACTCACTTTGGAAGGAACCATGTACCTGCCAGGTTCCCCTGGAATCTTACAAATGGGCAGTGGACACCAACATAGGGTGATGTCCAAGGGACTCGGGGAATAATAGCAAGCCTTAAGCTTGCTGGGTCAGAATCTGGGCTTATGGGGCCCAGAAAGGACTTGAAACATGGTGGAGAGGGGCAGTCGGAGGAGAGGAACAGGCAAAATGGGCCACGATCCAGGGGATTCACTGATTCGCAGATGGCAGGGAGTGGGGGCGGCAAAGGCAGATGATGTTAGGAAGCCTAGTGCCAGTCTCTGAGGTTTGAGACTTGAGGTCCCGGTACAGCGGGCCCAGAGCAGGAAGATTAATATGGCCATCATGGGCTCTTGTGCTGACTGGTTTTGTGTGTCAAGTTGACACAGAGTCTTCATAGAGGAAGGAGCCTCAGTTGAGGCAATGCCTTCATGAGATCCATCTGTAAGACATTTTCTCATTAGCGATCAGTCAAGGAGGGCCCAGTTCATGGTGCGTGGTGCCATCCCTGGGCTGCTGGTCCTGGGTTCTATAAGAAAGTAGGCTGAGCAAGCCATGAGGAACAAACCAGTAAGCAGCACCCCTCCATGGCCTCTGCATCAGCTCCCACCTCTGGGATCCTGCTTTTTGAGTTCCTGTCCTGACTTCCTTCAATGATGAACAGAGATGCTACAGTGTAAGCCAAATAAACGCTTTCCTCCCTGCCTTGCCTTCTGGTCACGGTGTCTCATCGCAGTCCTAGAAACCCTAACCAAGACAGCTCTATAAAGATTTTGGTCAAGAACTCGATTTTGATTCACTGGAACCTGTGCCCTGCTATGAAGAGGTTCCTTCCAGTATCAGGAGAAGAGGTAGGTGCTGGGATTCATCAGAAGTTGGAAGTCCGCTGGGGATATAGCACAGTGGATATAGTGCTACCGTAGCACACAAGACCACCTGGCCAGAGCATCACCAGTGCAGAAACTAGGTGTGATAGTACACACCTCCAATCCCAACACCTCCCACACCAGGGATAAAGGCAGGGAGAACAGAAGACCAAACACATCGTCAGTCACATAGTGGGACTGAAGACAGTAAGTCTGGGATACATGAGACTCTGTCTCAAAAAGGAAAAAGGAAAAAGAATACATAAAAGTGAAATGACATTTAAAGAATTTATTTTTTCAAACTTGTGACTATCTGTGTATATATACATCTGTGGGTGTGCGTACAGGCTTGCTATCTGTGTGAAGGACAACCTCAAGTGTCAGTCATCTCCTCCCACCTTGTTGTGGACAGTGTCGTTTGGTCTTACTTGCAGCTGTCTTAGGCCAGGCTGTCTCCACCTCCCATCTCCTCCTAGGAGCGAGCGCTAAAATGGCAGCTGTGCACAACAGCATCCTACTTCATACGGGTACCAGAGATGCAAACTCAGGTCCTGACCTTTGTGCTGCAAGCTCTTTACCTGCTGTCCAGTTCCTAAGCATGAAAATTTTCAGACACAGACAATAGGAAACTCTCTTTGTTGGAACGAAGTTTGTATTTCCACATAAATGCATGCATGAATTTTAAGAGGCTGGGCAGTGACTGATTCCATAGAAGAAGTTCATCAGGTGTGTCATTGTTAAAATTAGGAGAGCAGACCTCTTGATCATCTGTGTTTTCCTGGGTTGTATCCCTAGGAACTGTTGATGTTGGGATACCCATCAATTACCTTGATGGTGGTGGGATTGTCTCCTTTGGTGTTGTCACCTGGCTTGTGGCATAACCCAGTGTATACCTTTTTAGTAACTGTTTGGGGCATATGTGATCCCTGCCCCTTCACAGTCCTCTCCTTTACCCTCTGGCTAAAAGGTAGCTTGAAAGAAAGGAAAAATGGGACGGCCTTCCCCATTAAAATGTCCACATCGTGGCCATTTAAAACTCATAGCACTTCTTTTAATCACCTGTCAGACTCGGGGAGAAGTCTAGAGATTAACGAATAAAAGCTTTGTAAAATGCTTCCCAAATCTAAAATTCCATAAATATGCTAAGCAGTAATAATCCACCCATTATTAAATTTCTGCCGTCTCTTCTGCTGTGCACACGAGACGATTTAGATGCATGCTTCTTCTCAATGAGACAGAGTTTAAAGAAAGTAATGGGACCCATTCAATGTATGAAAGTTGAAAATAAACTTGTCCCATAGGGCAGCTGGGTGGGGGAGCCTGAAGTAAGCAGCGTTGCAGAAAGCTAGAAGGAGTAGCGTTTGCCTTGAGGATGGGAAACCCGACTTGGGGACCAGGGAAACTACACTGCAGTCAATCCTAACTCATACGCACCGACCTCGTGCCTAGATTCTAAATGTTCCTCTGTATTAGGGGTAAGCCAGCCGGAAACACATGCAGGTCTGTGGGACAACCCAATAGCTCTTTCACTTAATCTGTGAAATATGCCTCTTGGTATTTCAGAGCTAAAGTTCAATCAGTGGTTTTGCTTAGAGGCAAGGAAGAAAATCTTCATAGTTCCTCTGATCAATTATTTATGCTTCCAATAGCATGGGTTGGGCATTTAAGCATCTTTAACGCCAAGCTATTATTTTAATATCCTGAAGATAATTGCCTTGTTCCCAGTGGACTGAGTGACACGTTAACAACATTTTTTTTCTCTTAGCTTGTTTTTAATAATGTGTACGATTGCTTGCTGGTGTGGCACCATGAAGCCTGTTTCTCAGGTGCTCACTTGAGATGTTAATCCCGACATGACTCATCTTTTCTGATTTGTGAGAAGCTCAAAACTTCTCCCCAGTAGCCTGGGCTGTGAGTGAAACTGTGTGCGCCTTCCAGCAGCTTGGCATGGGTAAGAGCTCAGCAAAGAGCAAATGACCCTGAGTTTGTTGGGGCAGCCATGACCCACACAGCATGGTGCTACATCCTCTCCCTATACATCTCCCATGGCCTCATGAGGTAGAGCATGCTGCTTCGTCCCACCAAACAAAATCCAAGGCTCAAGGAAAGGTTTAGTGCCAAGAATAGAGGCAAGGCTTTATAGTGATTCTGCATCAAAATCTCTCCATGAGAAGAGTTGCTGTTCCAAACTGAAGCTTAGCTGAGTTCTCCATTCACTAACTTAGTCACTGCTTTACCCATAGTTCCTGAATTTTTTCATACCTCTGGCTTCCTTCCTCTAGTTTTAGAATAAGTGATCTCTTGGTGATGGAAGGGAATGTTCCAGAATGTTGGTTGCCAAACATGCAAGCTTGTTCTTTGTGGCAGTTTGAATAAGAATGGCTCCCATAGGCTCAAATACATGGAATAGTTGGTCGCCAGTTGGAGAAACTTTTTGGGAAGGATTAAGAGGCGTGGCCTTGTTGGAGGAGGTGTGTCACTAGGGGTGGGGTTTGAGGTTTCAAAAGCCATTACCATTTTTCTGTCTCTCAGTCACCCTTGCTCTCACTGTCTTGTGTGTGTGTGTGTGTGTGTGTGTGTGTGTGTGTGTGTGTGTGTGTGTGATGCCTGTGGATCAAATGTAAGCTCTCAGCTATTGCTCCGGATCCATTCCTGCCTGCCTGCTACCTTGCTTCCACCGTGGTGAGCATGTCCCTCTGGCAGTGTGAACTCCAATAAATATTCTCTTTTATAAGTTGCCTTGATCCTAGTGTCTTTGCAGAGACAGAAAGTAGCTAAGATACACTACGGGATTCTGGACTATGTCGTCTTGCACATCCCTTCTTCCCCCACACACCCATGGCCTTCTTTTCTTCCTGGATCTAGGCAAATCTCACCTCCTTCCAAAGCTTCCTTCTGCCACTTGCTGCCATCCCAACACCCATGACCCCTCAAGGAACTGGTTGTGAAGGGATGCTGTTCTCCTTGTATCTGAGTGCCCAGAGTCACACTACACTCTTCTGAATGAGTAGGCCTGGGATCACACCCAGATGCCTTGCCTTCTCAGCTCACACTTTTTTTTTTGACCTCTCAATCAAGTGGCTGATGCTCTCACCTCAGAGTCCTCTGATAAATTTAATATGCTTTTAATTTCTTCAGTTTACTCCTAAGAGAGGTATTATAGAAAAAAAAAACGCATGAAAAGGAATTCAATGTATTTGAATCTAGCAAATAGAAGAGATCACCAAACTGATTTATTAGATGTAACAAGTATGTTTCCTTAGTATACACTAATAAAAGCTCTGTGTGTGGGGGTGTGTGATGTATGCAGTGTGTATATTGTGTAATGTATATGGGATGTGTGTTGTGTAGGCACTTCATAAAACACACATGTATACATGTGTGCTGGTTAGCTTTAATTGTCAACTTGACACAACCTAAAGTCACCTGAGAAAAGGCTTAATGAGAAATTAGCTAAACCAGATTGGCCTGTGGCTTTACCTTGATTCTTAATTAATGCTGGAAGGAAGCAATCCATGGAGGGTGGCACCATAGTATATGCTGGTCCCAGGACTGTAGTACCATAAAAAAAAATTAAGAAGCAAGGATACATTCATCTCTCTTTGCTCTTGGCTATGGATGTGATGTAACAGTTGCTCGTGTTCCTTCCTTAAAGCTGTAATATGGAATTGTAAGCCAAATAGACCCTTTCCCCACCCCTCTTTGGTACTTTTTGTCCAGAATTTTATCACTGCAACAGGAATTACACTAGGACAAGGTGTTACAAAGTCACAACATAACCCTGGGGTGACAGACCTAAATGAACAACATTTACAATGTTTCTTTTCTACAGGAAAAAAAAAAAAAGCAAAACACCAATGAGCAGTAAGAGTTGAGCATGAAGTTCATGAGATAGCAGTGATTTTCCTCAGCCTCCAGCCACATCTGTTCCGTATAATAGATAGGATATAATAGATATAATAAATATCCAGGAAACACACAAGGGCAAGCGAGTCTGCAGTACCAGTAAAGAATTTCCAGCGAACAGCAGTGGGGCCACAATGTGCCCGAGTCTTTTGTGATGTTCTGTTTGCTAATTCTGGCAACTCGGCCAAGAGAACATTAGATTGAATGTCAACTGTACCCAGAACCAAGGGGTGCACAGCACTCACTTCAGATGCTGGTAAGTGCCCTTAAGATACACGGGCTGTTCTCCACTTGAGCCCCACGTTGTTGAAGCGCTCAGAGACAGGGCTCATCTGCAGGAGTGGGCAGCCGAGGCAGAAGTACAGCTTGTGGGTAGGTGGCCCACAGGGTGACTTAGAAAAGAATCTGAAATGGGCCTATAAGAAGAAGATTGAAGTGGATCGTGGATATGAACCAGCTGAAGCTTTGGGAGGCAGACCCAAGCTCTCAGACCTCCAGGGTGGTATTACCTGCAGAATATGCAGAAATGATCGTGGGCAGATTAAAGGAACAAACAAGGGCCAGATGGTTGACGGTGGCATTTCCTACGGAGTGTGCAGAAACTGTGGGCAGATTAAACAAACAGAGGCCTGAAGAGTTTAGAGTACCTGTGTTGGAAACAGCATATGCTCTTGAAAGTGTCAGTTAGGAGAGAGGGCAAGATTGAAAAAGAAACTACGGGGGACCCAGCTTCAGTCCCAAGGCCTGGTACCAGCTCCTCTACTTACAAGAAGGGAGAACATAGTCCTGGAGGCAACCTTCTCCTGGGCAATGAACTGGAAATAATCTCAGAAGTTATGATTACTCAATGACCAGTTTTAATTGGTGATATGTTTTTGTGATCCAACCGAAACTTTGTACCATATTCTTCACTTGTCTCTATAGCAAACCTAGAAGCTCTATCAACACTACACACACACACACATGCACTTATACAAGCACACATGCATGCATACACATACATACACACATACACGCACACACATACATGTGTTTATGTGAGTTACACAGTGCTTGTCATTATGTGAGACTGGCAAAATATTTAATTGATGATAGTCAAAGCTAGCATTGCTCCTATAATTATGAGAGGGGTCTCTGGCAGCATCCATCATGAAGAACTTCAGAGGGGTGAAGAGAAAGAAAAAAATGAAAGCTGGGATGGGCGGTGGTGGCACATGCCTTTAGTTCCAGCACTCAGGAGGCTGAAACAGGTGGATCTCTATGTTCAAGGCTAGCCTGGTCTACAGAGAAAGTTTCAGGACAGTCAGAGCAGTTACACAGAGAAACATGTAACTGTGTCTTATAAAAAAAAAAAAGAAGAAGGAAGGAAGGAAGAAAGAAAGCTGAACTTGGGATACATGCTTGGCATCTAAGCACTTAAGCATCCAAGCACTCAGAAGGCAGAACCAGTAAAATCGCAATTTCAAGGTCAGTCCAGGCTGCCTAAGATCCCCCTTAAAAAATAAATAAATAAATAAATAAATAAAATAAAAAAATAAAAACAATCATTAAAAGAATGAGTTAGTAAAATAATGTTTGTACACCTGAGATGTTTAAAACAAATCTATTCAAATTCTGGTCTCTGAGAGAGAGTACTACAGTTATTGCAATAATTTGCTCTAATCCAAAATCAACTACAGTGCTTTTAAAAACTGGTATGTGTTACTTTTGATCACAGATGGTTCATCGGATTTGCTTTATTGTATCTGATATTTAATTTAATTGACATGCAATTATCGCTCACCCTAGCCTTTAACCATTGAAGGAAGGCGAGTTTATCAGAGATAAAAAGAACCAGGCTTCTGCAACGTACCAGCAGTGTTAACATCGTATCTTCAGGGTCCTCCCTAGAAGCTTCCTGATTCAGACCAGTCACTGTGCATGCTGGGTTGCTCTCTCTTACTGTGACAAACATCACGACTAAAGCCACTTAGAGGAGGGAAGGGTTTCTTTGGCTTACACTTCAAGGTCACAGCCCATCATTACGGAAAGTTGGGGCTAGAACTCAAGCAGGAACCCCAACGTTGCTTGCTGACTCATGCTCACACAGAACAATATGGCATGCCGAGAGAAAGTGCCACCCAAGTAGGCTGGGCCCTCCCACATCAATCAAGACAATGCCCGCAGACGATGTATACAAGCCGTGTGGAGGTAATTCAGCTGAGGTTCGTTCTTACCTGATGGCTCTAGGTTATGCCAAAATAACAATAAAACTGACAAGCCCTTGTCCAGTCTCCCTTTACCCTGTCTGGAAGAACAGAGAAGCAGGACCAATCCTTCCCTCCAAGGCTGTGAATGTCTTCAGGCAGGTGCTTAGTACTCTGTACAGTTTCTTGACCTCAGCCATGGTAGTGTGGTTACTGCGTGACTTCCTCAATATCCCCATAAAGAATTTAGCTCAGGAAACGATCTAACAATGTGGAAGCAATTTATGGTCTTCCGTCACATCGTAATGTATTGATTTGCATGGCCAGAGCTACTCAGCACTTTCTCAAGCATTAGAATGCACGCTGCCTATTTCAAGGAGGCCGTTTCTTCATCCTGTTAATCTACCTTCAATTTTTATGCAGAGGAAAGCATGGCACCTCTCTAAAGGGTTTTGGGTTCGGGTTCATGCTGTGTGTTAAAACATCTGGAACTACCTCATAAACACGAATTAATTAGCTCATACAGGAAAAAAAAAAACCTAAAGGTCAATTTAAGGTAACTTGTGGTTTAAGTATATAGTGTATACTTATACCTTCCGGGCATCTCCCACAATGTCTTAAAGGTGTAAACTCTCAGGGCTGGCAAGATGGCACCCCAGGTAAAAATACACAGAGGAAGCAAGATGAGATTGCCTCGCTGATAAACGGTACCAAGTCACGTGGCTGACACAGGCAAGAATTGTGGGCTAATTTAAGATGAAAGAATTAGTTAATAAGGAAACTCTGCCAACACTTCCAGGTTGCTCCCGGAATGCTACCTGAGTGTGATTTCCAGAACATATGCAAAGGTGGAAGACTCCACACAGTTATCCTCTAACCCCCCCCCACATCTGCCAACGTTGCCATATGTGTGTATAAGTATAACGTTATTGAATTTGTATATAATGTAAATAAACTGTATATTTACTTACAATTATATATAACATAATTTTTTTAATTTTAAGAATGGTAGACTCCATTTTATTGAATTTAATGTATAACGAAGATCAATGAGTTTTAAGACTGAAATATTGATAAGGCATCTGCCACATACACATTTTCCTATGAAAATAAGATTTTTTTCATGCTTCTGGCTCTTATGAATAGAGCAGCAATGAACAAAGATGATCATGTGTCTCTATAGTAAAATACAGAGTCTTTTGAGTATATGCCCAAAAATAGTGTGGTTGGATCTTAAGGTAGGCCTCCATTAGCTCTTTTATTTTTCAGGATTGTTTTAGCTACCCCATTTTGGGATTTAAAAAAAATATGAAGTGAAAACTATCATTTTAATTTCTGTGAAGAATCGTGTTAGAATTTTGATAGAGTTTGTGTGGAATCTATAGAAGGGTGGCCCTTTTCATATTAATCTTCCTGGTCCATGAGCCTGAGAGATCTTTTGATATCATCTTTTGATATCTCCTTTGATATATTTCTTCAATGTCATAAAATTTTTATTATAAAAGTCTTTCATTTTCTTGGTTACCTCAAGATATGCTTTGAGGTTATTGTGAAAGGTGTCGTGTCCCTGATTTCAGTCTGTTGGTCAACTGTATACAGAAGGGCTACCGATTTGTAAATTTTGTATTGTGCCACTTTGCTGAGAGTAACTGGAGAAGCTTCCAGTGAGGTTCCTAGGGTCCTCTGTGTATTTATATTCTCTACTACTTGTAGTCTCTTGGTGTCCTTCAGTTGTCTTACTGCTCTAGCTGAGACTTCAATTATTGCATTGAACAGGTATGGAGAAAGTGGCTAACCTTGTCTTGTTCCTGATTTCAGTGGAAGACCTTTGAGTTTCTCTCCATTTAGGTTGACATTGGCTGTAGGCTTGCTGTAAATCAAGTTTATCGTGTTGAGGTATATCCCTTACATCCCCAGTTTTTCCTGGACTTTTATCATGAAATGATGCTGGATTTTGTCAAAGAGTGTTTCTGTATATAGCGAGATTTTCATGTGTTTGGGTTTTTCGTTTGTTTGTTTTGTCTTTCAGTCTGTTTATGTGATGGATTACATTTATCAATTTATATATGTTGAACCATCCCTGCATCTGTAGGATGAAGCCACCTTGATCATGGTAGATGATCTTTTAAAAAAAAAATGTGTTCTTGGATTCGGTTTGCAGGTATTTTATTGAAAAGTTTTACATCTATGATCATAAAGAAAATGGGTCTGTAATTTTCTTTCTTTGTTGGCTTTTTGTGATTTAAGTATCAGGATAATTGTACCCTCATATAAAGAATTAGGCATTGTCCTTTCTGCTTCTATATTGTAAAATACATTAAGGAGTATAGGTATTAGGTCTTCTTGGAAGATCTAGTCCAATACATACTGTGTTTCATTTTCAGTCAAGCCTAAAAAAACATTTATAAGTTCTTTTTTAATTCCTGTTTTGACCCATTTTTCATGCAGTAGTGAGTTGATCAGCTACTATGAGTTTGTAAACTTCCTGTTGTTTCTGATATCCAGCTTTAATCCATGGTGATCAGATAGAATGCGGTGTGTTATTTCCCTCTTCTTGTATATGTTGAGACTTACTTTGTGTCCAAGTATGTGGTCAATTTTGGAGAATGTTCCATGAGGTGCTAAGAAGAAAGTATATTCCTTTGTGTTTGAGTGAAATGTTCTGCAAATATCTGTTAGGTTTGTTTCATTTATAACATGATTTAACTCCAGCATTTCTCTGTTTAACTTTTGTCTGGATGACCTATCTGTTGGTGAGAGTTGCAAATTAGAGTCTCTCAGTATCACTGTGTGAGGGTCAGTATGTGATTTTAGCTGTACCAGTGTTTCTTTTATTAACTTGGGTGCCCTTGTGTTTGTTGTAGATATGTTTAGAATTATATCATCTTGGCGGACTTTTCCATTGATGACTATGTAGTGTGTGTCCCTACCTCTTGTAATTACTTTGGGATTAAAGTCTATTTTGTTGGAAATTAAAATGGCTACACCTGCTTACTGTTTGGGTCAAGTTGCTCGGAATATCTTCTTCCATCGTTTTTACCCCGAGGGTGTATTTATCATTGATGGTAAGCTTGGATGCAACAAAAAGGTGGATCCTGTTTTTTAATCCAATTTGTTAGTCTGTTTTTGCTGTGTTTTTTTTATTTGTTTATTATATATACAATGTTCTGCCTGAAAGTATGCCTGCAGGCCAGAAGAGGGCACCAGATCTCATTACAGATAGATGTGAGCCATCATGTGGTTGCTGGAAATTGAACTTAGGACCTCTGGAAGAGCAGCCAGTGCTCTTAGCGGCTGAGCCCTAGTTTGTCTTTTCATTGAGGAATTGAAACCATTAATATTGAGAGTTATCAATGAATGGTGTTTGCTGATTCTTATTATTTTGTTGTGGTGGAGTGGTTTTCTTCCCTCTCTTTTGATTTGCAAGTCTGAGATAATTTATTTCTTCTGTTTTCTTGGGTGTGGTTAACCCTTCAGGTGGAAGTTCTCCTTCTACCACCTTCCATAGAACCAGATTTATAGATAGATACTACCTAAATGTGGTTTTACTGTCAAAGAGTTTTCCTACTCTGACTATTGTGAATTATAGTTTTGTAGGGTATAGAGTCTAGGTTGGTATCTGTGGTCTCTTAGAGTTTGAGAATGTTTATGTTAAAGCAGGCCTGGCCTTCCTTGGGGTCTTTGAATTATCGTCTTCCTCTCATAGAATGTTCTTTGCCTAGATCCTGAATAATCTTATTAAAAGTCAACTCCTCAGAGAACTCTTTCCTGACTATCCAACCCCACTTATTTATTTTTCTGCTTTATTTTATTATTTATTTATTATTTATTTTTATTTTTTTACTTAATCTACAAAACCACGGGTCTCTAGAGACTTTAGTACATGCTTGCCACGTCTATCCTGCCACTTTATTATAATATGTTGTCATCTGATTAATTCCTACCCTCTATCTTCCCAGCACATCTTACAGGACCTAGTACCTACCCAACAAACATAGGCCAGTCAGCTGAATGAGAAAAGCTGAGATCAGAAGGTCTTATGGGGTTAATGTACTGCAAAGCATTTTTTTTTAATTTTGGGGTTCAGATTTGCCTTTCGGAATTGGATTAAAAATTTGAAACCCTCTCATATGACAAGTTGAAGTACATGATTTTTATAATAAAAGTTTAAAGGGTCCGTGGAGCTTTGGTTAAGAATTAAATATTAAGAACATCTAATTGTACTTGGGAATAAAAAAATCACAAAAAAATTACTATAAGTAGCAGTGTTTTAATGTTTATGTGCTGATGGTAATCAATTATACGTTGCCCTTGGAATATTTTGCGAACCTCCATAGTGGGAAAGGAACTACCTATAAATGTTATATATTTTATTTATATCCAGGAAAGGATTTAAGGCCTGCAGAGAAAGACTAATAAAAACACATACTGCAGTGTAATATAAAATATATTCCAAATAGGTAGAAAAAAATGAATCTAAGGGAAAAAAAACTAAGACTAAGAATACAAGATAGAGCCAGGGGAGAGATTCATATTCAAAATTTATGACAAGAAATTCAACACCCTTTCTGGAAAGATGGTAACAAATTTTATTCTCAGGTTTGCAGCCGGCAATGTAGAGGAGAAGAAAAAGAATCAGTTATGCCTTACAGAGAATCGTATTTTATGTATGCGTCTGTATGAATACATGTATGTGTAATTTAATAGAAAATGCTCTAAGAAGGGGCCTGCATGCCATGCTAAAAAAGCAGGGAGGTGATAAAAAGTAAGGAGGCTATGTTTGGGCATAACCTCTGTTCCTGCGCCTCAAACAAGACATACAGATGCCGAGAATGACCAGGATTTGAGGCTTTGATAATTAACAGGCCATGATTTTCTGTGCTGTTGTCAGCAGTAGATATTTGGAAACTCTTAACTAAGCCAGTGGAGTCAGACATCCGGGTGTTCCCAAACAACCAGGGGTCTCCACATCTCCATTTATTACAGCCCCATCCTTTAGGGTTTGATTTGTTTTATGGGTGTGTGTGTGTGTGTGTGTGTGTGTGTGTGTGTGTGTGTGTGTGCAGGTGTATAAGTCGCAACACGTATGTGTGTGTGAGGTCAAAGGATAAGCCTCTGGTTGTCTCTCTCACCCCCTTGTGGGATTTGGGGCTCAGACTCTGGTTGCCAGCCCTCCATACAGGCCTCCATACAGAAAGCCTCCATACATACTTTATCCTGTATGCAGGTACACTCTATTTCATGAAAGGCTTAGGGCTCTTGCTCCCTCCCCTTAAAGGGAAACACACCTTGGATGCTGACTCTCAGGACCTCACCAGAACCCTCTCAATCAGAGAGACAGTACAGTCACCACCCTCTCCTGACATGAGACTGAGGTGAGACACTGAATGGGTCACACCAATGGCTTGGTTTCTTTTCTTAAGTGGAATGTGTTTCTCACCAGCTCCTTTGTACTAAATTCAGATCAGGCCACATTTCTTGTTTCACTGTGGTTTTGACTCCCGTCATCCCAGAAGTGCATTCAGGACTTGTCTCCTTTGAAAAAAAAAATGTCTTTTCCAGGCTGGAGACTCAGGAGGTTTGCATCTCGGATGTAACGAAGCAAAAGTAACTTAAGCAACATTTTAGTTTTGCCTTGTTATCGAGATGCTTATTCAGTTGCTAGAATTCCGCCACCATATGGAAGTGGAGACAATTATATTGCATTGGGTGGGAAGGATGGTGGAAGCAGAGGAAACAGAAAGACATCCCCAGAAGAGCGACTGCAGCGCATTTGAAGTCACTTCCCGCCTTTCTCTCCCTAGCCGCTCTCGGACCCAAGCTGTCCCTCTTCACCTCAGAGTGTCTCTAGCCCTGTGACCAATGACGAAGATTGCCATGTTAAGACTGGAGAGTGTTCCTGCATAAAGGAAAATTTTGTTTAAAAAAAAATCTCTACCACTTTCACCCGAGTGACAAAGGGAGGCCCCCCACCTTAATTCCTTAGGCCCATCCAAAGCCCTTAGTGGTGTTGTGTGACCTCAGAACTACGCCATCTTTGGATTGTTTAAACTTGAGATTGTAGTAAGTGGGCCTTTCACACTGAACCTATATACCTGCATTGAGTTTTCCTAAAAGATCTTAGTAGATTACCTACTGCCCGCCAGACCCCCGTGGGAGAGAATAAATTGCTCTGTCTCCTGCCTTCACGTAGCCCGCAGTTTAGTGGGGAGAAAAATAAAAGAATGACACAAATTCATATGAAATTGAATTGATTTCAAGTGTGTCATGAGGGGTGGTGGGGGTAATGACCCTGTAGCATAACTGGTAGAGGAAGTTGATAGCCCGGCATGCAGGGGGACCCAGGTTCAGTTACTCAACACCACCTAAACTGGATGTGGTGATGTATGACCATTATCCTTGCACTGAGGAGCTGGAAGCATGCGGGTCAGAAGTTCAAGGGCATCCCCCAATACATAGTGAGTTCGAGTCCAGCCTGGGATGATACGTAAGACCTTGTCTTGATTAGGAAAGGGAAAGAAAACAAGTGCTTCTGAAGGGATAGAGGGTCCTGGGACGTGAGATGAAAATGGCACATAAGCAAGCATCTCCAGACCCGGTGGATAGGCAAAGGGCCTGTTGCATGGAGGTAGATAAGGCAGCAACATGTGCAGTGTAGGAGCAGAGAGGCGGGGCTGAGCTGCCTGATTCCACATGTACTCAGGGGCCATTGCCATGGAAACCTCTCCAGCCATATGCAGTAACCTGTGATGATGCCAGTACTAGTGAGCAGGTTGGGGCTTTATGTACTTGTTTGTTCTTGGTGGGAGAAGTACACTTAGGTACTACCGTTTTCTATTATGAAAATGTCTTTCTGGCTACAATCTGGACTTTGTGTTAGCAAGGGGCTAATGTTATATAATGTGGTTGACTGTTTTCAGTGGGGATGTGATGGTAACTGGGCTTGTCCGGGAAGGGGGTGAGGTGGGGTGAGTTTTCCAAAGTGATTAGAGTCCAGGGGCTTGGGGACATCGTCTGCAGCGGTTATGTGCAGACAATGAGGAAGTGCCGAGTGCTGAATGCAAGGCTGGGTGTGTTGATGACATCACAGGTCATTGCAAGCAGACAGACGATTGTATTATGGGCGTGGAGTTTACTGAAGATGACAGGGTTTGGGGGCATGATGATGTCACAAGACACCACACACAGACGCTGAATTATATTATGGTCGGATGATGGGTGTGAAGTTTGTCAAGGAGGATGGGGGCTTAGATATAAACTTATGAGTCATCTTCCCACTCCTGAGTCTGGTGATGGATATGATTAGCGAGAAGGAGATTGTAAAATGAGTCAACAGGAACACTAGGACAAAAGTCTTCAGGAAGTCAAATCGACAATGACCCTGCACAAAAGGGTGGCCTGAGGAAACAAGAAAGGACAGCAAAAGAAACAGAAGGAGATCCAAGAATTGACTGTGTCTGTGTGGTAACAGACTGGGGGAAAGGTTTTCTGAAAGGTGGGAGTGGTCAACTTCCTCAGATGAAAAGTTACAGAGTGTTGTTGGTTATGGTGACTCACACCTAGTCCTTGGAAGACAGAGCCAAGAGGACTACAAATTCTGGGCCTGAGCCAGTCAAAGGAAAAAAGAAAGGAAGGGAAAAGAAAGAAAGAAAGAAAGAAAGAAAGAAAGAAAGAAAGAAAGAAAGAAAGAAAGAAAGAAAGAAAGAAAGGAGAAGGAGGGTGGGAAAAAGAAAGGAAGGAGAAAAGAAAGGAAGGAAGAGAAAGGAAAGAGAGAAAGAGAAAAATAACAACACTTTGTATAGTTGAAAAACTTTGGCGTTATTATTTATTTGGTTTTCTCTTAGTGAAGGTAGATACCCCTGATCAGTACATAACTGCCTTTGAAATAAAAATAACTGTGAAGTAATATGTACCAAAATTATAGCTGTAATTTATTCCACCTGTGGTTCTTTTTTGTTTTATAATATTTTTACCTAATCAGTTTTACATGTTGTCTTTAAACTGTACTCAGGAAGGAAGCATGACATAAACATGTGACATGTTAGTGACCATGAGAAAAGGAGAGAAAGTGTGTGATGTGTGAGTCGGGGGTATGTATGAGGTTGTGTGAACTTAACTGGCAAGAAATTCTGAACCTGAATCCAGGGACCTTGGCACAGCCCCACCTGCTTCTGCTATCACTGACCTATTTGTGCCCAGTGTAAATAAGCCAAGGACCGCCCACAAAACACTGCAGACGCCTCTCCTGCTGGCTGGTGTTGCTGTGTCGGGGGAGGTACCCACGGGCTGACACGTGGAAGAACACATGCTCAGAGACGTCTGTGTGGTGAGTGGCCGTCTGTCTGGGTTCCCTCCCTGCTCCAGATGCCACCCAGACATTTGAACCCTCCCAGAGAGAAGATGCAGTCGAGGTTAGTGTCTCAGCACAGTGGCCAGGTGGCGACACAGATGTTAAGCTGAAGCAAAGCGAGCTGCTGATGGGAGGTAAGAGAATGGAGGTGAGCCCTGGCGATTACTTCTGTGTTTGGGAGAAGAAACCAAAGTAAGAGGTTGGGAGCAGGTTGTTGGACAGCTGTGTGGGTAGGTATGCAATTGTCCAGGCAGCGTTCAGTGCGCTGTCTACGCTTGCTAGCACTTAGGGGCAGGAACCAGCAAGATATCTTTCTGTTCCTAGTGGGAGATCCATCATAAGCCATAGATATATTAACATGAGAATCTCATGCATGTTGTGATTTACTAAGTTCAGCACTTTTCCCCATAGGAACACCTTTTTTTGCTGTTGTTTTTGAGACAAGGTTTCTCTGTGTTGCCCTGGCTCTCCTGGAACTCAGCATGTAGACCAGGCTGGCCTCAAACCCCAAGATTCGCACCTGTCTCTGTCTCCCGTTAGCTGTTATTAAAGGTGTGTACCACCGTGGCTCAGCACCGTAGGTAATTTTTTAACTTGACAAACTAATTTGTATTTAGAACATAGAGAAATAAGATAGCATGCCCCTCCCAAGTATTTGTTTTAGTTTTTTTTCATCTCTCTCCTTTAATTCTTTATGTCTAACCAATTTGAATAGTCTTAATGTTACCACTTAAGAATCAGAATGCATTTTCTAAATAGTATCCTGAGCTACATCTTCACAGTCTTCGATGGGTCTTCTGACAATCATGGAATTGCCTACATTATAGCGTGCTCGCAATACTTAAGCAGATTGTGACCTCCATGGAGGGCAGAAATCAACAGGGTGTCCCCAGTGGGTTTATAAACTTCTTGATAGCAAGGGCTTTGCTGGGTTAGAACCATCCCATGCAAAACCAGAGACCATAAATAAGATCTTCATAGTAAAATGGTTAGGGTGTCCTTGGTTTGCCGAAGAGGACTTACCCAAGGATTTAAGAAGATGCCAGAAAGTAGTGAGAATGAATTGGGGTAAAGGTAAAAGATGGGCATTTCAGATGGAAGAATGTTAGTAGCATAGGCTTGAGAGAAAGGAATCAACCTTTCCAGGAGGTGGTAGCAGCACGGGAAGATAAATTAGTGACACTACAGACGTTCTTTTTCTTTCTTTCCCTTTGGAATAGCCCCCACGAAGTGGCTACACAGCTGTCAGTACCATCTCATAGCTGGGACACATCTTTCCGGCTCAATGCCCTATTTATTAATAAACACTGATTGCCCTAGAGTCCCCAGCAGTCTCCCCTGGGTGCTGAGAAAGGGATCTCCTAAGAGGAGTCCTCGAGGGCCTGAACTGAGAGCTCAGTTGAGAAACACTTGCTGTGCAAATGGGAATACCCACACGAAAAGCTAGCTGTGGTGCCGTGTGCTTGTAACCCAGAATTGGGGAAGACAAGACAAGAAGATCATCCCTATGGCCCACTGTCTTTCCAGCCAGCCAACCCTACTTGGTGAGCCCCAGGCCAGTGGAAATCCTGCCACAAAGAAACAAGGTGGATGGCCCCTGAGGAACCACAACCAAAGTGGTCCTCTGGCCTCCATTCATATGCATATCACACACCCACACACACATGCACACACTCACATGCACACACACGTGTACACGTACAGAGACTCCACTTCCTGTCTGTTCATTAGGAAGACCCAGAGAATGAGAAGAAAAACAATGATTTACTAATTAAATATTTCTGGTTTATATTTATGATGCTGCCAAGCCGAGCTTCAAGCTCATCTCTATGAATAACACCCTTTTTATAGCAAGAACCACTGCCTCCATGAAAAAAGTGCTTTTTTATCTTTCAATTTTCATATAGTTATTCCGACTTCTAAATAGTCCATTTTATCTCAGGGTCCCTGTACTGTTGCACATGAAAAAAAATATCTCTAGGAATTTCATGCCAGAAGGATGAAATACTTGCTTTCTCTAGAGAATGTGATGAAGTGACATGATTTCTTCTGAAGGATATTAAAATTTTATGCTTTCCTTTTCCCCAGAGTACCAAGAAATTCAAATATAAATTCTACTGTCAGCTACTTTGACTGTGTTGACCAATGTGCAAGTGTATGTGTGTGCATGTATATAAATGTGCATGTATCTGCGTGCATGTTTGTGTGTATGTGTGTGTGTATGTTCTCCTTTTTATTCTCCGTGATGTTTTCTAATTTTTACTCCTATCTAACTACTTCTGCTTTGGAAACCACATCAACTCCTTAAGGCGAAGCATCAGCATCCAAGCAGTCTACTTATCTCCCAAAAGAACTGAGACCAGTTGGCTCTAATAGTTTAATTTAGCCTTGTTTTATCCTAGATAAAACAAGAATAAAAAAAAATGGAAAGAGGTTCTATGACCTGACAGCATTCTGGGCCAAATATGTCCAGAAGATTCCATCATTCCTCGTGGATAAGTTACATTATAACCAGAGAAGAGAAAGGAACAAACCAAAGTCACCTGACTGGCTGCAGCTGGCCCTTGTCTTATGTGATCATATTTTGGCAGTGCTGAGTCTGGAATAGTCTGGAGGACTGATGGCTGTGGTTGGCTAGACCTGCAAAGACATTCTTAGCTATGCTTGTCGTCTATTTGTATAGCAACTTTCAGTACAGGTTCCTACAACTGGGCCTGCTTTGGGCCAGCCATGAAACGGAGGCTGGTTTATCATTTAGTTCAGTGCCGCAGTCCTTATAGTATTAACCGGGTATCCCTCCGCTCCTACTGAGTAGCTGAGGGCATCATTTCCACCCAAAATGGGAGGGAACTGAGCATCAGGGTGTTGAAGCATTAACAACACCTGTAAGGGAGTGGAGATAGAACTTGGTTGGCACAGACTAGCCAAGTACAACCAAAGCCCTGGAGTCCATCCCCACCACTATATAAAACCAGGCATGTTGTTGATGCTTGCCTGTAATCCTAGCGCTGGAGATGTAGAGGCAGGTGAATCCAACATTCAAGGTCATTCTCAGCGACATGAGGCTAGCCCACGCTACACGATTCAAAAACAGAATCCTTTAAATAGGATTCATTCTAGTACCCTGCTTCCAAAGGAGACCCCTTTGCTCCAACTTTTACCCCATCTTGCTCTAACTCTTTGGAAGATTTCCAAACGGCATGTCCGGCCTGAGTGGTTCTCGTCCTGATGAAGAGTCATCGCTGACATATGGAACTAATATTGTTTTCCAAAGTTCCTCCTTGTGATTTTGTGTCTCATGAATCCACCTCCTTCCTAGGTCTTACAACAAAGAGGCATCTAGAGGCACACCCTTCACCAGACTGCCTTCAGTAACGAGAACGGAATTGAAGCTCATTCTCCCTTTCGCATGGTAAGTACTAATTTGAGTAACTGAATTAGTTTCTCCATCCACAGTATTTAACAAAAAAGGAAAAACAGGAGAAATGCAGCTTGCGCATAAAGATGGCACGCCTTATGAATAGCACCAGATTTGTCCTAAGGGTGTTTGCATTTAAAAGGAAAAGAAGAATGTTCCGTTTTTAAACATTACATTGTGGGTTTTATAAATCGCAGTTGAACATGTTTCCTCTGATCTAGAATTTGAGTTATTTTGACCTACATAGGAGTTGGGAATCATGAAAATAACATGAGTCTTCTGCGCATATTTTATAGACAAGTAGAGTTTCGTGCATAAAACTGACATGTGGTCCCTGCGAAGTCATGGCCACACCACAGGGAAGATTTAGAAATGGACAGATTGCTCTTGAGTAGCACTGCCTTTCTTCCCAGATGCCTTAGCCTGGTGCATCCGCTCCTCTGGGCCTCAGCACTGGCTGGCTGTAACTGGAAAATGCATCAGCACTCTGCAAGTGGCCAGAACAAAGGTCTGCCCGTAGCTTTGGAAGAAATTGCAATGTTGGTGGGGCTTTATCCCCCGAGTGACTCTGCTTCGTCTACCCACAGAATCATGTGTTAATTTTGGTTCACAATGTGGTTTGTTTTTATTTCTATATTTAATATTCTAATGTGTAGTTTAAAGAAAAGCCTTCTGTGTAACTATGAATATTGGAAGCGTTTCATTTAATCCAGGCTTGGAGAAGTGAACATAGCTAATGTATGTGAAGACTGAATTGCAGATAAATCTTAAACAAATGTGGCTTTTATTACCTCTAACTATACAGAGCAACTCCAACAAAACATTACAAAGCAGAAGTCCTTAAGGGGACCCTTCGCAATAAATCATATGAACATTCCGCTATTAGCATATAGATTGAATGTATGGAGGAGCTCGAAAAGGGCCAAGTTTCCTTGAAAATGGTTTATTCTGTGTCTAAAAATTGTACATAAGGCTGAAATTGCATGTTTAAAACACTGTATCTTATCTACCCATAAATACAGCATTTGCAAAGCAAAAGTAAACATAAGGCCAGGCTGTAAACAAATTATTGAAAGGTTTTTAATGTGCCGGGGCCCCATATTAGGGCATGAATAACTTAAAGAGCAGGTGAGGGGGTGTTTGTTCCCACGTCTCAGATTCAGGGGCTTGCACTAATGGGTCAGGATCCTATTTACACTACTAATCCCCAAAGCAATTGCTCGTTTGAAGAGGTTCTGCCCTTGGAGTTTCCGTTAATTAAATCCATCTGCAGTGTATACACACTTTTCAAATTCTCCAGCCCTGTTTTTGATAAGCCATACTCAAATCAGTTTGTGTCATAATGCCTTTCTTACGGCATCAACCTTTCTGTCTTAAGGACATCTCAGAACGGTTATGTACATAAAAACTACTAAATCACATTCTCCTGTATTTTAGAAAAGTCAGCCTATTCAATGTTATTATGTGAAATGATCTCTTTGCGATGGTGAGCACAGTTTTCTGCTGAACATACGTCTAATCTCTAATGTTTCAGTGAGTTCCATTTGTTCTATTGGTTTTCTTTTCCTGCTTTGACTCTGCGAGTCTATTTTTAACTGGCACTGCGCCTTTAGGATTTCAGGCAAGCTCTTCAGGGTGCATGTATTTAAAATATATTTTGATGAATTCTTTGGGAATGTCACCCATGGCTGCAGTGTATTTAGATCACATTCAACTCCCCATAACCCCCATCCTTTTCCAACTCCATGTACTTTTTTTCTTTTATAGATTGTAGATAAGGGAAAGAGATGGGGAGAGGAAGAGAGAGGATGTGGGGGATGAAGTGGCATAGCAAATTTAGAGGAAAAATAAGAAAGTACAAGAACAGGTATACTTAGACTCTAACCTCAACCTCCTTCTTCTTCTTTTTTTCAATAACCCACTGAGTCCAACATGTGCTGCTGGTATAGCCCTGGGTTTGCAGCCATCCACTGGAGGATGGTTGACCTACTGGGGGGGGGGGGGCTACACTCTTAAAGAGAACTGACTCTCTCTCCCCCGGCAGCCATCAACTCTCAATAGCTCCTCGGCTGGGGTGGGGACCTCATGAGACCCTCCCACTCCATGCTAGAATGCTGACTGGCTTGGTCTTGTACAGGTCTTATGTAGGCAACCACAACTGCTGTGAGACCATGAGTGCCTCTGTCCTGTTGAAACAGGGGTCCAGACCTTAGCACAACTGACTCTATGATGGAAGTACCACTCAGATCATAAAACTCAGCGTGTAGATAGTACCACCAGCCAAAATGAAAGACAAGGACTAATCCATCAAAGTCCACAGTTCCAAAGAAGTTTCTAAATGTCCTAACCTTGAAGTTTGGTTTCTATGGTTCTACTTCTGGATAATTGCCCTTGGTACCTGAACTGGGTCAATCCAGAATACGGGTTTTTGTGCTTAAAAACTCACCCTGAGAAGGCGCAGTGATGCACTGGGATCCTAAACACCTGGTTTCTATTGGCTTAAACCCATATTTAAGCATCTTCTCTGTTGCATACCCCACAATACTGTCATGTCTATTCTTAAAAAAAAAAAACTCACCTATCTTAAAGGAAAATAAATTTTATTCAATTAACTCTCCTTCATTTAAGCAATGATCTATGTAAAACTTAATGCTAGTGGTTTCCTAAGAAGATCCAAGTTTCTTTCTTGCTGGAATCATGCTAAGGAAGCATTTTCTCTCACTCAGAGAAAGCACTTGTGTTACCATCTGTATAAATTTTTAATACTGAATAAAATATTAGTGTTTAGCTTAATATTGATTCTCAGTGTAATATTCCTCCATAACGGCACACTAATTGGTTAGGATTAAATCAGACAGATTCAAGAACCTGGAGACTATACCAACTAATATGTGTAATTCTTTTTCATTAGTTTCCAGATTCCAATTAAAATGGAGTTAATGTGTTGAGTAAAAGATCATAGGACAATATAAGCTCTGTGTAGTAGGTCATGTACAGCCACTTTCTTCCCACTCCTCCATCTTAATAGAGAAGTGGAGTGGGGAGGGAGAGAGAAAGAAACTCTGAAGTCTAAATACATTGAGCAATCCATATGCCTTGAGATGGTGTACATGCACTCAAGTGGCAGGCAGGCACTGAGGTAGCCTACTGATCTAGGTGTTCTATGGTATTGGGGTGGGCCAATGTGCATGCACTGAGGTAGTCTACAGTGCTGAGGTGGTCTATATGTATTGAGGGAGTTTACATGCATTGACATGATTTACTGTCTTGATGTGATCTACATGCTTTGAGGAAGTGTCCATGCATTGGAGTGATCTATACTCATTTAGATGGTCTATGTGTATTTAGGCGGGATATATCCATCACAGTGGTTATATACATTGAGACTTGATACACATATTGAGTTGGTCTATGTTCAATGAGGTAGCCTACATGCATGGGTGCACTGTGCATACATTAAGGTAACCTCATGCATTGAGGCAATCCATATGCACTGAGGTGTTCTTCTGCATTGAATCATCCTCCATATGCTTTAAGTTGTTCTATGGGCATTGGGCACTTTAGCTGACCATCATGGTGTATTAGATGTGTTCCTTAGACTTTTCTGGAGCCACAATGTTCCCTTCGCTAGTATTGTGACCCCCCCCTCAGACATTCTCAGTGGGTGGGTACCTTTGGTCCCCAGTGATACTTCATAAGGATTAGAATCTTGGCTGTCACCTTAGAGAATACTCAGCTGGTACTAGTGAGTGAGCACAAGCCTCCAACACTGCTGAATATCCCAAGACAAGCAGGACAGGCTCCCACAAGAAAGCCTCCTCAGCCCCAAAGGTCTAGGTAGCAAGGCTAAGAAACACTTAAAGACATGTGTTGAATGAGCATGGGGCCTGATACAACAATACTCATAAAAATACTCAGACAGGCTGATGTTCTTGTTACTGTAACGGAATTGAGAAGGAAGAGCATCATATACATAGTCTCAGCTCTGAACACTGCAGACAAGGTAGGCAGCCCTCTCAGGGACATCATGCTGACCAGTCAGGCACCTGCTTGGGGGTGGCTTGTTTTTAGATGCTGACCCACTTAATGCTTAACTGTCTAGAAAGCCTACGGATAGGTGGTATCAAAGTTCGCCAGCTGTCATATGATGTCTGTGTTGTCAGAAAATGGAATGAAATAGGAAAGGACAGAGTAAGCATCATTTTAACTTCTACGACCAATGGCAGGTCAGGAGTCCCCTGGTGGTCATGCTTTGGGTTTAGAAAACAGACTGATGTCTGAACAGGTGGAGTTCGGTAGAGTTATCTCCTGCCTAGTGTAAGATACATGGCTTTGGCAACTTCAAATCAAGTTGAATACAACCACAAAATATGTCTGTCTTAATGGTAAGCTGTTTTACATAGAGAAGATTCTTCACACAAGAATCAAAGGTCTAAAGGTCTGAACTTACATTTCAGGACTGGAATCGTGGAGCTCTATGCCCTTGAATAATTTACATAACTTCTCTGAGTTGTTTCCTCGCCTATTTAGTGAGTGTATCATTACCTCATAGGGGTGTGGGGAGAATTAAATGAGACATAAAGCACTTGGCAGATGTTAAGCCGTTAATAAATGATAACGGCCATTGATTTCATGTTCTTTCTTTGACTCAAAAGCAATCCTGGGTGTCTTGTATTGACATGGTGGCTGTTGTGACCTTCAGTTGTCATTGTAAAGGATGACCCTGATGCTTAGGAACACTTCTTTATGAAAATAAACTCAAACAACATCCCTTGTCTCCATAAATAAAATCTTCAACTCAGCCAGGTGGGGTGGCAAACGCCTTTAATCCCAGCACTTGGGAGACAGAGGCAGGCTGATCTCTGGGAGTTCAAGGCCAACCTGGTCTACAAAGATGTGTTCCAGTTCAGACAGGGCTACACAGTGAGACTGTCTCAAAAACAAAACAAAAAAACCTTCAACTCACTTCACTTAGGTTAATTTGAAAAGGAAGTGCCGATCATAGTGGTTGGTACACACCACTAATGCTACCACTTAAGAGACTGAGGCAGGGAAATAAAGAATCTGAAGCCAGTCTGGGGAACTCAGAGAGACATTGCCTGTCTCTATTTTTAAGTGAGGAGGTAGGGGAAGAATGGAAGGAGAACAAATATATTAAACTCGTAATTTCCCAGTGAGAATTGTTCTAAGAAAAAAAGGTGGATTTCCAAAATTAAAGAATAAATGATGTGCCTCTCTTTATGGCATATTTAATATAGCTGATAATCCCCTCCTTAATTAGCCATGCAATTATAACTCAACAGAAAATTTCCCTGGTGAATGTGGTAACCTACTTCAGAGAGGAAATTGGCACCCTTTGACCACTCCTACCTCGAACTGTGATGCTTTTTCAACCCTAATTTGTTCTTAACCTAAAAAAGCTCAGGAGAGATGAGGAGCAAGCTATCCATAATCTAATCATTCCAAGGCCTGGGTATCAGTCAAATTCACCTGTCACTGGTGGGCTCAATATCCCATCTCCCTTATTCCTTGGAGACTGTTTAATCTTTTTTGTGTTCTGACCACTTATATGGTTTCAGTTTGAAAATAAAAACAAGACTAAGCCATTCGTGAAGAAATAAATTAATCATTTACTGGTTCTTCTTAACTATCCAGGTGTCCCTCGTTTCCAACTCCCAAAATGCAAAGGCCTGAACAACAGTACAAAAGACTGCTTCGCCATCTTATGGGGCACTAATTTCTACCACACCCTACACAAGATTAAGGAAAGAAAGTTTTTTATCTATTCTAGCAATAGATTTTTAAAAATTCCCAAGCAAAAATGATGCATTTATTTCTGTTTCTTTGGTCAGTTTTTGGTTGGGTTTTTGTTCATTTGCTTTTATTTTGAGGCAGAGTCTCATGGAACCTAGGCTGGCCTCAAACTCATGATGTAGCTAAGGATGATCTTGAACCTGTGGTCTTCCTTCCTCTACGCCCCCTGCATGCTACCACGCCTAGTTTTAAGCAATGTTAATGACTGAACTCAAGGCTTTCAGAATGCTCCCAGCCCGAGTGTCTTTGCTTTGGTTTGGTTTGGCTCTTCATTTTTATCATAAATTTATCCTTAGTTTAAAAAGTGTCCAAACTTAGTACTTTGTTCTGTGGAAAGTCATTGGTGAATTCCCACTTGTGACAAGTTCTGTACTTTTGCACCATTACAATATTTGAATATGCTTGCATCTAATTGCAAAGTCTTGATAATTTCTGTGTCTGATCCATTCAAGGTGGACAGACACATAATTATTCATGCTAATTAATTTGTTTGCCCCCACCTACGTCGCTGCAGCATCTTTGCAATAGCGAGTGCTCATCATTTCGTTCTTGGACTCCAAATCCTCCAGCACCTCCCTAAGTCATGCAGACTCAACAGCTGTGGCCTCCCTGACATCATTGCCTCTCTCCTCCCCCATTCTATTCCACTCCAGTCACTCCGGATCCTCTGAATTTTGCCTTCCTCAGGATCTTTGCACTCTTCTGCACTGTGTCTGAAACTCTGTTCTCCAGGAAATCACATGACTTGATCTCATGGCCTTGCTCTACTTGCTCTCAGCTTCTAGTCTTTGTTCAAATGTTGTCTCCTATCCAAGACCCTTGTTGTCCACTTTCCTTAAACGTGCACTCTCTCCCCGTGTGTTTTCCCTTCCTGATTCTTTTCTCTCTGTGTTATTTGTCACCCTCTGATAAATTTTATAATTAAATACCTTTTTTTGTCTCCCTTCTTAGCACATGAACTGAAAGAGGGCAGCAATTTCTGTTGGTTTTGCCTGTTGGATCCCAACTGCTGCTCTCATTGATAGGTATTAGTTATGTTCGTTTAGACCTTTATTAACCTTATTTCTCTGCCCTCAGAGATTTATTTTGCCGTCTATTGATTTTTTGTACCAGTATTCTACCTTTATCATAGTTACATTATACTAAGACCCCCACGTGGCTTAAGTAACCCTAAACAGAAAGAATAATGCACGAGGTGGTACAAAACCTGATCTCCAATTGTAGTTTACTACAGAGCCATAGTGGCAAATGCAGCATGGTACTGGCACAGAAACAGACACTTTAGCAGTCCCGCCAGGAACACTTCCTTCCCTCTGAGATTTAGGAACTAGATGAAATTCCCTTTTGCTTGCTTTTACCCCTGTTGAGTTGAACAAGACAAGCTTGCATTTCAGCCATGTTGCTCTCCCTAATGTTTTTCCCTCTCAGACAAGGACACAGTTATCACCTAAATGGTGAGTTAGCTGGGACGAATTAGATTCCTGACGAGAATACTCAGGGGTGAATCATGAGTCACGGGTGTGTGTGTGTGGGTGTGTGTGTGGGTGTGTGTGTTGGAAACACCAAGTCTACAAATACTTAAAGGAAAGAAGACATGAAGATAAGTTTTCTTTAAATCCGAGAATATTTTTCCGCCACTCATAAAACAAATATTGGGGACTTAAGACTGATCCAAGGAAATACCTCCTTCCCACAACAAGGAAGTTGTAAACACAGTTCATGACCGACGATTACTCACCGTTCATTCCTAACGACAGCACATGCCACACTGGGAGGATTAGCAGCATCTGAGACGTCTCTGGCCAGCTGCTTAGCATTTGGCAGTGGAGGAGGAAGAATTTCTGTATCTATGTCCTCCATTAAAAGACACGAGCAGAGCAAAAACATTTGAGGTGCTTTATCCTTTAGCCAAGGGACCTTGCAGATGTTAAAGGTGTGCTGAGTGGACTCCAGGTTTCCTAAAGTCAATCTTCTTGATATTAAGCCTCCAATTGTAAGAAGAAGAAAGGAATTCAAGCCTATGCTGCTCGGGGGTTCTCTCTTGTGCCCTCGAGTGGCGTTTCTCAGCATGAGAAAAAAAAAAGGAACAGATTTATCTCAGAGAGCCTACAGTGTTTTGAGCAGCTCCACAGCTAAATGACCTCGATTCACCTGACAGGGCCTCTGTCCTAGAGGTTAGCACTGCAGGTTTGTTTAATGCAACTATGCAGAGGACCCGCCACCCCCAAGTTCACATCACTCTCCACCTCAATCTGTAACTTGCAATAAAGCAAAGCCCAGAGCGTGTTAACATACCTTCTCCCTAATTAGAGAAAACCTCCACCCCATTCCCTTTGCGATACTATGTCCCTACAAGTGAGAGATCTTTTGCCCTTTGAAGGAAGCCTTTTAGAAATGTCCCTAGGGATAGAACAGCTAAGAACTTTGTCTCCAAAAATGGTGGAGTGAGCCAGGAAAATCTTTTCACATAACCAATTGCTCCCATGAAGCTTTGAAGGATTCTGAAGACACCATTAAAAATTAAATAAAAAGCCTCAGCTTGAATTTGTGCATGCTTCAATAGGCAAAAAAAGTTATATTTAATGCAGAGGGTGTTGAATCTGAATTAGTACAAATATTATTAATTTAATGTTCATACTGCATTTTATGGTTTATAAACTGGTTTGCCATAATTTTATACATTTCCCTCACAGCGGCCCTATAAAATATATCAGCATTTTATTTTTTCCGCTTGATGGATGAGGCGAGCTTTAATAAGTGATTCATTTCCTTCCTGCGCATATTGGTTAACTGGTAAATGATTAATTTATGTCTACATGAACTTCATCACTCAGAGTATTTATTTAAGTGTGAGTTGGTATTTATTTTGCCTGCAAAGCATCACAGTATCCAATTATATATGCAAGCTTTGAAGGCAGCAAAGCAGCCACCGAAGGCTAATGCAACATTAAGTCAGGTTTTAAATCCATAGTAAATTTCAAGTTACAGGATTTAAATCAGCCCTCCTCCTTCCTCCCCAGTCAGGTTCGTGTGGGTGAGAAATGGCTCCTCTATTAAATAGCAAAGGGGCACCTGGGCAATCACCCCGGGACCAAGGAAAGATGCATTGAGGTTCTTCAGAGTTCAAGATATTAACTAAAGACAGACCCCCCCCCCCAAAGACTGATCCCATTGCATTCAGTGAGGACAGAAGAAAAATGGGCTCCTTTCATTTATATCTGCCTGCAGAATGGGTTTGCAATTGATGGGTGGGGGCCTCTTGGTTTGTCTCCCTTTGTTCTTCTTTAAGTGATCTGCATCAACTTTGCACCCATAAAATTGCTGACCCTGTGCTCTTTGTTTCTTTTGCTATTGCTGTGATAACGTCTGACAGACGCAGCTTACGTGAGAAAGGGGTCATTTTAGCTCAGAGTTCAAGGTACCTAGCTCAGCGTGGTGGGAAAGGCAAGGTGGCCTGAGCTCAAAGCAGCTGGTCACAGGCATCCGCAATCAGGGGGTAGAGCGGGATGAACACATGCTGTTGATCAGTTAACCTTCTCTATGTGTGCCGTCCTGGATCCCAGGCAAGGAACGGTGCCACCCACAGTTACGATGGCTGTTCCCATATCAACCCAGTCATCACCCAGAAGCATCCCAGAGGCCCACCTCCCAGATGGCCAAAGATGCTGTCGAGTGGACAATGATGTCACAGACTGTTGTGTAAAGACAGGTGTGTGGGTAATCACATGCAAGTGATGCACTGAGGTTTCCTTTAAAAAGCAGACCTGCAAGTTCTTTTGCATCATCCTCAGCATCATCCAGGGCCATGAGTTAAAATCTTTCCCACTGGATGAGGTATGCAGACTCCAGGATTCCCCAAATGCTCCCTCCCTAAGCACTTACCGGCTGCTGGTTCTCCTACCACGCTGCTCCTGATGACCCTATCCTGATGCTTCTACCATGATGTCCGTATGGTGATGCCCCTGTCACGACCCCCACAGATGATGCTCCTACCACGCTGCTGTCCCTCTCATGTTGCCCCACCATGATTCTCCCATTATCCTGCAACCTCACCAGAAAGTTAAAATTTTATTGTGTCAATCTTTTAAAGTCAATTAGAAATGTGCTTTCTTTACATGACTGTGTGTTTTACGTTATCTACAGACCTTCATCTACAGACCTCAGGACTCTTCAACTCAGCCAATAAAACTAAGATTTTTTTTAACATTTATTTATTATATATACAGTGTTCTGTCTGTATACTTGCTGGCCAGAAGAGGGCACCAGAAGTGAGCCACCATGTGGGTTGCTGGGAATTGAACTCAGGACCTCTGGAAGAGCAGTCAGTGCTCTTAACCTCTGAGCCATCTCTCCAGCCCAAGACTAAGATTTTTTGAAATGCATTGCCAAGAGTCTCTGTCCTAATCTCATTTGCAAAGAAATTCTCGAAAAGTAAACACATTGTGTGGGCAGGATATTTAAACTCTTCCAGGATCCAGGAATCCTCTCTCAAGTTTAAAATGTACTTTTGGAATCTTTAAATTCAAACCCAGGAAGTGCTGCTCTGAGGTGGATTTAATGAAAATAGTTGTATTTTTAAAAATTTCTGTACATATTGAAATATAAATTCCATCATCTTGGGTGCACCAATGAGACATCCTGTTATGACATTTCTAAGTTAGTGTGCTTTGCTATGCAGCTTTTCAATCATAGCATAGAAAAAAATTAAAAATTAAAACAGGCAGCATTAGTAAAAAGAAATACCACTGAAATATTCTCTGTGGGCTTTTGCTTAAGGATTAAATATAGCAGCAATGAAAGGAGTCCAGAGTGTGCAGCTTCCTAACTCAGAATTAGCTAGCCGGTTTTTTCTGGATTATTTTATATGACAATGACTGCACATATATAAATATATGTATGGGGAAAGAAGATATAGATACCCTAGTCATTTTACTCTCTGTTATAAAAATAGAGAAGAAGATACATATGCAGTGAAAATAAGTGTTCCAAATATAAGTATAGAAAGTATAGAAATCCCATGTTTTCAAAAAACCCCTTCAGCTGGCGAGAAGGCTGATAATATGTTCTCCCAGTTCTCCCAGCTCTCTCTTCCAACTCTCCAGCTATCCCAGCATTCCTTGGGAAACAAACTGAGAATATTTGACAGTGCCTTGCTATCCTCGTGTCCTCTCATTTGACATGTATTGTAACGTCCACGTTGGACATATCATTGCCTCTTGGGAACTCCATGTCCTTGTCTAGCCTGACAAGAGAGTTGCGAGCTTATACACTCTCCAGTACACCAATGAGCTGGGTGAAGAGCCAGTTGAGATTCTTCTCTGCCCTCCTTTCCCATCATCCTGCCTATAACGCGAGACACAAGTGGGCATGGTTTCCCCATTCCGGGGTGCTCTGCTTGGTCCCCACATTCTCAGTTTTGTAATACGAGAACTCATTATTATGGCCTTTTCTGTTTCATTGCCATCTTTGTGTATAATCCAGTTAACTTTTGCCTAAAGGAAATATTTCAAAGGCTTTTTTCTGATTTATCTATTTTTAGGCTTCCGTAAAAGCATGTGTTGTGTGTTGGTTGTTTGCCCTCCTCTTTGTCCTAGCTCCTCCGCTCGTGAGTCCCCTGCTTTTCCAGTCCCTCTCCCCTCTGTTTTCATGTCATGTATGTATATGCGATTTCAGGTGTCTATATAAATTCTGGGAACCATGGATGAAAGAAACTGTGACACGCATGTTTCTGAAACCGACTTAATTTGCTTACTACTCCTATGTGGAAATGTTGAAAACCAATGGCAGTCACAAGGGAAAGCCCTGTGCTCTCTATGAAGGTGAGCTAAGATCCAATCAGTTCGCCGTGACTTATCAGAACGGCACGTGGAGAAGTCACTACCCCTCGTTTGGCCGCAGGATAGAGAGCGGGACATTTACAGAACTGTTGCCTAGAATGTCCCTTTCAGCTTAACAAGCCAGTGTTTAATCCACGCGTAGCTTAAAAGCGCTCATGAGTAAATATCCCTATCCCGCAGAAGTTGGTTTACTCCTTAGTGAGGGATGGAGATCCAAAAAGGAGGTAAGAATAGTATCTTAAGGTAGACAGAAGACCAAGAGAAAGTAACACCAGGCGAATGAGGAAGGACAAAGAGTAAGCGAAAAGATACACGGGCCAGGAAAGAGAGAGAGAATCCGGGCTAGGAAGGGCTGGGGGCGGGGACAGGAGTAGAAGAGCTGTGGGAAATGGAGGAAGGACGACCACAGAACAGTATTAGTTCAGTTATGTCACCAAGGGATCTAGCATGTTATATGCTGGTTTTCCAAAGATACTTTACAAAATCTATTTTATCTTTCTGGCAGTTGAAAGAGTGAGATTCCAGACTAATATAAGAAGCCCTCCATGGGGGGGATGGCAGAGAGAGAGAGAGAGAGAGAGAGAGAGAGAGAGAGAGAGAGAGAGAGAGAGATTGATTAACCTCTCGTGGCTCTAAAACACAGGCCGTTTCCTCCTTCCATCTTATCCCCAGACTCTGAACTCAGACTCACTGGTAACCAATTCATTGATTACAGTTTTCCTTCTCACGTGATCACGTCTGTCACTGAGCGGGGAAAACACAGCAATGAGTCAGCGCCACTCATTAGCTTGGGGTAGCTTCGCTCTAAATAACGCGCAGGCATTCTGCTGTAGACACAGAGGCGGTGTTGTCAGCGAGATCATTTTCAGAGGACACAGCTCTCAGACCCTGTCGTACAGACAGGGAAGTCCTGTTTCGGGAACATGAGGCCAGAGAGCACTCTCTCATTATTTCTGTTTGTAAAATCTAATCTTCCCCATATATGCGATCATCACGCCTTCCATCCAGCACAAAAGAGAAGCATGCTTGTAAGCAGTTACCACCAGTCCACCACTGTCCTTCGAGGAACAGGTTCACCTAGCCAGGGACAAGGCAAGTTTAACTCCTCGGGTCTTATCAACTAAACAATTTTTACTGAGAATCTACTACCAGCAACACAGGACAAACCCAGGAGACCTGAACTGGAAATGAACCCTTTGGCTAATAGACAGCAAATATCCCTCCCAGTGACTTCTTCATATATATATTCAAATCTCACGGCCAGAAAAACAGAATTCTGTGAATGAATTACCCTATTCTTTCTTTAGACATACAGAGAAATTTTGTATATATACACACGTATAAGTAAACTGATTACCAAGACGCGGTTCAGTTCATCAAGTGTTTTCCTAGCATGTGCGAAGCCTTGGGTTTGATTACCAGCACCGTATAAACAATGTGTTGGCTCTTGCCTCTAATCCCAACTCTTTGGAGATAGAGACAGAACTTTCAAGGTCTCAGCCTGGGCTATTGGAAACTGAGACCATAAATAATAAACAAATAAGCAGAATCCACTGGATATTCCTTATTTTGAGGAGAAAGGGAGGAAAAGGCAGTTGGTCATTGCCTTCCTTGTCTACTCCCAGCTCCTTATTTGGCACAGGTATATAATTCATTAGGAGCCCAAGTTCTGTTGTCACTTTTGCTAATTCAGTGATAGTTTAACTAGTGTCCAGGTTCACGTTCACTCCCTGTAACTAATTCAGCAGTGGTCCTTATGCCTGCCTCATTGGACACCTTGGTAAGAGGCTCTGGGAGCTCCTCAAATGAAGCCTTGTGGTTTCTGCTCATGCACATGAGGCATTAGGAATATTATATTTCAGGGCAGGTATAAAGAGAGTTCTGGAGATTGCTTCTCCATTTCAAAAAACAGTGGGCACCAAATGACCTGCGTTCGGCCACTTTTATTTGTTTAAATAAGATCATCCTTAAGCCTGCTGGTAAATTATTTTCCCTAAACTGGTCCGAAAGTTTAAGAAGACATCTCCATCAGAAGCCGAGGCTTTACTCCCCGCATCCTTACCTCGCATCAGCGTGTGGTACCCCTCCCTGCATTGAAGACATCCTTACTAACATATAGGTCAATCCCATCCCCACATGTCCCAGAGCTCCTCTTACGCAAGTCACGCAACACCAACACAACTTACCTGTTTCTCATCTTTAGCATGCTTGGCTTCTTAGACCCTGAGCTTCTCAGGTCCTCCCAGGCTCGGGGTTCCTTCTCATCTGGAGTTTCCGTCCAGTTTCTTCTCCATGTGTCCCCCACATCTCCGACAGCATCATCCTGGTCTCTGATGCTGTTTTGCTTGAGCACAAAGTCCAAATGAGGAGGCATAGGGCTCTGGCTCAGCAGCAGACTGCTTTCCAAAGATGCACAAGGCCCTGGGATTTGGGCTCTGCTGTTTTTCATGATTTATTCCCCAAACAGCATCTCCGATATCCCTACAGGAATGAAGTATTCGTTCAAAACAAAAGCAACGAGAAGCCTCCATACAGGAGCGAGGAGAAGGGATGGGTTTTCTCTCTTGGGTGCTATTCTGAATAGAGACAGGAAGATGGGCTTGATGACCCCACGATGACCTGGAAGCTGTGAAATTTTGTGATCATCGCAGCTCCTAGCATCTCGTTTTCATCAAACACCAGCATCTAATCTGCTCTAAGCTATGAGCGTGTCTGACAGATGAAAGCATCTTCACAGAGGATTCCGCTTGCTTGCTCGGCAGTGATCTCCTTAGCCATCGCTTACATTTACATTCGAGAAAGCCACTATAACACCCATAGGAAACCATAAAGGAAAAAGTCTCCGGTCATACCATGTAATGATCCGCAGTCTGTCCTCGACTCCTGCCTTCATCGCTACTTTAGACGTATTTAGGCATCGCTAAAGGATTCATGCGCCACTTTCTTCTTGTTGATTTGTTTTGTTGTTGTTTTACCTACAATGATTCTTGCTTTCTATTTAATTGTTTCTACTTAAGCACGCTCTCTGTTAACATTAGTGGCTCTTCTGCTTCCAAATGAGGCTACCTTCCGCAGAGCAGACTGAATCTGTCAAGGTTATCTGGGGGAAGATCAGCAGAGGCTGTGTTAACCAGTACCAGCCCTTCTCAATTAATCCACCAGCACTGGGTTTGCCTATTTAGCCCGGGGCACAACTTAGAACACTGCAGTTGGGTTATTCATTTCCATTATGTGGAGTCAGCTATTTGTTAACGTGTTAATTTTTATTGTGTGTGTAATCTCAGTGTGTCTCATATACATGAGTGCAGTGCCCGCAGAGGCCAGAAGAGGGCGCAGGATTTCCTACAGCAGGACTTGCAGGTGGTTGTGTGCCTCCCATTGTAGGTGCAGTGAATCAATTTTGGGTCTTCTGCAAGATGAGTACGTGTTCTTAACTGCTGAGGCCTCTTCCCAAGCCCTGGGCTGTTTCAGAATCTGTGGGCAAGTTCAGGGATTGTTTCCACAACCCAGAATGAATCACAGAATCCACTTGTATCAGTTTGAGAGGTTCTAAAACTACTCTTTATTAAATTATGGCTGTGAATGAGGCTATGATAAGAGCGTCCCCTAAAACCACCTACCCTGAGGTTGGGAAGATGGCTCAGTTGGTAAAGCTGTTGTCATACAAGTGCAAAGACCTCAATTCAGATCCCTAAGAATCCACGAAAAAAGCTGGATATGTTGGTACATGCCTGTTAACCCATCCCTAGGGGAGGAGGGGGAAACAACAGGGTTGTTCAGTAAGAACTGCCCAGCCAGTTTATCCAGATACATAATGCCTGGCATCAATGAAAAGACCCTTGTCTCTAAAAAGATTGACCTCTGACCTCCACTTGCGCATGTACACATGCACCCACACAGACAAAGAGGCACACACATGAACAACTACACACACAAATACACCTTACCCTGACCATTACATGTTCTTTTCTTACTGAATCACTGTAACAATTCTTTGAAGTTCTACCAAATAAAAATAGTGGACTGTGCGTATGTTCTAGGACATCTCTTTTCTGATACTGGCTTTGATGACTCGTGAACATTTTCACAAGCAGTTGTTCGGTATTGAGTTTGTTATTGTGCTGTTGTTGTTGTTATTGTTGTTGTTGTTGTCGTCGTCCGTCCCAACTGTAGTTTGGATGCTAGGGAGAAGCACAGTAAGGCACAGCATTAATCTTAAGTTGCAAAAGCCCCATTTGTATCGTGACACACATACAAATATAAAGCAAGCAGGGAAACAAATGCTTCGCAAACCCCTTCCTGTGCTAGCTATTGTTGGAAAATAATGGGCTTTTACATTATTTGGTGACATCCTGGAAGGGCAGAAAGAATTCTATTCGCGTCAGAAATGATTCCAATGTTGCCTAGTGGACTATTGTTAACCAGGAATTAGTTCCTTAGGTAAATATGTATCCTCGAACTTAACACAGTTACTAAAAGTGATAAAATATTGAATTAATGCTCTGCACATATCCTAATGGAATTATCAACGAATACCTAATGCTCAATAGAAAAATTACACAATAACATTCATAGTCCTGTCTCTTAAATAAACACAGGACTACTGGGCAGAATAATGAGTTTCATACCTGCAGAGGGAAGGGTTGGTCCACACTGAATATAAATAGCTTCCCACCTTTCATATCACCTAAACCATATGTGCTCAAAACGAGGGGGGGGGGTGGCGGGAGAGCTCAGTGGTAAAGAGCACACACTCTTCTTGCAGAAGACTCCAGCTCAGCTCCCAGAACCCATGCTGGGTGCTTCACAGCCACCTGTAACTCAAGTTCCAGGGGATCTGCAACCTCTGGCCTCCACAGGCACCTGCACTTGTGCACATGCATGCGCATGCACACACACACACACACACACACACACACACACACACACAATGCAAAGATGAAATGATTCCAAAAGAGGACTAAAAGGCATTTCTAATGCAGCGAGCTGTCACCCCCAACAAACCCTCTGTGGTGGGCATGGACATGCACACAAAGTCCTCAAATCAATATTAACTAATACAAGCACTGCTGCCCTTTGCCATGCTGAGTGACAGTCCCATAGGATCATCGTAGGATGTTCCCTCAGAGAGATACACCAGGAGATGAAACAGACAGCCAAGTCTCTAGTGGTGATGGAGGTGGTGGTGGTGGTGGTGGTGGTGGTGGAGGTGGTGGTGGTGATGATGCTTTTTTTCCATTGACCTCACCTCTATCAATCAGGCAGTGACCCAGTTTAGGTTTTTATTTTTTTCCTTGCTAATGTCAAAATTGCGACACCTTAGCCCAGCGTGGTGGTCCATGCCGTATTCACAGCACATGAGAAGCAGAGTGAAAAAAGAATGGAGGGTTGGAGGCCAGCCTGGAAGACATTGTCAAAAGAAAGCAATGATGTGGGCTGACCAGCTGGAAGTCCTGTAGCCCCTACCCCCAGCAGTCACCTTGAGGTCAGGGGAACTGTTGTAAGACCTTTCTTGTCCTTTATTCCCCCAGCTCCTAAAACTACCGCATAAAACTCACCCTCAGACTAATCAGAAATAAAAGGTTGGTAAACACCTCTCAAACTGATGACTTGAGATGAGAAGAAAGCCCAGAGGCCATGACTGTCCTACATCCTCTCCTGACATCTGTCAGGCGATGGAAACCTCACGAACAGGAGGAGTCAAGAGATGCCAGGCTAGCCTCATTCACAGACCATCCAGCATTTCAGATAGGGTGCATCCCTGCAAATACCACTTCTTGCTCTTAAACTTAAGCTTTGGCACTGACGCACTGCCGACTTCCTCCACGGTAAGCACCTGTCTGTGCCACTCACTCTCTTGGGCTGTTTTCCTGTCAGCATCTGAATCACTTTCCTTAGATTGTACTCTGGGTCGCTATAATGTCGGCAGGCACGGGTATTGTCTAAGCAGTGTTATAGAACCCCAACAGCAATAACTTCTTTTCAGCTCAGTCAACCCCTGAAGCTGCATTCATGGCTGCTCCATTAGACCAGTTGTTCCCCAGGGTGTCTAATGCCAGTCAAACATGCCCCACCCAGTGGTTTCAGGGTTAGAACCTGTCTTCTGGAAATTTCTTTCCATGGATTGAGCTCATTAAGTCTGATCGAAACTGGTAGGTATTTTTAAGACACTTCCTCTTTCTCCCTTCTGAAAACTCAGAGCCCAGTTGCTGCACCGTCTTCCTTCTCCCCTGCTCGTTCCCAAAGACAGAGGACAATGGACCCCAGTGGAAACTTCAGTTCGTTCGTTGTCCCAACTGCCGTTTTCAGAACATAAGGCGTTTCCTCCTTTTAGAATCAAAACACTCAAAACTTGGTAATTTGGGTGTATATTACTATTTTAAGACTTAAGAAATATCTCTATCTGGAGACAAAATTCCTATTTATACACCAGCCACTTTTGAATTGAATCAGGCCACGTGTCACACCCACACGGCAACCCTCCACAGTAGCTTCCTGTGGCTAAAGTGGGCAGCCTCCATGTTTCTAGAACCATCATTCGCTGTCTGGGGAAAGGCAGAGAGTCTGTTTCCTTGGTGAATAAATGGAGTTCTATATGAACTGACTGTGAGAGGAACGGAAGCTAAACAAGAAGAAAACTGAGTGAGGGTTAAAAGAAGGAACCTGAGAGAGAAGATTCAACTCAGGCCCTTGACATCTTTCTGTGCTCCGATACTAAGAAATCCTCTGCGGATTTCTTATCCGCAAATTCTCCAAATTCTCTTAGGTCCTGACCTCTTTTCCACGAGCCTGGAGACTTCAGGAGACTTCTTTGGAAATTGAAGGCAGAGGACAGGGGGATTTCACTGGAGTTACTTTTGAGATTCAGAGAAAGTCCTCATGGTCACATCTCACACTCAATAGAAATCTGGTCATCAACAGAGATTCTGAAAAATAACTGTTCCGGGGTTGAAATCATTTCTACAGAATGGAGACTGTATACCCACAAGGTCCCACCAGTCAGATCCTGATGCAGGGAGCACGGAAGCTGTCCTCCACACTCTCCTTACTCATCTTAGTCTTCCAACCATTCTCAAGCCAAACATCTTTGTCCTTGGCTCTGTGCTCTTTCTTGTTTTGTTTTGTTTTGTTTGTTGTTGTTGTTGTTGTTTTATTTTGTTTTGTTTTGTTTCTGAGACAGGGATTCTCTGGGCAGCCATAGTCTTACTATGTAGACCAGGCTGGCCTTGAACTCACAAAGATCCGCCTGCTTCTGCCTCCCCTGTGCTGGGATTAAAGCTGTGTGCCACCATCGCCCAGCTGAACCTTCTTGTTAAGGCTTCACTATCACTGTGGTAGAGGTGCCTCTCTTTCAGACCAAGTTGCTTTCTTGGACCTTAAGAAGCGAGAGTGAACACAAACAAGCATATACATAGAGAGAGAGAGACAGAGAGCTCAGAGATATTTTATTTCTAATTGGCCCCCAATTGTCATGCAGAAATTTATTTTAGTTTCTGCCTAGCCTGCACCATCACACTTGTGGATTTTCATAAAACCCATCCACATTGTGGGAGCCCCTAGTTAAGACTCCTACATCCCCTTGGGGGCTGCACTCATCACCATGGCAGAACCAACCACACTGCTTCACTCTTTTGCCCAGGACCCTGCTTGATTTTTTTTTCCTAAGAAGCGTCCTTATTACCCACTTCATTATTGCCACTACAACATCACTTAGAACCAAGGATAGGCACCTGTTTGTGCCTAGATGATGTTGACACGCAGAACTTTCTCAATAAGCAGATGTTCCAACTCTTAGGTGAAAACAGAGTGGAAAGCAGGGATTGCCCACGCGCGGGGAAGAAGACCGGAAGCCCTGGCAAGTGTGTCTCCTCACTGGAGACTCGTGTGTGAAATCAGGACAGAACTGGTTGATGGTTCCCTTTGTTTGGGTGTTTACATTATGATCAGAATTACCATGATCCACTGAAAAGAAAACAATCACTTGGTAGGAAAGGCAGGGCGGCTCAGCCGGAAGAGGGTCTTCCTGCCAAGCCTGAAGATCTGGTTTGATCCCCAGAATCCGCATAATGGAAGGGATAAACCAACTTCTGCAATTCTCCTCTGAGCCCCGTGTGTGCCCCCCCCCCCCGGACACACAATAAACAAATAATTAGATAGATAAATAAAGTCAATAAAATAGATATAAATCTTAAGTCACTTGACACACAACTTAAACAGAGAAAGTTTAAACACAATCACTCAATGTTAACACCAGAAAAAGCTAAAAGGTTGATTTTTTTTTTTTTCTTTTAAGGATGTTTGGAAATTTTGCCAACTTCTCTATCTTTTCCAGGCATTTTCTCTCTCACATTCTGCACTGTAGAATCCTCTGGTCTGTTCTCTGAACTTTTAAAAAATCTGTTCTCAGAAATCTGTCATATTTGTCTGATATTTTTTCCAGATATATATCTCATCACTGCCTCAAAAGGAAAAAAAAATGTTTAGTGTTCTTAAAAATTCCCGTTTCTTCTGTGTGGCCAACTACTAACTCCAAGGGAATCCAACACCCTCGTCTGGCTCCTGCACACATACACATATATTTTTTAAAAAAAGAAAGAAAGAAAGAAAGAAAGAAAGAAAGAAAGAAAGAAAGAAAGAAAGAAAATCTATTTTGTGCCAAACAATGTCTCAAGCAGTCGAGACACTAAAATGAAAGCGAAGGGTACACCACCCATGAAGAGTTAATAATTTTTCACGTATTTGTTGACCACCTATTATGTGTCAGCATTATGTTAGGTACGTAAACTGGAAGGAATATAATTACAACAATATAAATAGATACTTTTGGTTTCCAGTCCACCACACTCCGGCTTATAAAATGCTGACTCATCTAGGAGTAGAGCAATAATGGCTGGGGGGCTAAGAGCCCTTGTTGATCTTCTAGAGGACCCAGGTTCAGTTCCCAGCACCAACACAGTGGCTCACAAACATCTGTAACTCAGTTCTAGGGGAGTAGATGCCTCTCCTGGTCTCTGTCATCACCAAACATGCATGAGATACACAGAAATGCATATAGGCAAAAACAGTTACACACGTAAATAAAATCTTTCAAAGAAAACAGTGCCGGTCATTGTATTGACTAGTTTTATGGCAACTGGACACAAGCTAGAGTCATCTGAGAGGAGGGGGCCTCAATTGAGAAAGTCTCCGTGAGATCAGGCTGTAGGCAAGCCGGTAGCACATTTTCTTAATTAGTGATTGGTGGGGAAGGCCCAGCCCATTGTGGGTGGTGCCATCCCTGGGCTGGTGGTTCTGGATTCTGTAAGAGGCAGGCTGAGGAAGCCATGGGGAGCAACACAGGAAACAGCTCCCCTCCATGGCCTCTGCATCCAGGTTCATGCACTGAGTGGCTGTCTGCCCTGAGTTCCTTTGATAAGAAACTGTGATGCAGAAGTTTCTTTATGAGATGTTCGTGGTGTTTCAGCACAGCAATCGAAACCACCCAAGAGAGAGCAGCCCTTCTCCTCTCTTTTCTCTTACATCTCCAGAGAAAACCATGCCCATGGCAAATCACTCCCCAATGTCATTGGCAAGCGGACTGAGCTCCCACAACAGAGACCACTGGTGGGAGACAGTGAATGCTGAACCCTGTCTTCCACAGGCACATGTGCATTTGCACACACACATGCATCTCACAGCTTCGCAGCTCCGTACTGTGCAGCATGGTGCTTGACCTCCATGACTCCAGAGCCAATTGGGCTCCTCGCCGTCAATGTCTGCCACTGTAAAAGAATGACATACTAAATGTTGCTAGCCCAGAAAACCACCAAGGTTCAAAAAAATGTGTGGTTTCTGTTGAACATACTTATCACTTTCACATCGGATTAAAGACCAAAAATCCAAACGTCCTAAATGGTACCTTCTTTTTCCTGAATGCTGGGATTTTCCTGTACACCTGGCACCCTTAACACGGTGTCTATCGGGCAATGACAAGCTCAACAAATGCTAAGTGGATGAGCATGGAGATGCCCTCTGAGTAGCTTGCTTTTCCTGAAGTTCTAAAATTATCCCACAACAAATGCAAGTTTCGTTGTGTAAATGACTTAAACCCTCCACAAAGATTTATGGGGGTAGGGGCTGGAGAGACAGCTTAGCCATTAAGAGCAGCTGTTCCTCTTCCAGAAGACCCTGGTTCTGTTTCTAGCACCCACAAGTCACAAATATCTGTGACTCCAGTTCCAGGGATCCAGTGCCCTCTCTGATCTCTGAGGGCACCAGGCATGGAAGTGGCGTGGACACACATACAGACAAAAGACTCATACATTTAAATAGAGAGAGATAGATATAGATATACACTATAGAGAGAGATAATAAAAAGATTTAAAGGAAGGATCAGAATGTATCCCTAGTTTTCCAAGTGTTTTACAAAAAAAAAAGTTGAAATTGCATGCGCTGTGTAAAGAAACAAATCCTGCGTTGATGTTTTCCCTATGCGTGAAATTAGTAAAGCTTCTTGCCCAGAAATAAGTATCAATTTGGCAACTGGGGGAATGTTTGCATGGTTTCCTCTGAATGAGCTGACTTCATAAAGTGGGAAGGAGCTGGGGTTTCTGGTTTCTGGGGCCCTGGAAGCTAAGAGCTGAAAGTATAAACAATGACTAACACGTTAGTCATAGTACACAGCTGTTCCTAGCTGGGCAAGCAACAACAGGCTGGAAAGGCTGCAGGAGAAGGAGGCTTGGCAGGACAAAGAGCATTTTATCCGAAAGAGTCCGTCTCAGTTAGGTGGCCCTGGAGAAGCATGTGGCCCGAGGGATTTTACTCTGGGTGGTTCGGCTAGATATCCACGAATCTATTTTGATTAGTTTTTAATTGTCTTCCT
Organism: Alexandromys fortis; assembly: GCF_014885135.2. Lineage (NCBI taxonomy): Eukaryota > Metazoa > Chordata > Mammalia > Rodentia > Cricetidae > Alexandromys > Alexandromys fortis. The sequence goes on along the minus strand of NW_026067892.1, from coordinate 12,774,832 downwards.
TCATAAAAGCTGAACGAACACAATGAAAGGATTTTCCAGAAACTTGACTCATTTCTCACATGTCCCCTAGAGGGCAGCAGTGGCCCAAAACACAGGCCGGGACCAAAATCTTTGGTGCCAATCTGCCTCCTGGAATCAAGTTGTCAGTGATGTGTTTATTTCTATATTAGTGTCTACATAGGAAAACCACTGAACAGTAGAAAGCAATATAGTGAGTTCATAGTACAAAGTTTGGAGAGGAGCTCTATATTTACATTCCTTTTTCTGTATAGATCCTACACACACATAACCTAGGTCAGTGGTTTTCAACCCTTTCCCCGTGCCCCTAAGATCACAGAAAGCACAGGCATCTACATTACCGTTCATAACCGTGGCAAAATTACAGTTACAAGGTAGCCACAAAAATAATGTTATGGTTGGGGGATCACCACAACGTGAGGAACCGTATTAAAGGGTCGCAGCCAGTAGGAAGGTTGAGAACCACTGGCCTAAGCCATCCTGTCCCTATGGGTTTTGTGCACATAGAGAAGAGAGATGGTACGAAGTGATTGAGAAAGGTAACATGAGGTGTGAACTCAAAGCCTCTGCCCTTTATGGAGAAATCAGAACAATCCCCAGGTATGACCAAATGTCTATTCATTCCTACACTTGCTCCGAAGTTAGTTAGCAAGTGTCGAAGAACTGGTTGGCTAGCGCATTTCGTATGGTGTATAAAAAAGTGGTTTGGGTGACTTACAATCGAGAAAGGGGAGCAGAATGATTTGATATAGGAAGGATGGCCATTCAATTTGGGGATTGTAGTAGCAATGTTAATTTTAAAAAACATTCCTTTTAGAAGCTTGGATTTCTTCTGGAGAGACACGGCTCTGGAATAGTCTTTCTGTCCTGGGAGGACACAGGGCTTTGTGCACAGCAGGTGGTAGCGGGCCAGCACTGGGTGCATCCCAGACACACAAGGGAACGAAAACCTGAGTGTGTGCTTTTGGAATGTTGAGGTCTTTCTTAGCTGATGTCACCCTTTAAATATTTCATTGTGCTCAGAGATGTTTTTATGCCAAGAGAGCAACTCTTAAAAGCCGGCACCTTTCGGCAAGGTTACCGCCAGAGCCTCTAAAACCCCTGTGGATCTGTCTTCCAGGATCTCTCTTGATGTGTTCGTGTCGTTTGCCGATTAGACTCCTTCATTCTCTTTCATGTTGTGAAATTAAGGGCAAGACGGAAAGCACAAGGAAGGGACACAAGGTGTCAGAACTGTGACTTGGTCCCTTTTGGTTGAGCCAGGTGGTTTTCTAGACAGAATGCAGGGCAAGGAAAGCCCTCTCCCCACACGGCAGTGAGAGGTTCCTAGGATGTTCTTGCCATGGTCTTCCCTCAAATCCAATGGTGTGTCCTGTCCCCACATGATGAATTCTCTGTGCAGCTTGTCACATGTATGGCGAGATATTGCGTGTGTGGGAAATTACCTGGGAGCATTCAGCCACCGTGTTCCTGGCTGCCATTCTTGCAACAGCCAGAACTTGATATGTGTGCTAGGAAATGATCACAGTTAAACAGTCTGACTGGTGTTTGTGAGGGCTAGAGCTAGGCTGAGAATGGCAAGCCCTAGTCCCTTGGAACTGGTGGCCATTTTAAGTGGCACTGACTCTGAGGGAGTCAAACAGAATCACAATGTAGTCAATGTGATGCTCAGGACAAGCCTGACTGGGGAAGGGGCTAAAACAGAGAAGTGGAACCATGGCTTGTTGCCGTTTTGCTTTGGTTTCGTTGTTTTGTTTTGTTCTGACACAAGGCCTTAGTCTCTAGCCCAGAGTGGTCTGGAACTTCCTATGGAGTCCAGACTGGCGCTTAGGGCAGTCCCCTTACCCCAGAAACCCAAGATCTGGAGTCATAGGTCTGAATTGACACACCCAGCAACCATACTATTTAAAAACGAAATTCTACCTGCCCCAAATTGGCTAGTCCAGATAGTGGTGCACTGTCTAAAGACCACCAGAGAAGTCCTTAAATATTTCTAGGATGGAAACGTCTCTAGATGGAAAGTTAGAACACAAAAAGGCCCAGACCATTTATTTAAGATCTATTTTATTATTTTGTGCATGTGTGTGCACACAAGTATGCATGTGCGTATATCTTGGGGATCCTCGGAGGCTAGAAGAGGGAGTTGCATCACCTGAAGCTAGAGGTAAAGATGATTTTGAGCTGGCTGGTGTGGGTGCTAAGAACTGAGCTCAGGTCCTCTGCAAGAGCATCCAGTGCTCTTAACTGCTGAGCCATCTCTCCAGCGGGTATCACATTTCTTTTTATGGGAAGAAAAAATAACACTGTACAATTTGATTCTTCCTGAAGTGGGGTTATTACATCTTAAATATAAAAGGAAGTGTTTTGTATAAAAAAAAAAAAAACGAGGCTAAGGCAATTCACATCCATCTGTAACTCCAGCGCCAGGGAGTCTGATGCCCTCCTCTGGCCTCCACAGATATCCCCATGCATGTGGGACCCGCCACACACACACTGAGGGAGCAGGGAGAGAACGCCCGCAGGGAGAGAAGACTCTAGTTGCTATAGGCAAACTGATGAGGACGTTAGTCAGTAAGTTGACTGTGTGTTATACTTGTGACACCAAGTGGCTGCCATAAAGCCATCGCTCTTGTCTCCTCAGCCACAACATCATCACCGTGCATGTTCCAGTCCTTTGGAATATGGACTAGGACAGTTCTAGGACAGTGTCTCTTATTCAGTTGGGAAGGGTCAGACTGGACCTCGCCAAAGAAGCAGATCCCTTTCAATTCCATCCCAACAAAGTGATTTAGGCCGCTGCTCTCATGGCGGCTTTGTAACCTGGCTGCAGGTGAATTTTCTTCCTTATGTCTCATTTTAATTGTCTCCATAATGGTTCAACCAAAAACAGCATGAGTGACTATGATCCAAGAGGAATATAATTCAAACCCCACTCTGAGCCTTTGTCCTCTCTCTCTCTCTCTCTCTCTCTCTCTCTCTCTCTCTCTCTCTCTCTCTCTCTCTCTTTCCACAGCTTCTCTCTGTAGTGTAGCTCTGGTTATCCTGGGACTCACCACATAGATAGAACAGACTGGACTCAAATTCACAAAGACCTGCTTGCCTCTGCAGCCCTGGAATTAAAGACACGAGTCGCTACACCCGGCTTCTCTGCTCATTTCTATGACAACGCTCAGTCCAACTCCAGAGTCCAAACTCTCAAGGGGAGGCTGTGAACATCGCTTTTGAGAGGAAACCCGTCATTCAGTTTGGTCCCTATGAGACTCTGATTTACAACGGGCCAAAACCACATCTGACTGCAGGCATCAGACTCCTTTGGTGTGACTCATGTAAACATGCCGTTTGATTGGATTCCCGGCACAATCAATAGGGTTTCTAGTTGCCACATCGGTTGCATCTGCAGAAAGTCTATGGAAGAATCATTTAATTCTTACTTGCTACTTCTGACACGCCAGCATCTCCCTTTACATGTGGTAACAAAATCATGGGTATATTACCAAGATTAAGTCTCACAAGAATGTCTGCCCTTCTGATTTGCTTCTTGCTAAAATTAGCAGGCTTCTGGCAGTGCCACCTGTGAGGGTTCTGTGAGATGCAAAATTTCCAAACTTTCCAGACCTTTCCATACCTACCAATTGCCCTCCCATTAGAACAAATTGTTTTCTAGTCTCTGTTTATTGTCACAGCATTTTGTAGCCTAGTAGCTAATTTTTGAGAGCATTAACACATCTACCTAAAATGAGTGTTTGATATGTGTAGGGAATGTGTTGATTTTTTTTATGTGTAGAGCCTTGTTTAATCTTCCAAGAACCACTCTGAACTTTCTTTCCATGGCACAACTGTGGAAACTGAGGCAGAGCGTATTGGTGGCAGAGGATAGAGCTAAGACTAGGTTCTAGTACCGATTTGTTCCTAATCCTACTGAAGGTAAGAGGATCAGAGTTCAAGGTCACACTCAGTTACTTAAAAACCTTGAGGCCAGCCTTAGATACAAAGTTGAAGAAAGAAGGAGATTTTAGCGTTTGGAGCTGTTACCATTTTATAAAACCAGTGGACGAACAACAGGTGGATGGATGGATGGAGGGATGGATGGTGAAATGATGGGTGGATAGGAGGATGGATAGATGAGTCAATTGATAATAGATGGACAGATAGAAGGATGAATGGATAGATGGACGGACAGATAGAAGGACAGATGGATGATTGATGGATGGGTAGATGGATGGATGAATGGATGGTTGGATGGTGGATAATGGCTGATAGATGAATAAATACTGGATGTATATATTTAAATATATAGCAATTGCTATTTTAATTCATTTATTTGACAGATATCAAAATAAGCCCAGACAGGTAGACTATCTCGCCAAAGTGCATGACTGCAAAGCGGTAGGGACAATATCAACACGTGAGCGTGGTGCAACCCCCTACTAACCGCTGTGAGACACTCTTTAGGCCTGGGCTGCTCAGCCTTTCATTTATTTGTGCCCGTTTTGTTTTAGCATTTAGCAGCAGGCTGAGAGACACGTCCTCAATATCCCTTTGCCCAGCTACCTGTACTGTGTTCGGTAGTCAACTCACTGTCTGCGTCCTTGCTCACTGCATAGCTTTTGGAGTGATCCTGAGTGAACATTGATTACTTGGAAACCACCATTTGGCATTATTCCTCTGATGGTAGTTATAGATTCTGTGAGTTTTGCTTTCTCCCATATCACTGGAAAAAAAAATTCCCCCAGGAATACCATACAATATTCAGCACTCAGAGGCTGAACGCAGGTGGGTAAGAAGTTCAAGGCCATCTTTGGCCACATAGAGAGCTCGAGTTTAGTCTTGGATCTGTGAGATCCTGACTCAGAAAAACAAAACCAAAAACCAACAATGCCATAAAACGTGAGTATCCATTCTGAAAGCAGGAGCTGTGCCTGGGCTGTAGGCAGCCTTCCACTCTGCAGAGCGTGGTTCTGTCATTGCCTTCCCCCTGCTTTAAAGCCTCCTGCGAAGCAAGGACGGGTGATGAGCTTCATCTGCTGCTGGTGGAGATGTCCTGGGGTGGCCTTGTGGTTCCCGTTTCAACTTAGGCAGTGGTTTTACCTTATTGGTGTTTGAGAGGGAGTCATGCTGCCATTACAGCCTTCCAACCGTACGTACGTCCTACTGCGGTAAACACCCACGTCATCGGGTTTTCAGCTGGTATTTATTATTAGTCATTGTGTGCTTGAGCACATGCACGTGCGTGTGCATAAGCGAGGGAGGTGGAGAGAGAGGGAGGATGGAGGGAGGGCGGGACGAAGAGAGAGGATTGTGATGTATGTCCGTGCCATCTTCAGGACTCATATTTTCCTTCCACCGAGTTCCAAGAGTTGTACTTACGTCATCAGGTTGTACAGCAAGCATTTTTACCCACTGGGCAGCCCACAGTACCATTACTAGAATGTTGGCTCAGTCTTGCACTGTTCAGCAACCCTTGCTCTGGATATACTCTGACATGGATTGTGCATTTTGTTGGCTAACATTTGGTTAGGATTTGGGAGCTTGTGTTTGTGATAACCTGGTCAGATTTTATCAAGAGTGATTTGAGTATCATATTAGATAATGTGTGTGTGTGTGTTCATTGTATTTTAGATGTGTAAGTGATACCTCTGAATTTAAATACAATCTTCAAAGCAAACCTTGCAGAAGGAAGCTGGGGAGATGTCTCCATAGATGATTGTCTTGACATGCCAGCATGAAGCGTGAGTTGAGGTTCTCAGCATCACATAAAAGCCGTGCACTGCAGCAGGCCAGCCTCCTCCGAAGATGGAAGGAGCTTTGGTGCTTGCTGGTCAGCCAGTGTAAACTCATCAATGAGCTGCGGGCTCAATGAGAGACCTGTCTCAAAAAACAAGGTAGACGGAGAATAACTCAGGAAGAGACCTAATGTCAACCTCTGGCCTCCACAGGCATGCAGCCACACAGAGAAGTATTTGTGCTATGTAAGGAGATCTGGCAATTATCTGAGGTATGGAGTAACCTAGGACAGCCACTCCTTGAATAATTGACCACAGTGACCCATATGTCTTTCCAATCAGAAGGAACCATCCTTGCTACGTATGTCACGTGACTGGCCCATGCTGGGCAGTCTCCTTATGTCATTTACTCTGACGTTCACAATCTGCTCAGCTGAACATTCTAGATCAACGGTAGATATTTTAACCACAGAGACACGCCCCTGTGGAGATGTGTGGGCAGCTCAACACATACTATTGCCCTAGGATAAATGCATGATGTGTACGTTCACATGTAAATGCCCCCAAGAAGTCCTGTCATGAGAAATAAAACTTTAAGAAAAAGATCAAATGAGAAGTATAACTCCTGAGCTGGCTGGGTGCTCAGAAGCTAAAGGGTTAGTGCCCATTGTAAGCCGACTGTCACCCACTCAGCAGGTCTAACCAAACTTTGGGAATTGCTACTTCACTAGACTATCATACCTTCTGGACACTGCTAAAATATTTAGATAATTCAAAAAGGGGATTTTATCCACTTTCCTTCCATCCCGGATGTTTTGTTTGTTTATTTGTTTGTTTTGTAGTTTTTTGAGAAAGGGTTTCTCTGTATAGCTTTGGTGTCTGTCCTGGAACATGCTCTGTAGATTAGGCTGGCCTCAAACTCACAGAGGTCCTCCTGCCTCTGCCTCCCGAGGGCTGGAATTAAAGGCTTGTGCCACCGCCGCCTAGCTGTTCTTTTCTCTTTATTTGCCCTTTCTATTCAAACATTTCCATATTCCCACACAAAAAAAGAACCCCACTGATATAAACAGTGAATAATCTTTACTACATATGCTAAACACTAAATGGAATATTTGAATATAATTGAGGGTCTTCTTCCTTTATTTGGGAGCCCTAAACTCAAATCAAGCGAGCCACTTAGAAGTCACTAGTGAAAGTTTCATCTTGGTTTAGAAATGAGTATCTGGAAGACTTCTTTCAGTCCTTGATGGACACACAGCTTACGTTTTACGTGATGGATGAGAAGCGCTTTAGAAGCCACTCCCTCTCCCATCTTTCTAGAATTATTTTAGACGGAAAGTAGCATGCTCTGGAATGCTTCTCAGCCATAAACTCCTCTGAAGTCTGAGCCCTTTCCTTTGGCTGGTGAGTTAACTGTGTTCTGGCTGGTGACACCGTGCAACCAAGAGAGTTCTCCCATGGGGGATCCCAAACAATCCAGATACGTATCATCATGCGAGCAGCCTCAAGGGTCAGGGTCCCACCACGTCCTATCTCTGTTCTTCACTAGATTGAATAGGATGAAAAGACTATAGCTTCTCAAAACAACGATAATGGGGAACTAGCACAGAACACACTAAATTGAAGGAAACAATGTTTCTCATAGCAAAGCCCTCCATCTGTCAGAGCCTCCTTAATGTAGAGAAGGGAAGAGGACACATTTCAAGAGAATTCCAGAGTGTATTTCATCTACCCATGTTTGTCTCTTTATAAGTTCTTATACAAGATAGGGGCCACCTCATTTGTCTCCTGAGAATACACAGCCTCATCAATACATAAAACCCAGAAGGAATCACACAGCACAAACAACACTTAGAAGAACAACAGTAGCCAGGCGGTGGTGGTACACTCCTTTATTCCCAGCACTCAGGGAAGCAGAGGCAGATGGATCTCTGTGAGTTCAAGGCCAGTCTGGTCTATAGAGCAAGTACCAGGACCACCAGGGCTACACAGAGAAATCCTGTCTTGAAAAACCTATAATAATAATAATAATAATAATAATAATAATAATAATATCAACAGTTGTATAGGTCCCTTTCTTTCAAAGCAAGAGTCTTTAAAATCACTCTGTGTGTGTGTGTGTGTGTGTGTGTGTGTGTGTGTGTGTGTGTTTAATTACTTACAATGATATTATGAGCAATAGAAACATTTTTGGATTCAGGAGTTGAAAACTGCTCCCAAAACAAAAGTAGGTTGAACACTGACTTTGGTTTGTCTCATTTATACAGATATCTTTAGCTATTCCAGTGCCAAGAAACTCAGGGGAAAAAAAAATGTAAGAGTTGGTGTCTTTAGCAAGGACATTGTATTGGCGCAGACTAGGAAGAGATGTCACTTGTAAGCCCATGGTCATCACACATTTGTATAGCTGCCTCTCCCAGCAGATAAATATAGATATTTAAAGAGCAAGAGATGTTCTTTATTTGAATACACAAGGGTAGCTGACATAATCTCTGGAAGCCCAAGTCCCTACCTCGCCCATGTTGCCCATTATAGATAAATTGGACATCATAGCCACTCCATCTGGTGAAGCAAGCTGTCTCAGCTGTGTGGCTTTCCCTCTGGATCAATCTGGTGCTGTTGGCATGATGCGCAACACTGCAGTCTCCTCCAGTCTCATGGGAAAGTGGAGCGATGACTTGATATCTTCGGGAAATAGCAAGAAATGAACTCAAGGCCAAGCATCCTCTTTGTCTTGATGGCAGGGGGGGTAATATCATTCGATGATACCTGACCAATAGGTGTTGGCTACTTGTCAAGGACCATGAGGCACTTTGAGTTTTTAACCTCATAAAAACCAGAGCCCTTTGGCTCTCTCTGGCTTCAGATATAACCTATGATGCACTATAGACTTCCGGCAAGTGGCTTTGCCTCTCTGAATCTAGGATCACTCATCTATAAAATAGGGGTTTTAATGCTCCCTTCTCATGAAGCCACTGTAAAAAGTTCATGACTGTCCAGTTCTTGGGCCCCACACCTAACACATAGCAGGTGCTTACTAAATGTTAGCTGGTATTACAGATTACAAAATCATGCTTGCTTGTGGCATGTTAAACTGTGTGAAATGTGTTTTCCGATCTTCAAGTGCCCCTTCATGAGTAACGTATGTTGGCAGTGGCTACAGCAGAGCAAGTGGACACGCCCCCTTTACAGGCTCGGCTTTGTTAAATAGAAGGTCTGCATATATGATTAGAGAAAATTATAACTAAGGGATCCTGTAAAAAAAAAAGATTGTCATTTATCATGACATTCAAAATGCTTGGGATCCGAAACCGTTCAGATTTTTGAATTTTTTTGGCGTGTAGAATTTATTATACTGGCATAATGAGCTATCTTGGGTATAGAAACAAGTCTAAACAGGAAATGCATTTGTAGTTCATAAACCTTATACACATAACTGGAAGCTATTATATATTTTTTCGTTGATTTTGTGCACAAAACAATCTTCTAATAGAAAAATTTCCACTGTGATATCACGTCAGCACCCAAAAGTGTATGGAATTTGGAGTATTTTATATTCCCAGATTAGGAATGCTCAACCTATGTTTAAAACTATGGCATCTTGGGAGACAGCTCAGTTGCTAACGTGCTGGCAAGTATAAGGACCCATATTCAAGACACATCACCCATGTAAAAGACTGAGAATCGGGTCTTGTGTTTGCAATCCCGGCATGGGGAAGCAGAAACGGACAGATCCCTAGGGCTCACTGACCAACCAGCCTAGCCTATTCTAATGGATGAGCCCCAGGTCTTACTGAGAGTAGAAGACAAAGTAGACAGCTTCTGAAGACTGTCCCTGAGGCTGACCTCTGACCTCCACAGGCATGTGCACACAGACACACACACACACACGCATACTTGTGTACACAAGGGCACAGAAACACTAAGATACAGAGAGAGAGAGGGGGACAGACAGACAGACAGACAGAAAGACAGACAGACAGAAAACTATTGGCTTTCCTACCCATAGTGCTGTTTGAATGACTCTGGGCAGATATGAAAACCGAAAGGAAACCTTCCATGCCTTCTCCTCAAAACCCTAGGCTCCTTGGGACTGACCCTGTGACAGAAGTGTCCTGGCCCCTGGCTTCCTTGGCTCACATGCACAAGAGAAGAAATGCAAAGCTGATCCCGACATGCTTAACTGATCTTGTCACTCAGAGAGATGGCAGTTAACGGCTTGCCCACGAAAGGGAACCAACCAAGTGATAAACAGCCTGTGAAATAGTCAACACAAATCTCCTCGAAGCTAAGGAGAGACCCTGGTGTTGTCTGCCCAAACTGATGTTCACAAGTCCCAGGGAGGAAGACCGGCATTGGCTCACTTGTATTGGGGGCATGTTGGAAAGGCTTTGCACCAGTTAAAGACAAGCGTCAGGGCTTAGTCTTTCCCGGGCCGCGTTAGGTGTCCTTCAAGGGCACGGCGCTTCTTTGTGTACTCATTTTAAGGGAAATCTATTTAGAACTCGGTGTGATATATATCAAAGTACTTAATATTTGCTTACACATGGCCAACAAGCAGGCATGGAATTCGGGGTTAGCCAGGATGGTTTCCCTCTCACAGAAACAAGTCACTCGGCCTCTGGCAAACCTCACTTCTCAGTCTCTCATGTTGGAGACAGTGTACCTCAGGGCTGTCCTGAAGATCAAATGACCTATGCATTAAAGATGCTGAGTGAGCAAGCATGATACGAATACAGTCTGTAGGTGGAATTGCTTTTCTGAAGTGAGGGGTTTTTGTGCACATGTATGTACAGCGTCCTTACTTTTCCGGGTTCTGCATGGAGAACAGTTCACTTCTATGGGTGGAGAGACACACAGCGGCTGGAAGTCGGTAACAGAGCAAGACTCCTGGAGCTGGAGTTACAGGCGGTTGCAAGTCGGCTGACATGTGTGCTGGGAACTGAACTCAGGTTCTCTGCATGAGCAGTTGTGCGCTTTGAAGGACTGAGCCCCATCCACGGTGCTTTTAAATGGCCTCATGGGCCCATTTTCAAACTTGTAGATCTGTGTACGCCTTTACCTTTTACATCAGCATTCTTCCACTTGCCATTAGCAACTGTTCAGTAAGGAATCGTTCCTGCCTCCCTGCGGCTTTCAGAACACACACACACACACACACACATACACACACACACACACACACACACACGCACGCACGCACGCACGCACACACACCCTGAATAAAATCACATGGCCTTACATGGCCACTTAATGGATGGTCAACATGTAGTTTTCTTTTCCTTTTCTTCTCTCTTATTCCTTGTTCCTTTTAATGTGTGTTTAGGGTTTGGGCTTTTTTGTTTGTTTGTTTGTTTGCTTTTGGTTGTTTTCCTTGGTGGTGGTGGTGGTGGCTGTTTCAGCTGTGGCAGTGGCGGTGGTGGCAGTGGCGGTAACACAGGTGGTGGTGCTGGGGTTGATGCTTCTTTGGTGAAGATAAGCAGATACTATGTCTAGCAGTCGGGCAACAACGCTTTAAACATGCCACGTCACAGAAATGATAGTTATTTTTAATTAGGTAAGACTGTAGAATAACTCTAACATATGTTGCATTATTGACAAGGAACGTACACATAAATTTGTCCCTGAAATAAACGTCCTTTTCAGATGCAAAACTGTCAAAAGAGGCTGTTCGTTGGTTCCCGGTCGCTCAGACCCGAAGAAAAAAAAAATCACACAGAAATCTGTATCATTCGCAAAATTGTTTGGCCAATAGCTTAAGCGTATTCTAGCTCTTATGGCGTAAATTAACCCATGTTTATGCATTCGGTTTAGTTCCCCCCCCCTCCCGCCTAGCTCTATCCTGCCTTAAAACAGGCCAAAGTGGCTTTTTTATTCATTAGCCAATAAAAGCGACACATACACAGAAGGACTTCCCACATCACAGAACATTTTTTCCAAGCCAGAACCATATTGTTAACTGTAAAAAGCTGATGACACACACGGGGACTCAGATCTTTTCCAGTCTCCACTTCCCTAAGGGAACAAAGGGCAGCCGCCTCCTGCCTCTTGAGCATGCGGGAGCTAAGTCGGGAGGAGCTCTCTTGGCACAAGAGACTTTTGACTAGAAGAAAAATGTAGTTAGGACTTCCGGGCTTACAAAATCACATATTTTAACAAACTCATCCAACGCCAACAGGAAACCTAAAAAGCAATGCATAGAGAAAGGAGATCATGCTAACCTCCACGCATTCCGCAGTATGTTGTGCGGACTCAGTCTTGACAGGTTTCATTCACTGATACCTAGAAAAATAGAAATTGTGCTGTGAATTTTATCCCCCCCCCAAAAAAAGCAATAAGAAGTACAGAACCTTTAATACAACCTTTAAGTGGGTACCCACTCAGATCCCACGACCAGATCTACTAGCTCAGCCTGAGTATTCATCTGTATCTTTTTCTACAGTTATCTTTTAAAATATGAGCTTGTCCACCCAACCGCCTTAGCATGGGATGGAATGCATACAGCTCTACAGAGTTGCTGATGCTGTCCACCTGCAGCCCTTACAAAAACAGGGTAGCTGACTATGTCTGCCACAAACCAGCGAAGCTCTAGTGTCCTCCAGACACATGGCAGAGAGCAGGAAGAGCTGGGGACCTCTGCGTTGCAGGGTTGACTTGAAAAACACAGCCAGTTCATTTACAACAGCTGGGTCGCTAGCAACCAAGGGTTCTTATTCTTATTCAAGCGAGTGTAGCTTCAAACAAAACCTTCCCATGGTGCGGGAGACAAAAACAATTGTTTCCTATGGCAGATATATCAACCACACAAAAGTTGGGAAAATGGCTCCGAGACAGGAAGCTGGGAAATACCTGGCCTGGCTAGAGCGACTGGTAGATATGTTGTGGCTCCAACATCTGGATTCTGGGTGAAAGGGTATCTGCAGAACGGGGTCCCAAGAGCTCGTTTTCTTTTTGGACCATCCACACACAGCATTATGGGAGCACACAGACACACATCCCTGTCTCCTGTCACTAACCAAAGACCAGGCCTGTGGATGGAGCAACTCGGATCAACCCAACGACTTCTGAAAGCCTGGCAGCCAGGGTCATTTAGATAAAGCTGCTTATAAAGGCTTATGACATCCAGGGCCCTGTCTTACCCTGGCTCTAGAGCCGGGAGCAGTTCCTTAGAGTCACCCACTCAGTGAAGGCAGCCTGTTAGTCCGTGTGCCTCCAGCCACTTCATTTCTTAGGTGCCACAAAGTTCTTGACCACTGCCACAACAGCGGTGTCAACCTAGCAATCTCCCCCAACAACTGTTTCTCGATAAACCTTTTGACCAAATGCAGCTGTTCTTTAAAAACAGGCACATTGGCCGGCTTACTTTCTCCCGTGCCTTTGACCCTGTAAGCGCTTATCTGAAATGACTCCCTAGCACCTGCCACGCATTGCCCAGGCAGTCTTCCATACTACCAACCTGGCGTAGATCTAGAATTCTAGACTGATGGGTGGGCGGTGGGAGCTTGCACGCCCCAGTGGTCCAAGCTGCCCACAGCTATGCATCGATCACTGGAGGGGACCATTTGCGCCTGCGCGGGAGGGAGGGGCGTTGGCGCCTCTGGCCGTCCGTTACAGACCGCTAAAATGAGGACTTAACACTACATAACTGAGAAAGCCCTCTCGATGGGAATTTTATGTGAGTAATTTCCCACATCCACGGATATACTGGCAAAAGATCTGAGCAATAGAAGCCCTGAGCACTTGCAATTGAGTTGATGATAGAGTTTTCCTGAAGAGGGGGGATTGCATATTTAAGTTGCAATTTGAAAATTATGACCCTAGAATATTTTTCTATTTAATTCAGCAATGCGGACCTGGAGGGTTGGCTCAGCAGCTGGGAATCCTGCAGCTCTTGCAGAGGACTGGAGTTCAGCTCCCAGAACCCACTGGTGGGCAGCTCTCAATCACCTTCAAACTCCAGCTCCAGAGATCTGATGCCCTCTTCTGACTTCTGCAGGCACCTGCACTCATATGCGCACACCCCTAGGCAGCCATGCATAAGGACACACACTTAAACATAAAAATAGATATTAAAATATAAAAATTAAGAATACTCAACAAAAGAAAGATAACCCACCTATATAAAGTAACTAAAGACATAAACATCTCTTTTGGCAATAAGAGGATAAGTGTGGTCAGTTTGTAGGGAAATGCAAATGAAAACCCAATGAGGTCTTTTCTCAACAGTAATTGTGTAACACACACACACACACACACACATAAAAGTGATGATACCAACCACTACTGGTGGGAATGCAGAACATACAGACATTCTGAAAATAAAGTCTGACAGCTTATTTAGTATTTAATTCAGGACTTGGCATTCTTTAAGCATTCCTCTCAAAGAAAAAAATATCCACACAAAAACTTGTGTACAAACGTTTATGGAAGTGTTTTCTCATTGTAGCAAAATGTTGAAAGAACTTAAATGCCATTCCATGGGTGAATGAGCACACCCTAGAATGCCCATATAATAGACCCTCAGTCAGTAATGAAATGGAATGAATTATTGATGCAGACGACACCCTGGCTGGACCTCGAAGGCAGTGTATGCAGTGAAAAATTCAGTCTAAAAATATCACACATTAATGTGCCAAATAGTATGTCTCATAGTGGTAAAAATCTAGAAATGGGAGGAAGATTAATGGTCGCAGGGGAATCGTGAATGCCGAAGGGTCGGTAGCAAGTGGTTTTATTGGTAATTAAATAACACTTAGATATGCAAATTGTGCTGTTTAAATTTTTAATTTATTATTATTGTGTTGTGTGTGCAAAAACACGCATGTGTGAGATGGCTGATCTAGAATGTTTTTGATTGTTGGTGTTGGTTGTTGGGAGGTGTTTTATTTTACTTTTGGGGAAGTTTTTTGTTTTGGTTTGGTTTTTAGTTTTTTGTTGTTGTTCTTTTGGCTTGGGATTTTTTGGGGGATGGGGAAGCAATAGCATTGGTAGAATACCTACCATAAAAATTCTAACATCACTTTTGGGCAGTAAAATACATATAGGGAGAAAAAATGTTGGCTAATTTCCACTGAGGCCCCAATTTTTGTTATGCGTGGTGAACGGTGTTGATCGTGTAAGTGAACAATAGTTTTTACTAGAAAACTGGGTCATCTGTGGGCTGGTGTGGTGATATTTTGTTTGGGCTTTAACAAATAAAGGCCTGCAGGTCAGAGAAGCACAGTAGCCAACCACTCGTTCTTACCTCTACCAAATCCTCAGACCAAAAGGGCAATCTTATTCCTAGGAATCCTCAGACTGAATGCGTTGCTCTCCTGTCCCTCCTGTTTTATATTCCTCTCTCTACCAGCTGATCACTTCCTGTCTCCACCTCCCTAGTGCTGGGATTAAAGGTGTGATGCACCACAGCTTGGCTCTGTTTCTCTTCTAGACAGATGCAACACAGTGTATCCCTGGGCGGCCTTGAAACTCACCCGGAGATCTGTCTGCCTCTATCTCCCAAGTACTGGGATTAACGGTGTATGCTACCATTGCCTGCCCTCCATGGCTAACTAGTGTGGCTAGCTCCACACTCTGATCTTCAGGAAAGCTTTATTTGTTAAAGCACAAACAAAAGACCTCCGCAGGCTGGAGCACAGACAAGGCCTCGCATGGTGCTGCACGCTGTCTGCTTTGTTCCTCTTCTCTCCTTCCTGTTGGTAGACACAGCACGTGCAGCATGCCCAGTCCTCCACCTTCACGAGTCGGAAGTTGTGTGTGTAAAGTTTGGGGCTGTGTGGGCCCTGGATGTAGATGGCAGTGTCTTTTTGAGATCCTCGCCTTCGCTTGGGAAAAACAAACAAACAAACAAAAAAAACAAAACATTTTTTTCTTCCGCTGCATCTGAAGTCACAGTTACTAACAATGCATTTCCTGGGACTTCCTCCAATCATTTCCCCTCAGGTTCAGGTACTCTGTGAAGCTCATTTCAAAATGGCTAGTCGCCATTCCGGACCTTTACAGGGATGGCGCTTTGGGAGTTCAGGAAGAGGGCAGGCAGAAGAATCCCAAGAGCAGGCATAGTACTGGCCTGATGCGTCAGAAAAGCATTCTCACTTATCCTTTGGATTATTTGCGTCCATGTGCAGGTGTGTGCACATGCTCACGTGGATGGGGGTAATGGGTGGTACATAGCTGTGCTCTTATTGTGGAGTTCAGAGGACAACCTTGGGGTTGTTCCATAGGAGCTGCCCCTCCCCCTATTTGAGGCAAGGTCTCTCCCTGGGTCTAGGGGCTGCTGAATCAGCCAGGCTTTTGGTGTCAGTGAGCCCCAGGCGCTCACTGACGTGGGAAATCACAAGGACGTACCATGACGCCGGGCCATTTTGAGTGTGCATTGAAGATAAACTTGGGTTCTCATGCTCGTGTGGCCGGCACGATCTTACCACGCTCATCTTTTTTGATGTATGACTGAGGAAGTGAAAGACACCGCAGAGGACCGGATGTTACAATGAAAGTTAGTGATAAGGCCAGCCCTGAATGAACCAGGCACAAATGTCAGCACCTAACAACATGAACAATTTACATTGCCTTTGCCTCGGTTACCCCATCTTGTAAAATGGTTCTGACAGCAAAAGCAGAGGGCCTCCTCCGCTGTGGTGATCTGATGAGAAAAGAAAGGTATTTGAAGCCATTCTCCACTTCACTCAGGGGCCAGGATACATACTGCTTTCCATTTCTCAGTTACTGTGACTTGCCATGAAGTCGAACTTCTTGCTAATAGCGACAGGTTCAATTAACTTTCCCTGAGAAATACATTAATGGAGAGAATGCCTACTTATTCTTCCAACATGGCGTCCTTTTAAAACAGAGCGAGAGACATCTCTTCCTTGCCAGGCAAATGACTGCATACCTTCATGGGTCCACCTTAAACTTCTCCACTACCAGCCTTCCTTCTTTCTCTTCCTAGTATCAAAAAGTTGTGTTCTTGATGACCCCATTCCCAGCAGCAATGCATTAAGGATTGCCTAGATTACACAGGTTGTCCACACTACTTTTTTCTTGTGAAAACATTCCA
Source organism: Alexandromys fortis (assembly GCF_014885135.2). Taxonomy (NCBI): domain Eukaryota; kingdom Metazoa; phylum Chordata; class Mammalia; order Rodentia; family Cricetidae; genus Alexandromys; species Alexandromys fortis. The sequence continues at coordinate 12,758,035 of NW_026067892.1, read as the reverse complement.
TTAACCCAGCCATGCTGGTGGTACAAATCTGCAGTCACTGTGCCTGGGAGGCTGAGGCAGAAGAGTCAGGAGTTCAAGGCCAGTCTTGGCAACATAGGGAGTATGAGATCAGTTACCTTACAGGAGACCCTGACTCTAAGAGGGAGGCAGGGAATTACCAAAGGGGCAGGAATTCATTCAGGACTTGCAGGGAGGAAGAGAGATCCATCTAAGGAAACCAACGGTGTTTTCCTGAAAGGTGGGAGGGGGGTGTTAAGACTAGAGAGGTTTGTCTGTTGTTCTTTCTTTAGGGGAGACTTGGAGACAACCGCCCTTACATTAAAATGGACCCTTCCCACCCTCCCGAAATCTTGCCAGTGTCTTACCCAAGAGCTGGTGGAGGCCAAGGTTGTTGCAGTGGTCATCTCTGTGTCTGCCTTGGCGCTCAGCCGTTACAAGGGTTTATAAACATAACACATGCCTAGCTGAAGGCATTCACACCCTAATCCCCCAGCTGTCTTTTTGCAGGGCCAGAGTGAGCGGATTACACAGTTGAGCCCAACAGGCAGTTGAGAAGTCGGACTGAAAGTTCCCTGTGGGCAGGAGCCAAATGAGTTGTGTCCACGGTCACCTCTTTAGAGCATGGCAGGTTGCCGGCTATCCCTAGGCACGTAGGCAGTTCTTGTGTGTCTACATGAAAAATAGACATGAGTCTGCCCTCGGAACTCACAATCAGCTTCAAAGTCCCAGAATGTCCCTGAGAGAAGGGCTGGCTGGCTGGCTTCAGTTTCATCCCTGTCGACCCTAGAGAGGCGGATGTCAGTTTCCCCAGCCTCTAAAAAAGGAACTATAAAGAGACTGGTTTCTGGGGTCTGGAGTAACAGGGCGGTCCCCACCCTCACCCCCATTCCCCGCTCGCGCGCCTCCTGCAGGGACCCCTCAAGCCCGGTGGAGGGGAAGGTGACCAGGAGGGGGAGAGCCAGCCCGCACGTGCAGCGCCCAGGGGAGGAGGCTGGGCCAGCGCAGCGCTTAGTCAGCAGCTGGGCTCGGTTTTGAAACAAAAGCCAATGTCCTCCCTCGGAGTCTGCGGCCGGTCAGTTCCTAGGGGGAAGAAAGCTATGCTGCCCAGCCGGTTAGTGGCCCAACTTACTTTTCCTGAGCCCGGGACTGAGGGCCAGCGGATGTTCGGGAGTGGGTGGGATGCTGCGGGGAGGGGGGCGCGGGGACAGCTCGCACACACCCTGCCCTGCTCCGGTGTCCGCTTGGCCCGAGGCCGGGTTCTCGGGGGTACCAGGCACACGTTGGTCCGGGCCAAGCACCCCGGAGCTCAGGCCCCTCCGGTGTGCGTGCAGCCGAGGCACCTTCGCCACCTCGCGTCCCACAGCTCAGACACACCAGGCCCTGGTTTCATGAATGAAATCCAATCGTGTGGTTATAAATAGCCGCCAAGGCTGCTCACGTCACGGCGGAGAGAGGGAGCGATCGGAGGCCGCCACCGCGTTGCTCGCTCCGTGCCGGGGCTCAGGGTTCCGCCCGGTGCTCCGCCTGGCCGGGGACGGGGGCGGGAGGAGGACAGGGCTGGAGGCGACAGAGCCCCGTGGCCTGGGCCAGGACGCGGACGCAGCCGGGCGCGGCTGTGCCATGCTGCCTTTGTGCCACGCCGGGCGGGTGGCGCGCGGCGCGCAGGGTCCCCGCGTCCCCGCGAGCACGCGCGGTGGGGGCCGCTGCTGAGCGGCGGAGGGAGCCGGGTCTCGCTCGGCTGCAGGGTAGGTGGCTGTGTCGTGCAGAGCCCCAATGTGTGCAGAGCCCTAGCTCCCGATCGCCCCGCGGGTGGCAGGTGGGGACCCCGGCGACGTTTGCGGGAGCGAGCTGATGGGAGGCAGGGGACAGTCCCCTCCCAGGCGCGTGAGCTGAAGAGATACCCGCCCCAGCCGCACCCCTAACTTGTAGCTGCTGAGAACACGTACAACAGGCACCTTAGGAGGCCGGCTGCACCAGGGCGGGTGCTGCCGCGCCCCCGGGAAAGCGCCTTTTCCTCGAAGGACCGTGGCAGGGAACCCGGGACCCGAGAAGCGAGGTGCTCTGATCCCCGCCAGGAGCGGTGCGTTTGGATCCACGGCAACGCCCCCGCCCTCCCCCCACACCAAGCCCTGTGTCTAGGGAGTCGGTTGTGAGTTGCTGTGACAACCGGTACACGTTGCCTGTGAGGGGCTTGCACACACCTGAACTTGTGTGTGGGCTTCAGCTTACTGGGTTAACAGCCAGGTATAGGGGAAGATGTGCAGAAGAGATCCACACCCACCCATCCACACCCCCTCCCACCAAATAAGAAAAAACAAGCGGAAGGAAGGCAAGGCTGTGTAAAAATATATCATTCGATCCCGCTGTTGGCCGTGCGGTTTCCATCCCGTATCAAACTACTCAACGGAGGAGCAAAGTCAATATTTAGACTTGGACAAGCCAGAAAGTTAGGAGGGAGCGCCAAGCACAGGGTTTTGACTTGGCTTTGCACGTCAGCACACAAGCTGTGCCTTTGGAGCTGACTGCGCTCAAGGGTGGGGGTGGGGGTGCATGAAAGTTGATGCAGACACACCCGCACAGAAAGCCGGGGCACTCTAGAAAGTAGCGAGCAGAGGAGCCATCCTGACTTTGAGCCTTCCTGGCCTGTGCTTTTAGGGGGAGCTGCTGAGCTTTTCTAGGATACTTAGCGTGGGCTTTCGTTGGTTCTGGAGGTTCTCCACCCCGGGTGCTGGACTGCCTGCTATAAGAAACGTACAGGGGACGCAAAACTCTCCCAAGCGTCCAGAGACTTTGCCCTTTGCCAGGAGTGAATAGTAACCCATCAACAGGCTCCTAAATTCGCTTATAAACACTACTTTGAGACTTGATGTTGTGTTTCATCTTCAATGATCGTTTAGACACCTATGAGAGCTGGTGGTTCCCATAAGATAAACTCGAGCTTTTAGACTGTAAAGACCATCTGCATGTTGCTCCACAGGTGGAATGAGCAGTCGGTTATTATATTAAACAAGGTTCTCCCAGAGATACCTGGATCATATTTGAATGTTAATGGGGGTATGGCTTTGACCCATTCCATCCCAGGGCGAAAGGCTTTGGACCACCATTGGGGGTGGGGAGTGTTATCAACAGTCTTTTAAGCTTGCCTGCTCTTAACCTTCCAAGATTGCGACGGCGGTGGGCATTTTAAGGCGCAGGGCTATGTGTAATAATCACAAAGAGGCACAGAAACACACAAACTAGTTGGTGTCATTGCATGAATTAATACTGCTACAAAAATAAGAGAAGATGGAAGAATTGCTTGCTTTGGGGATTAAGGTGATTTTAAAATGACATTTTTGAAGAAAAAAAAAAATCTCTTGCCCCTTCCTTGACTTCTGCGTCTGAAAAAGCCTGGGAGTTTTCACTGCACCTCCCATCGGTTTGCAGCTAAGTGCTCTTTCTGTACCATCCCCAAATGCTCAGGAATATACTTCTGTGGATGCTATAAAATGTTAGCATAGCTATTTCAGGATATACTTGACCTGAAGAAATGCCAGTGTACGCATGACATCAACCAAAATCGTGTGGATGCGGAGAGCGATACAGAGCGTGCTAAAAGCATGAATGCCATGGGCTCCTGGCAGCAGTGAGATTTCAACAGTGTCTCTTTGTGTCCTCTAGGTGAGTCCAGCTGCGTGCAGGGACTTCTGTTCTTCACCTCCAGCGAGCCAGGTCAGTATCTTTGTGTACACTCACAGACACCGATGGATGGTGTAGCCTGTGGGCCTGAATGTGTGTTTTAGAACAGGTCTCTCAATCGTGTCTCTTGAAGGAGCTGGGTTTTTGCCGTTTCCATCGTTTATTGGAACCAATGCGAGTTCGTTGTTGGTTGAAACTATTCTATTTTCTCTGTGAGGAAAATGACGCTAACTGGACCTTGTGCCCCTCGCTCCTTTCTGTTTGTTTGTTTGTTTGTTTCACTTGATGACCAAATTGGTGCAAGGCAGGGCAGCTGAGGATCCTGGGAATCCAGGCGTCAGTAATGGAGAAGACTCAACTTCATCTTAGCCTTCAGGACATAGAAGAAAATTTAACAGCGTAGTAGTGGACATTTGTTGACTATGAGTGAAGATTTGTGTAGTGTTTGGTTCTGTACGTTTATGTTTTTATTCTACATATATGCATATGTTCATATAAATGAACAAACATCATATTTATGTCCTCAAATATATATACATACATGTAACATATGCATATATAATCCTATGGTATGCAACCACTTTTGATTAATTTTTAGAATTTTATTTTACTCTAAAACATAAACTCCTATTTGAAAAATTCTTCTTCAGCAGGGAGGCTGAGGCCAAGTGAGGTTAAATGATTGTTTATAACTCAGTAACTACAGATCACCCAGTAACACTCAACGGTGCAGCTGTCGCTATAGAATAGATTCCAGTCTCTTAAGTTAAAGTAGGGTTTCCCAGCATAGATCTGTTAACGATAAGAACTTCTATCATGGGAGGTGGGTAGTTTCTGACTCTTGAGAAGTTTCCAAGCAGATTTAAGAGGCAAGACATTAGGCACTCCCATATGAAAAACGGGAGAATAAATCGTGGCTGTGCAAATCCAAAGGCTGATTGGAGTGGGGAGATGGGGGAGTCCATAAAACTTTCATGAGAAATTCAGTATTTTCTGTTCTGTAAGGTTACTTTGAATTCCAGGTACCAAGTTTTCATGTACAGAGTTGATAAATGAGCTTTTGGGAATAGGCAGGACATGTAATTTCAAACCATCAGAGACTGTACAGTTATCTGGAGCCATGGAGTTACAGGACCCTGGAGGCAGAGACACTGTTTCTTACTTCTTACATTGTATCACAGCCTCAAAGCCTTAGGTCCACAGAACATCCTTGATAAAGCACTACCACTTGACATAATACTAAGCCTCAAAGTAGAGTAGCCCTTCAAGAACTCCGTGTGCCTGAAATGGTCTACTTACAGCAGATAGGTTTGGATATATAGTAGCTAAACCCCAGCCAAAGTTCTGAAAAGAGCCAGGATCTAAAGTTATGGACACTTTCAGTTTGTACCTGCATTGCCAGCCTTTCTTACCTCTATGTCCCTCCTCACTTTTTTTAAAGAATAATTTGTAACCGTTGTTAATCATTCTCTAAAAATTTTAAACACAAAGTCATCAACACTGAAGTAGGGAACAAGTTACTAAGGAGACCTCTAGGTGCCATCTTTTCTATGATGGCCTCAGCTCACCTGATAGCATTATAAGAGCACAGTTAGCTAAGGGGTGTTTTTGATCAATTAAAAGGTAGTTATATGCTGTTCTGTAAGAGCTTGATCTATAAAGGATGTTCTACCCTAGACCATTACAAGACAGATCATATTCCATTGTTTGAGTTAAGGAGCTCCCATTACAGGCCAGGACCTCACCATTAACTGATATATAGCTAGCTGTGATAAATGATATGCCATAAAAAATAATCAATGTGACAATCACAAATCTATAATTTATTTAAAAGTAGTCAAATTACATAATGTTGGAACCAAAAAGAAACTTAGAATTAGCATGCTATCTCGAATAATTGCTCAGTTAGCAGCCAGCTGTTTGTTTGCTTTCTTGGACATCAGCAGGCTTTGGTTACTATGTGTGGCTTGTCTCTTGTAAAATGGCTAGAAACCTTTGGAACATTGCTGGCTTCCCTTGGTAAACTGACAGAAGATAGAAAAACACCAGGCCTGGGAGATGGTGCAGTCTGTAAACTGCTTACTCTATATATGTGAGGCCCTTAATTGGATTCCCAGAACCTACCTTAAAAAAAAAAAAAAAAAGCTGAGCATGCTTGTAATTCCACTGCTGGAGAGGCAGGGACAGATGGATCCCTGGAGCTCGAAGGTCAGACAGCCTAGATCAGAAAATCTCAGCCTAGTGAAAGATGCTCCCTCGGGAGGCGGGGAACTGACAGTGTCTGGGGAACAAGAACAGGAGGCAGAGATGATGTAGCCTCCAAGTGTGCCTGTATGTATGTGCGCATGTGTACACACACACACACACTCCTCACCTCCTCTGTTGGTATTGTAATAATAGAAGGCCTCTGTTTAGCTTCCCATAAGTCGGTGATTTGAATCTGGTCTTTGTTCTTACCTTCTTTTTCCCACCAAGTTTCTCTCTCCATCAGCCTCACAACACTAACACAAAACTCGGAGAAGGAATTTGAAATCAGTTACAAATAGCTACGGAACAAAAACAAAAACAGAGGGCCAGGAGCGAGATCAAGTGTGGGAGTGTTGGATGGGGGGGAGAAAAAGAAAGCTTGGAGGCGGCAGGAGACACTGCTCATACAACGGTCAGAATGGCTACAAGAATGGTTATCTGGGAATTGTTCTAGCTGGGAAACCACATAAAGGCGGTGACTAACATAAAACCAGCCACTTCTCCCAGCCCCTTTGTTCCCTTAGGCACCTTAGGGCAGAACTTGGGAAATGGGCTAGTCAAGACCTGGGAAAAGAAGGGCGAGCATGGCCTTGGTCTTCCTAGATGTTCGTGGCGTTGCCTGTCTTCTAGCTCTGACTCAGACACGTCGGCACGAATGGGTGAATTGCCAGAAGGTCTAGACAGGGCAATTATGCTTCTTTACCCTGCTCTCGAGTTTATTTCTTGTGCAATGGCAAGGTCTCGGTGCGGATGGGTTGTGATCTCAGGCTCTGTCTGTCTGTGGAGAAATATTCTTTAACTTCTTAGCCATCCATAAGGTAAAAACCAGGTGGCTCCCGGCAATAACAACAGCTAGGGCTTCTTACATTCTTCCGAGACGCCACGCATTTGACTGCTCTGTGACTGGTATTCATTATTGATTCCAATTTTAGAGAAACAAAACAAAAGAGGAGAGAAGGACAGAGAGCTAAGAGGCCTTCAGTCAGGAGCTAATAGGGGGCAGAGCTTGGATTGATTGGACTTTAGTCTGAGCAAGGATTTGAATGCATTCTCGATGAACTCCTGAAAAGGAATGCTTTAACCTACTTCATTCCAGGTTGCTCTAGCAAGGGGAGAAACACAGGGATTAAATGGCACCATCTATGTGCGACAGAACTAACAAATGTATAATTTGAGCTACCTGAACATCTTGCCTATATGAATCTGCTGACTGCAGGTCATCCCTAATGTATGTTGATGGAAGTCTCAGACACAAACACTCAACTCAATGAGTGTTGAATCATGGAGCCAGGAAAGTCCTTATAAGGTCACTTGTTTCAGCCTCCCTCTGGTGACAAAGCCCTGGCTGGCACCAGGAAAGTGATGTAACTTGACCAACTCTCATAGCTAATAAGTGACTTGTCTTGAACTCAGCCCAGGTCTCCCCGTCCAACCCTGGGCTCCATCCCGTTACATAACACCATCTAGAAAGTGCCAAGGCTTCTGAACCCTCCAACTTTACCACCGTTCCAAATAGTGAGTCCAAAATACACACACGCCCTAAGTCATGTTCAGCAAAGAGTGATAAGTGGGTGCCAGCGGGATACTGATACGGCGGGCACCGGGAGCAGCCCCCCTTTTATCGGCTGAGATATCAACACAGAACGTTCCTTTTTCTCCTCATCAGAAGAGAACTCTCCGAGCTCTGATCCCATCCAGGCCGTCTCAGCTGAGCAACCCATCCGGGGCTTTGTAATTTTGTCTCGGCCCTGGCTGCTACTAGCTGGGTGCTTTGGGTGAAATATGTTTAGGCCTTCACTCTCCTTGCCCGAAAATGGCAAAGGTACAGCCTCGTCCTGCGGAGTATGAGGATGTGCTGAAATCACAGGTACAGACCACGTAGTGAGTGCTCACCAAGGTTAGCTGTCTTCTTGGCCTTCCTGGACTATCTCAACAGGAAGCCCTGTGACGTGTTTGGGCAGTCATATCCTTTGTCGCCAAGCTCACTGGTGCCGCTGTATGCTGATGTTACAAGAATAGTTGCCGTAACATTCCCTCTCTGTCATCTCTCGAGTAAAGTCAGAGAGAGTGTTCTCTCTCTCTCTGCTTCCCCCCTCCTTCCCCTCCCTCCCTCCCTCTCTCCTTCTTTCTCCCTGTCTCTTTCTCTCTGTCCCTCTCCCCTCTCCTTCTCTCTCCCCTGCCTCTCTCCTCTGACTCTCTCCTGCCTCCTTCTCCCTTTCTCCCCCACCTCTGTCTCCTGGTTCCCCTGCCACATCCAGAGCTGCGTTTCTTTCTCCTGTAGTCTTGGATCACCAGGGTCCCCATGCTTGGTTCACATAGGCATTGCATTTCCAAGCAGCTGCGATATTTCCAACCAAGTAACCAGGATATGTACCCAGAGACGGTCGTTGCCTGCAGAAAACTTCCGCTTTCAATTTAGAAGCATATCAGAGTTCCTGGCCTCCTTGGCAATTAGCGGTGCGTTGAGTATTATGGTCTGCTGTTTTGTTTCTCTGTGCCATGTGTTGCTGTTAGGTGACCAGATAGGAAAACATCACACTGCAATTCCGCCCTTTCCCCTCTGCGCTCGATAAGCCTGGCCAAAATGACACCTCTGGGAAGCCACTCAGCACACGCCTCTCCCCAGCTGCCACCTTGTCATGTGGTTCTTGCTGCTCGGCTCTGGACTTTTGGAGCCGCGTCTTGGCAACACATCCTGTCTGCCACACAGCAGAGGGAAGCTGCCGGGACTGTGTTTTACCTTTGCTCATACCTGTTTGCTCCTTCTGTATGAATAACTCAGCGGCCGCAAATGGACTTCTTTTCCCTGACGGTACAGCTACCGCTTAGTAGTTGACACGCGTGTGGGACAAGATGGGCGTGGCCACTGTGTGTTTCCCCAGTGCTGTGAAGCAGCTAAGCTGGGTCCTTGGGCTTTCCTATCACCAGTTACTGCGTTGTCCCTAAAGCTATTACTAATCAGGTGAGTTGAGCTTTGGTTTCAGTTCCAAACAAGGAGTTAATTACTCTTAAACCTGGGCCCCGGTTTTATGAATGTGCTTGAATGGAAATGAGAATTTCAGGGACTAGGTAGTCTGATTTCGAAGTTGGGCGGTAGGGCCTGGCGTCGGGGTTTCCGAACTAACGAGAGAGATTTGCAGGTATATACCTCAAGGAACCCATGCGCTTGACCTGGACAGGCTGTGGCTGAGCCCTCACCTATGTTTGTCTGCTTGAGTCTTAGACGTGGAAGAAGAGGAGACATTGGTGTGCTGGTACATCTCATGCATCAGCCATTCTCATCGCTGTGATTAAACTCCAGACAGGAGTAACCCAAGGGAGGAAGGGTTTATACACGCACACAGTTGAGGGGAAGGCGTTACACCTAGGGTGTGAGGCGGCTGATCGCATCGCCTCTGCAGTCAGGAGGGAGAGCGGGATGAAAGCTGGCGTTCAGCTCGCCTTCTCCATTTTATTTGGTCTGAGACCCCAGAGCAGAGGATGGTGCCATCCACGTTCAGTCAAACCTCGCTACGAACGTTCTCAGTCCTTTTGAAGACTTAGTATAGTTTATTTAATTGTAAGTTTATACAACTCTCTTTTTTAAACACTTAACACTGCTTTCAATGACTTGTCGAATTCTGCCGTTTTCTCTTGTGAGCTAGTGGGGGGCTGGCCCCAGAATATTGAGAGCTCCATGACCTCAACTTCAGCGATTCCTTGAATGGGTTACGCAGAGGGGCTTCCTCCCTACCTTTTTAGTCTTGGTTACAGATGTTACCGTGTGGGTGCTGGAAATCTGAGCTCAGGTCCTCACTTTATTAAAAGCATCTTGCCAGCCTACCCTGTATGCTTTGTACTGCCTAGCTTCTTCCCTGCCTCCCCGGGGTTGTGTATGTAAGATCCACCCATAAGGAACGTAGCAAGACTTCCTCCACTTTTAGCAGCGTAGAGTATTCCGTTGTAGGAATGGAGCTCAACTGATTATTGATGTATTCCGTCTCCATGTAATGGGTTATTTCCAGCAGCTGGTCCTTATGAACTGAAGTTTCAAGAACATTCTGGTATAGATAGTAGCATTATTCTAATCAAAACAAATCCCCCACGAATTCGAGCAGGCTTCAGATTGCTTCGCTGACTTCTGTCCAGCCACCCTCCCCTCCTTATACTGCATAGGCAAGGCCATTGGTTCCTTCTTGTGAAGGTGCCTTTACTTCCCTAGGTCCGGAGACCATGGCTTCTGTCGATCATAAATTGTCCTCCTGACTCTTGCATGCAGGCTTCCCAGCTGCCCCTCTCGTCGGAACATCTGCACTTATTCTAAAGGGTCATGATATCTGGCTCCACATCACTAAGCAGGGGGAGGGTGACAGACATTGTGGCGATGAAATCAAAGGCTGAGTTTGGCAGCCAGTCAGTAAGGCTCCTAGAGAGAGTTCAGGGAAGCGATTTCCTGGTGTGTACCAAACAAAGATCAACAGTGGACTCCCTTAGCTAGAAGTCCACCAGGCGCTCTGCCCCGACGTGACTTGGTCTGGAGAGAGGGCTGCTCTTCAGTTGGTCAGCCGGTGACCCCTGCTTTTAAGATATCATTTGGGGATATTTGTGGAGAGAGGAGAGGAGCGGTAAGGAAGAAAAATAGGGGAAAAAAAGAGTGAGTTTTTTTTTTCCCATCTGCTTGGGTCTGAGCACATCCTAACCCTAACTGGCATAAAGCAGTTTTCTCGGAGTTTAACTGCAGTTGATCAGCTGTACTGCATCTTCTGCAAATGTCTGTGCTGCAGAGAAATCGTCCTCCAACAGCTCTGGAGACTGTTTGCAGCGACCCATCTACAAAACACACTGGCCCCTCGTCATCTCAGCAACAGGGTTATTCATGGCTCCAAGTTGGAATCTCGCTCTCTCGGAGAAGCACTTTAGGGCCTGCTCTCTCTTTAAAGAACTGATCAGCATGGCCATTATTAACTCTCAACCAAGGTTTCCCAGGCTGTTCTTTGCCATAGCTCAGCCACACGGTAACTCTGGAAGGTGTCTGTAAAAAAAAGAGGCTCCAAGTATAACATATATGTAGAGTTTGTGGAAAAGTATCTCAGGATCCTAAGTGTGTATCAGGGCACATACACCCTTTTATACAACACAGCCACAGGACTTCCAGATAGACAGGTTGAGAGCCAGAACACCAGGCAGGCATGGACGTGGAGGCAGGAGATTCAAAAGTTGACGATCATCCTCAACTGCATGTCAGTTACAGACTAGCCTAGGTTATGTGTAACCTTTCACAAGAGCGAGTTGGGTGAGCTAGAAATTGAACGTGTTGCTAAAATACTTGTCATGTGAACATGAAGACTTGAGTTAAGATCTCCAGGATCCCCACAAAAAGCTGGGTCCCACAATGTCCGTATTGAGATGGGGGCAGGAGTGGACAGGCAGGTTCCTGGAACTCGCTGAACTAGCCAGTCTTCCAACTCTAAGTTTAATGAGAGACCCTGCCTCAAAATAGAAGATGGGAAGTGGCTGAGGAAGACCCTGGCCTCTAGCCTCTGTGTGTGCATATATGCACACACACATACATATATTACTCACAGAAGAATGTTAGAAATACAATTTTAAAAACCGACAAGAATGCCTTCAATACTGGCCTGTGCCTGTCACTCCACCATGCCTTCCAAGGGGTTGAAGTGCTTAAATCCCACAGCCAAGGTGAACCATTCAAGAGACCCTGACTCTTCATTTGACTGTCACCTCATCTGCGCTAACTAATGATGGTTTCAGGTGCAACTCTGTCACCCTTGGCTCTGAAAACTCACGGAAGTCACCCTTTCCAGTGCAATGATAGCGTATGAAATCTGTGTATGAACGTGCATCAGTATTTACATGCCCGGGACTTCAGAAACACAGACATGCGCACAGCATGCCAACTGGGCAATTCAGGGTTGCTTTCCTCTTAACGAATGCCAATTTCAGTCATATTGTGTAGCTGATCCATGCTCAGAAGAGTGTAACGGTGACTGATTTCCGCAGAGCGCATTCGCTTTCTAACTTCTTCAATGTGTTCATTTCTGTTAGCGTAAATATTTTCTTTGGATGCCCAAATTGTCAAAGCCAAGAATTTTTCCTCTTCTACTAGAAATAGAATTGCGTGTGTTTGTTCTGAGTGGCCTCGGCTGTCTTTTTATTTAGTTCAGTCTCTGTGTCTGTTAGTCAGCAGAAGATCATTTTGAGTTCTGGTTGGTTTTGGGTTCTTCTTTTTTATTTTTCCGTTTGAAAGCCTGTGTCAGAGGAAAACATGTTGGCTGCACTTTATGAGCATGCTTTTTTAAGCCACTTAGGCATCCTCAAAAGTCATTTTTAGGGATCCGGGGAGATGACTCAGAGGTTAGGAACACTTGCCACCTTTGTTTGCTTTTGCAGAGGACCTGAGTTCAATTCTCAACCCCAACATGGCAGTTTCACAACTGTCTATAACTCCAGCTCCAGGAGATCAGACATGCTCTTCTAGCCTCAAAAAGACCAGGCACACACAGACAAGACGCCCATATACATAAAAATTAAAATTAAAAATTAAAATAACCTTAATGCCTTTTTAGGGGCTTGGTGGGAAAGAGCATTTGCTGTGCACACGTGAGGACCTGAGTTCACATCCCAGGACCCCCATGTGAAGCTGAGCATGGCCACTTGTGCCTGTATCTCCAGCGCTGTGGCGCCAAAAACAGGAGTTACCTCTGGGATTGCTGGCCAGCAGCCTAGCCCCAGGTTCATCGAGACCCTGCGTAAAGGAAATAAGGGAGAGAATAATAAATAGATAATAACAATAACAATAATAAATAGATAATAGAGAATAATAAATAAATAGATAATAGAGAATAATAAATAAATAGATAGATAGAGAATAATAAATAAATACACACATACACACACACAAACCTTCCTCTGGCCTACACACCACACACACACACCACTAATAATAGTAATGGTTTTATAACTGGTTTGTGCCTATACAAACCAATATAAATTATATCAATATAATTAGCAATATGTGGTTACATTATATAGTCCTTATATTTTTAAAACCCAAAATACTTCTTTTATAAAACAATGCACACTGAACACGGTGGTCCACACCTTTAATGCTGGCACGGGTGGAGGCAGATGCAGGTGGATCTCTGGGAGTCCAAGGCCACAAGTGAACCCACACACACACACATGCATCATGCACATGGGAAGGAAAGACAAGAATGAGCCGTCGCTGCTTCACTCAGCAACAGTTGCTGCTGTGAGCTCACTGTTTACTTCCAGAATGTTCTCTGTGTTATTGTTACAATTGAAGAGGCCGATACTGCTTTCCAAGACGACAGGGACATCATTTCCACATTACTACTTTTTAAGTGGTCGTGTATGGAAATCGCCACTCACTAACGAGGCTGGGGCCCGAGGGAGGTCCATTAAGTTGGCAGCAGGTCTTCCATAATGGGTGGGAAGGGCAGGAAGCAAGCAGATGGCAATGGCTACTCCTGCAGGAGGGAGAGAGTATGTCCCAGGGAAAGACAGTGGGCCTCGTGCGCAGAGAAGCAGAGAGACACTCTTGGGGGGGGGGCTCCAAAAAAGAGGGAGCCCTAGAAACAAGCACTCTGAGGAGAAGGCTCTTGGAGTTTTGTTGTGAGACTCACACATGGTGAGGAGCGCTTCTCTCTACCACCCGTCTCTCGCCCGCCCATTACGGCAGCCATGCCAGCTCACTGGGATGGGGCTCCGTCAAGGGAAGGATGAGCCCCCTGCTTTTAGACTACGTCTCCTTGTGCATTTGATAGCGCTCTTGTCTGTGCTTCCAACTCACGCACGGCCCTGCCGTGTTCCCTGGGATATTTGCTTTTCCTCTCCACTCGCAGAAACACACCTTTATCAACAGCCTGAGATCAGGCTTCCCGCGTCTGAGGTGTGCATAAGTGATCCAAATACGTCACAAGCACATTCTAATTTAATCTCCAAACAGCCTCTTGAGTGGGGGCTATCCCCAGTTTATGGAGGAAATGGAGGCTTGGCTTAAGAAATATGCCCATACTGTCTGTAGTGGCGAGTGCCTTTAGTTCCAGTTGAGAGGCAGATGCAGAGACAGGTGAGCTTGCTGTGAGTTCATGGCCAGTCAGAGCTACACAGCGAGACAGGTCTTGAAAGAAAGAAGTGAGGGCAGAGAGGAGAGGAAGAAAGAAAGAAAGAAAGAAAGAAAGAAAGAAAGAAAGAAAGAAAGAAAGAGTAAAGAAGGGAACTCCCCAAGATCACACAACAGACTCCCTTGTTAATTCTCTCCCCACTTGCTATTGATTGCTTTGTCTTGTGTGTGTGTGTGTGTTCATGCAGTGTAGCATATCATACATGTGTATATGTATATGTGTGGAACCCAGAAGATGACACTCGTTACCTTTTAAATCACCTTACTCAGGGTCTCACTGGACCTAAAGTTTGCAAACTCCACTACTGTGTCTGGCCAGCCAAGCCCCAGGGATTGCCTAGTGCTGGGATTATAGGCAGTCACCGCTGAACCCAGAGTTTTGGTGGGTGTCCATGATCCAACTCTCGCTGCATAGCCAATTCCTCGGCCCCTGACTTCTGCCATTCTTAATAAAGACACAATAGACACATTTTTTTTTGAAAGCACTGGACGTTTGTAGAGATACTTCCTCAGCTGGTTATTCCAGGAAGCAGTCCTTTCACGGCTAAGAGGTCAGGGGCGGTGGTTGTAAAACTTTCCCCTTGGATCTTTCATTAATTTTTTGATGACCAAAATACTTGGTTCATGGAATTGGCACTTTGGGCGGGTGGCAGGGGAGTTACTCTTTATGATGTCAAGTGTGCTAAACACACCTGAAGGAAGGTTGGCTGGTGCCTCTAGATCTGAAGATGCCCAGAATGCCTGTCCGCTCTGCTGTGCCAGACACTCCAGCCCCGCGCCTGCTCCCTTCAGTTTTCTCTCCCACTCTGGCGCTGATTGGCTATTATTTTTCAGCCCTCATGCTTCCATTACCACTGCGAGCTTTCCCTTGAACTCGTGGTTTTCTTCCTGGGCACTGTGTGCCCTTTGATTCACTGAGATTTGTTACCGCTTTGATGTCTCTGGTAGGAACTGCCCTTTCTTTGCTTTCCAAGTTGTCCTTCGGAGATAAGTTTCCTATACACACGATGTTATTGCCTGATTCAAACTGATCAGGTTGCCTGGCTGTTTTTCACGTCTCATGCCGCATCCCGGGCCCACCTGAAGCCCCCTCATCCGCCTCTCAGGGCTGGGGCTTGTCATTCGTGACTCTGCGCCTGGCTTCCTCTCCTCTCCTCTGGTCTATCTAGCTGCTCTCTGCATCCTCGGCTCCTCGGAACAAACACTACCTGGGAGATGTGCTTTGGCATCCAGCCCTTTCATTATCCGCCGCCCGGCCGCAGTTTTCAGTTCTGTGTGCAGAAGGGTTTCTGGTTCTGTCTGTGCCTCACAAGCCCAGCCGTGTTCTCTCTTCTGCTATTTAGTATACCACCCAAGTTTGGTCTTGGTTTTAACATGGAACCCCCTTGCGTCGTTCACAGGCTGCCTTTGCTTCTCTTGCTTCATGACCTGCATCACCTCATTTGCTGTTTGCTTACACGCATTTTAGCTTCATTGGTATTGGTCACAGCTTTAATTTTCTTTTCTCCTGTACTCTCTCATAGAATATCCGCTTTAGGGTTTGTAACAGGCCTCATGTGTCTTCTTCCATCCGAGAGAGAGAGAGAGAGAGAGAGAGAGAGAGAGAGAGAGAGAGAGAGAGAGAGAGAGAGAGAG
>NW_026067892.1:12722587-12742252 GCF_014885135.2 Alexandromys fortis | reverse complement strand
GGGAGGGAGGGAGGGAGGGAGGGAGGGAGGGAGGAAGGGAGGGAGGGAGGGAGGCTGATGGTTGAGGATTGACATATATGCTAAATCCCTCTAGTTGTCCTTAGCTCTGTCAAAGTTCCCAACAGCCATCCAGTTCCAGAGAAGACAGAAGTTAATGAATATGGTACAGATGGAGAGGGACTCTAGGGGAGAGCTTAGGACAAAAGTGAGCAGTGTGGCAGCCCAGGAGTCATGGATGCTGGGTCACACTTGGAAAGCGCCCCCTAATCCACCCCTCCTTACCCTACATTACAACCCCAGCCCTCACAGCATCTAGATAGAAAGGCCTGGGCAAGCAGGTAGGGGGACGCTAGGATAGTACAGAAATCCCTGTTCCGTGCTCAGATCTATCCGGCCATCTTCATTAAGAGGCCCTGGGGCTGCTCCCTGCTCAGGGCAACATGTCCATCTCTCAGAGGCCCTCCACTGGCCCCACAGTCTATTTTTCCAGCCATGTTCCAAGTCATCCCAGTCCCCATGTCTCCAGTATGGTTATGCATGATGAGGAACATGCTGCTTACTGCTAGGACCAATTCTTTCCCTTTGAAAATGGGCAGGCCCCTGGCCACAAGTAAATTCCTTACTTGGCTCCATGGACGAGATCTGGCAGGCTTCCTTCAGCTTCTGGCATATGGCTACTCCTCCCCCTTCTTCCTGGCACTGTTGTTGAAGCCAGCTAGTTGCACTTTATGGTATAGCTTCTGTTTCTGTTACAGGCCATCTCTATATCTCATGGGTTCATGTGCCTCTTCCTCCTCCTTTCTAGGTTCACAAGATTCACAGACTCACAAGAAGGGCTTGGGAACCCTTTGGATCGGGTTGCTAATGTGTGAAAGGAAATAAGAATTCACTGTACCTTTATATGTAATTATTCTTAAGGTTTATAAGTTAGCAATAGGTGTTGGAGCACAATAATCACCAAGTTCTTTTATTGTTCCCAACCAGCTAAAGCCCTTAGTGCCTCTTGCCTGTATTTGTGGGTGCTTTTCCTGGTCCCTTGACTTCCCATTTGGTGGAGGAACCTGACCTTGATCCTCATGGTTCCCTGTGGCTTTGCTTCTTCCTCCAGTTCATTGGCTGCTTTGGTCCAGGAGGGAGGAAGGAACAGAAATGGAGAACAGGGTTTTAGACAGCTGTGGGTGTGACAGAGAGAGACCTCAGGGAGACAGACTTTGGTGACTCCGCTCAACTTATTCCAGAGTATAAGGAATATATAGGATTGGGGAGCCTGGGGACAAACCCTACTTTACATTACAGGGCATGGTCCTATCCTAAGGCTCCGAGCACAGGTCTTAGTTATATGTGCAGCAGGGGAAGCTTCTAGCAGGAATCTGTGCCAAGGGTCAAGCTAAAGATAAACCAGGCATCTGCCTTAGGGACAGCTTTCAGATAAGGTCAGTCCTCCCTGAGTCCAGGGACATTCTCCAGACAAGGACAGGTAGAGAGCAGGAAGTTTCTCTGGGAAGGGAGGGAGTCTCTCTGTCATCGAGCTTTTGGAAATATCTGCCAGGCCACAATAGACTGTGCCCTCTTACAGTGCACCATGCCCTTCTGTGCTCTATGCGCTACCATACAGTTCATGAACCAGGCAAGGGGCTAGAGACTGAAACACGCAAAGACTCACAGGCAGAGACATGGGACATCCTTGAAACAGGCATGCCCCAAGAATGCCCCTTTATTGTATACCAGAGCCACTTATATAGAGATCCTTAACCGAAAGCCACACCCCAGCCAAACGCACCAGAAACCACTCCCCTGCCATCAGGAACTCCCGAGGGTCTCGTGCTCAGAGCAGCTGCAAGCTGTGTCAGAGCAGAGGAAAAGAAGTTGTTTATAAGAAATTCAGGATCTGGGAGTTCCCAGCTCCCAACATCCTCTGACCAGCCAGCAAGGCCTTCCAACAGTTCCCTTCTCGCTGGGGGACAGTAGTGGGTATGAAGCCACCTGCCAAGCCCTGCTCTCATGATGGGCCACAGCAGACTTATCTTCAAGTGTTTCTCTCAGCCACCATTGTCAAGGCCACTGGGCTTACTAATCCGTCAGCAGAGGCAGTTCCGCTGCCAACCCCAGGGGCAAGGTCTCCTAGGGACAGTAGGGTATCTGAACTTCTTGTGTGTGTTAGTAAACTTAACATTTACTAAAAGGTGCCTATGGACCAGGTACTGTGGAAATATTTAAAGAGGGGGGGAAAAAACTTCTGACAGCAAAATTGTGTAGTCTAAAACCAGAAATGTGGCTCAGTCAGTGGAGTGCTTGCACAAGGCACACCAAGCCCTGGTTCAATCCCCAGACACTTAAATCTGTCACTGGAGAGGTAAAAGCAGGAGGTTCAGAAGTTCAAGGACACCCTTGGCTACTTAAGGAGGTAGAGACCAACTTGGGTTACATGAGACCATGTCTCAAAATAATAAGGATAAATACATGACCCTGATGGGGTATAAGCAGAATATACAGAAATGGAATTATCTGTCTTACAAAGAAGGCATGTGTACAAGGAAAGGCCTTTCGATTCATCTCCTTCCAAGATGCAATGGGGGCCTATCTGCTTGACTACCTCTGTGGATCCCACCCTGGTTGAGAGACAGTGCTTTCTCTTATGGTCCCCTTACCCTTTCTTTTCTCTGTTCTTGTGGTAGCCTTGGGATTCTGGTGGCCCCGGGGCCACAGGAACCTGCTGCTCTTCTGTGGAAACGCCATTCTCACAGCCTTTGGAGTAAATCTGAAGTCCAGACTCCTATGAACTATGGAGAAAAAGAATGGCGTGGTCTATACCTGTCCATCACCACACACACACTGAAAAGGAATGGCGTGGCCTTGCTGCCATCATTACACACACTGTCCTCTTTTGGTTCCATCTACAGAGAGCTCCTGACATTGCTGCCTTGTGCCTGGGAGCCTCTCCACTCCAGACAGCAAGAAAATGGAACCTCTTCATAGAGGCCTGGTCTGCAGGCCTACACTTCAGAGTCTCTCTCTCTCTCTCTCTCTCTCTCTCTCTCTCTCTCTCTCTCTCTCTCTCTCGTAGCCTTTCACACTCTTCAAGGATCTCAGCACACCCATATGCATTTGGCTCTGAAGGAGACAGCGAGCCTTGCTCTTGACCCAGTCCCTCCCACCTACCCACAGACCTGCATGCATTTCCATAGCTGGCCCAGAAGGAGATTGGAAAAGGATGAGCCGTGGTGTAAGCAGAGCCATCCAAGGGAGCATTGTGTGGCCTGCTTGTAGAAGAAAGTAGGCCAGCCTGCCTAGAATGGAGCATAGGACCCAGCTGGGGCGGTTTCATGCTTGGCGGGTAGGCCAGGGGCTCTGTGTGTAGCCTAGGCTGGTCTCAAAGCCGAGATCCCCCTGCCTCAGCTTCCTGAGTGGTAGAATTTACAAGCGCACACTACCAAGTCCAGCATCTTTATAACCTTTCAAGTTATTTTTTTGTTTTCATTTTTATTACATTTGTTTAGTTTGTGTGTGTGTGTGTGTGTGTGTGTGTGAGAGAGAGAGAGAGAGAGAGAGAGAGAGAGAGAGAGAAAGAGAGAGAGAGAGAGAAACTTGCACATGTACATGTGTGAAAGTCAGAGGACAGTGTTTGAGAATTTGTTCTCTCCCTCCACTCTATACATCCCAGGAATTGAACTCAGGTCATCAGACCTGGCAGCCAGGTACCTTTACCCAGGGAGCCATCTCTCAGGCCACATCTTTTAAGTTTTTTAATCCTTTCTCTTTTCTTTTTTTTTTTTTTTTTTTTTTTTTGATTTTCAAGACAGGGTTTCTCTGTAGCTTTTGGGTCCTGTCCTGGAACTAGCTCTTGTAGACCAGGCTGGCCTCGAACTCACAGAGATCCACCTGCCTCTGCCTCCCGAGTGCTGGGATTAAAGGCCTGCGCCACCACCACCCAGCTTCCTTTCTCTTTTCTTCAGTGGAGACAACTTGAGTGTAGCTGAGGTAGAAAAGAAAGTGTATGTCTGTTGCTGGCTCAAACCTCACTGACCTAGAGTTTTGAAACAACAGAAAGCATGGCCTTGCTGTTATCACAGGACTCGAGGAAGGGCCACGAGAGGGTGTGTCACAAAGCACCGCTTCATTCCCAAGAGGTGGCTCCGGGTTTCCTGGCACCCCAGGCCTCTACAGAGCATCCTGTTATTTAATCGAACTTAAACTGTTGTGGATGGGCGGGACAGTTCTGCTGACTTAGACTTCTTTTATCCCAGAGATCCAGTCTAAGTGGGCTTGACTGGAAGGTCCAGCCTGACCCTGACTGCCCCTTTCCCAACCCTGGAGCACTCTCCAGTGCACTGAAGATGTTTAATCTTATATGTAACTCAGACCCTGCCTGCCCACATTGGCAATTATGTAGCTTGACACCCTCGGCAAAAATGGAAACAATTGGGCTGTCTATAGTCACTATTATGCAATTTCTGCCATTTCTTTTTGGTTCCTGTCAGTAGTAGTAAGTTCTCAATTTTTTTCAGGACAGATTCCTCAAATACCAGAATCTTTGCTCTGCCACTATCTTTGCTGATTGCCAACCTAAACGATATCTTACATTAGGGATTATTGGTTTCTCGTGGAAGCAAGAAACTGCAGCTGTGCATGGGGCTGGGGGCTCCAGCGTCCACTCTCAAACAAACTGCTCACAGGGCCTTGATCAGAAAAACGCATTCAAGAGAGACACAGGAAGTGATGACGGGGGAGGTGGCACACCCCAATAGTGGTTGCTCCAACTTAATTAAGGACCTTGCCCCATACTCCTAAAGACCTGAATTTCTTAGTGAGTAAAAAGTCTTGCATTCTCATCTGAATGTACCCTGTGACCAGACACTGAGGTGTACCTGCTGAGAGCAAACCGGCCCATCCTGGGTTTCTCCTCAGTATGGAATTATGGGGTCTAGACTATAAGGTCACGAAGTCATGCTTTCTTGGGAGCCTGTTTCATAGGGAGAGACAAGACACCATTAGAAACTGTTTTTCAAGACCTGGGAGGTGAGCACAGTACAGCCATAGGAAGAGGATTGACTTGTAGGAGACACCAGAGGAGCTGAGGTCATATTCCAACATAGTTGCTGCTTTGACCATGACTGAGAGAGAGAGTGTGTCAAAGAGGGGAACTCTGGACCAGACGGCACCACTAGGCATGGCTCATGGAGGAGGAATAATGCACATTAGCACACGACTGGACTCTATAGATGTGTAATGTCACTGGGTAAATGAGATAGGCATTTGGGGGATGTCAGCTTTAATAAAAAGTAGAAGTAAAACTCAGACACCTCTGCTCCAAGCATCTGTCAGTCAGAGCAAACGGGTCCATGGAGAAGAAGGGTAGCTGGGAAATCTTCTAGAAGTAACCATATCTGAAAACAGTTTTAAGGAATAAATAGAATTTTCCAGATGAGCAAGAAGTGGGGGAAGGACGGAAGAAGGTGTAAGACCTGTAAAGGTGTCTAGTCAGGTCCCAAACAGCTCTTAGAATTCAAGGAAGCCATCGGGAGACTAAAGCATGCAGCACTGATGTCAAGAACAAATTACCAAACACTGTGTGACATGAAACAACACACCTTCGCTAACCTTCAACCCTGGAGGTCAAAGGTGCTTCAGCTTAAAGCACTGGCGGGCTTTGTTCCTCCCGGAGGCCGGAAAAGAAAATGGCTCCTTACCCTTTCTCGTTTCTAGAGATCACCTGTCTCCCTAGCTCTCTGACCCATCTCCTTCCTTTTCAAAACCAGCAGAAAAGCATTTCCATATCTTTCCAGCTTTTCAGTCTTCCACATTTAAGGCACACTCAAAAGTACATTGGGTCCAAATAGCCAGCCACTTTGCTTCCTTCTGTGACTCTAAGTGCCCCCATGCCGTGGAGCAGATTACAGGCAGAGGGACTAGGAAATGGATTGCAGGTGCTGTTACTCTGCATATGATAAATGCCGTGCAGGAGGCAGAGGGTGGTGGCACAGAGGAAAGTTGTCAGGATCCATCATCACTGTGTGGAATAGATCCAGCATCCAAGGCAGGCTTGTGTGCCCATTTATATTGATTGTCCACCTGAAAGGGGTCTAGAACCACACTCTGGGCATGGCTGTGTATAGATTAGGCTGATGTTGAAAGACCAGCCTGAAAATGTAGGCAGCTCTCTCTCTCTCTCTCTCTCTCTCTCTCTCTCTCTCTCTCTCTCTCAACTGTGGGTGCACCATGTGCAACTGCCTCCAGCACCTGCTGCCATGCCTTCCCTGCCATGACTGATGGGACTCTCAAACTGTGGCTCAAAGTCAACCCTTTCTCGCTCAGGAGGTTACTATCAGGTGTTTTGGCAGAATAGTGACATTGGCGCCGGCATCGGAGTTCTGGGGATTCTACTTACAGGGGTGTTTCAGGTCACTGCTACTACATAACAAGCCAACCCAAAGTTTGCTGCCTTTAGAACAATAAGATGCTTCCCCTGCTGGCCTCACCTCGCTCATTCATAAAACTACTTCCAATAAGAGGGTCAGTGAAGCTGGAAGAGCTACATAACCATGCGGACGGCCACCACAGGACTGTGTCGATGGTTCCTGGGCTCTGTTCAGCTGGTCCAGCAGCCTTAGCTGGCATGCTCAGGACAGGGTCCCCGCAGCATGGCTGTGGAACGCAGGACCCTGGAGCCTGACCTTATATGACAACAAGGCTAATTCAACTTCAAGGGGAAGGGAAATGGATTGGCCCTGCTGCTGGGGGCTGCTGTACTGTCTCACATCCTGAGGGACTGGCTTTAAAGACAGTAGTGTTGCATTCTGACATTTGAGATTAGAGAGGCAAGGTGTTCCTGGTGACAGCAATACCCAAAACTCAGCCAAAGGGATGAACGGTCTGAGTGTGATAAGGACCCTCGATATCAAAGGGAGGAAAGCTACAAGGCCGGGGCACAGAACGCCTAATCCTGTGGCTACAGAGTAGAGATGGTGGCAGACAGAGAGGGCTGGCCTGTGGTCCAGATCACGATAGAACCAGCAGGCAAAGTCTGGGATGACCCCACCAATGGCATGTTTGTGTCTGAACATGAGGACCATGACCATAGCACGTAGGTCGTCCATCTCGTGAGCAACGGACACGCAGCGCCCAGAGCCGCTTCCTCTCGTTCTTCAATCCCCAGCCACCAAATCTTCCTGTTTACTTGCCAGTCGTGAAAGAAATTCACCATTTCTGACACCCAGACAGGGCGAGTAGATGCTTCAAGGCATATTGTAACCCTCAGCTTCCGTGTCCTCCAAGTTTCCTCAAGTCAGAAACACAGCTAAGAGGTCCGGTCTACAGCTCCCGTTCCTGGCTTCCTCGTCTCCTCGGATATTTATCTAAAGGCAAAAAGAGTGCTCACACAGGTGAGCAGGATTTACGGCAGGGAAATGTATTAACTCTGTCAAAGGGAGAACATTTATCACTCCTCTTGTAAGTAACTAAAGATCAGAGAGCAGACAGTGATCACCCAGATGGTCATAGAACGCACTCAGCCGTGAGCGGGTAGCTGTGAATGAACTGGAGCCCGCTGCAGGCAGAGAAGGATGAAACTGCTCTTTCTTACAATCACTTCCAGGATTGCGTGCGTGCGTGCGTGCATAACTTGTGAGCACTGATTTGCCGGTACTTTGGGAAGACCTGAGTTGGCCTCACTGACGGTAGCTTTGAATTCTTGGCGTTATTTTTGGATTGTTGTATACACGGAAAAAGAAATGTTTACTCTGAATGAAATAGTGCGGGTGTGAGGGAGCTCAGCAGTACTCACTGCAAACTCCACCTCCGCAGCCCGGTTTGCTGTGAGCAGTGAATCCCCACCCTGCCGGTTACTTCCCCCATCCGTTATTTCCTCCTGTGACTGTCAATCAGTACCTCTGATCTTAAATCGGTTGCTGGGATTAGAACCCCTACGGGTCTTTGACACCCAGTTGCTTTTTCTTTTAAAATATGTCATAAACATTTCCTAAAAATGAGGACAGTTTTTATAGTTAGAACCTGTCTTAGTCGGGGTTTCTATTGCGGTGGAGAGACACCGTGACCACAGCAACTCTTAAAAAGGAAAACATTTAATTGGCTCTGGTTTACAGTTTCAGAAGGTTAGTCCATTATCATCACGGCAGGAAGTGTGGTGGTGTGCAGGCAGACATGGTACTAGAGAGGTAGCTTAAAGTTCTACATCTTGATCCACAGACAGCAGAAGGAGACTGTTCCACTAGGCTTAGCTTGAGCATACATGAGACCTCAAACTCATATTCACAGTGACACACTCCCTCTAACAAGGCCACACCTCCTAATAGTGCTGCTCTCTGTGGACCAAGCATTCACAGACAGGAGTCTGTGGGGGCATTTCTATCCAAACAACCACGGAGCCTAAATAGGAAACGTGAAGGGTTTGTGACCACCTCAAAGGCATGTAAAAGCACCATGGGTGTTTATTTCACCCCAAGTATTATTGATCCACAGGACGTGGAAGCTCCTCTTCCACATCTGATGTTAGAGTTAGTTTGCTGACTGACAAGAAAACCAATTCTCTATTTTTAACGTCTTATTTTGCAGGTCCCTAAATTCAAGTATTCTTCCAAACAATTTGTCTTTCTAAACAATCAAGTCTTCCAGCAAAGACTCAGATTGTCCTACCACTGAGAACACTCAAAGCAGTGTGCCTCACTTTAATGAAGCCAGTGTACTGGCTCACCACCCCCCTCCTTGGCAATATCATCAGGATATTGTCAAATAAGCACTATCCTTTTGGTTCCTTTTTTGAGTCGTTGAGTCAGATCAGCAATTCCTTGTATTGTGTTGCTTTTCTTCAGTGCTCGGTTGAGTTATCCTTGAGTTAGCTCTTATAAAACCTGTTCTTTTGGGGAGATCTCTGCCCATATTAACTTTGTGGGTTTACCTCTGAACTGGCTTCCCGCCTCACTCTGTTTGGAAGTCCTCTGAAAGCATCCATCTTCCTCAAAATGGAGTCACAGACTACACTGGAACGCAAACGCATCTACTCAGCTCTGTCACTGGCTGGAGGAGATGGATGTTGCCATGATTCTCTCTGAACAGATGAAAATGATGAAGCCCAGAAAGTAAACCCCACCCAGTGTCGGGGGTCAGGAAGGAGCAGCTAGGATTCAGACTCCCTCCATCTGAGGCACCACTGTTAACACTCACCACTTTGAGAACTGGGTCATATAATTCCTTTTTTCAACTTATTCATCTCTTACATATCACATCCTGACCACAGTTTCCCCTCCATCCTCTCCTTCTAGTCCTCCCCGCAACCTCCCCTCTCCCCCAGAACCACTCCTCTGTTTCTCTTCAGAAAAGAACAGGGTTCTCAGAGCTATCAGCCAAACATGGCATAACAAGACATGGTAAGACCAGGTACAAGGCTAAGCAAGGCAACCCAGCAAGAGGAAAAGGTCCCTCAAGCAGGCAAAGGAGTCTAGAGACAGCCCCTCCTTCCCACTGTGAGGAGTCCCAAAAGGAGACCAAGATATACAATCAACACATATACGTAGAAGGCCTAGATCAGGCCCATACAGGCCCCCTGTTGGACATCACTTTAGTCTCTGGGGTCACATAATTCTTGATCATGGGTCTGTCCTAGCCGTTGGGTACATTTAGCAATTTTAGCTTTAGTCTCTAACATAGGTGATATTCCCTAGGGGAAGTATTGAAAAATCATTCACCCAATACCAAATTCGTGCTTCTCGGTCGGTTACTCAAGGAAATAAAAATATCATATCGTAGAATTATAAGACAGAATTTGTGTTAAAGAGAACAATTGTAGGAGCCACCACACCTGACTGACCCTGACCATCAGGATTAGACATTTGTTTTTGTACCAAGATGTTTTTAAACACACACACACACACACAGCCAAATGGGGTACTGCTGGCTATTTTCAGCATCTTCGTGCTACCCAAATCACAGGTCAAAGCCTAACCAAACCACACATCTGCCCCCACCCTCAGACTGCACAGCTGCCTGTGACAAGCCGCTGTGGCTAGCAGACAGCGCTTCAGAACGGCCTCACCTTCGGGCAAGGCCTGGCTGTGAGAAGGCAGCCTCTGCCCTGGTCGGAACTCTGCACCACTGTCTTTGCATCCAGAGGATGGCTCTCCTCAAGTCACTTGAGTTCAGCTCGCCTGGCTCCCAGTTAGGTATAAGGCTCTTTCCTCTAGACATTCGTAAAGTCATTACCAACTCTCAAAATGACCACCTGACCAATTTCCTCAGGTGAGACCTCCTGGA
Source organism: Alexandromys fortis (assembly GCF_014885135.2). Lineage (NCBI taxonomy): Eukaryota > Metazoa > Chordata > Mammalia > Rodentia > Cricetidae > Alexandromys > Alexandromys fortis. Next base: position 12,731,989 of record NW_026067892.1, on the reverse strand, counting down.
GGGGCCAGTGATGAGTCATCGAAATCTGACAGCATCCTGTAGGCTGCCCGCAGCCAGGCCATCACTTTCTGTTGTGTGGAGGGCCTGGTTCCAGAAAGCATGACCGGAACAGCAGTTTCTCTTCCTCTTTCTCTTGAGACTCTGATCTCTTGGTGTGTTTGTGTGTTTTGGTTTGTTGAGACATGATATGGATACGTAGCCCAGGATAGAGTGGAGCTTTCACGCTTCCTCCCTCAGCCGACAAAAGCAGCCAGGGTCAGGAGTGTGAGCCACCACGCTAGGTCTGCAACTATCTTTTAACCTCCCTAGTATTTCAGGAAGGTCTCACGTGCTTCGTCCTCTTGGTAGTGTCCGCCTTTGCCCGATGTTCCAGATTCCTTGATGAAAACGCTGAGCGAGGGAGGGGGAATGCTTTTGTATAGCTATCTTTGGTGAGCTCTCTGGAGAATACTTTGTCGTGTCGATCCGGATAGTGACTATAACTAGTGAATGAACGGATAATGCATTCATCTCATTAGCGTGTCATAATTCGAACCTGGATCTTCCTGTTTGCTCACATGGGGCAGTTTTTCAGCCCATGCTTTGGTTCTCTTCCAGGCCACCGTAGCTGTTATGAACTTGCATGGGACACGTCCGTGCCAGACCCTGCATAGTTTAAAGACTGTGGCAGGGCAAATGAGAGTATTTCTTGGGCAGCCAAGGGCCAGGCATCAAAGCTCAACCCTGTAAGCGACCAGGCTCGCTAGCTGGCCAACAGGCGTGGCTGGGGGCTATGTCTGTGTGCCAGCAATGCCTGGACGGGTCTGCAGTCGGCAGATTATGTTTAGAGAGAACCAAGGAGAAAATAACACGTTCACCGGAATAAACCGTTCAGGGTCAAAATAACAGTGTGGTGTTTTTGTTCTAGCGTGAGATATAAAAAGAAAGCTTAAGTTTCACTTCCAAACTCCTTGCCGGTGCTCAGGCACCTCCAAGGACGTGGCGGAACAGAGGCAAACCATTGTGGGCGGCCGTGGAAAGACCCCAGCCTCTCTAACGCGGTGTCTGCCGTCTTCTTCCAGAGCTTTCTAAATGGACACTGACATGGACTACGAAAGACCCAACGTTGAAACCATAAAGTGCGTGGTCGTGGGCGACAATGCGGTGGGGAAGACTCGCCTGATCTGCGCCCGGGCGTGCAACACCACGCTAACCCAGTACCAGCTGCTGGCCACCCACGTGCCCACCGTGTGGGCCATTGACCAGTATCGTGTCTGCCAGGAGGTAAGGCACATAGGTTTAGCCTCGGCTACATAGCCAGCTCCAGGCCAGCCTGAACTGCTTGAGACCCTGCCTCAAGAACAAACAGAAAGCTGGATCGAATAGTAGTTTGCCTGGCATGGTGGCCCAGGCCTCTGATCCCAGTGTTCAAGAAGCTAAGGCAGGAAGATAGGGAAATTTAAGGCTAACTTGGGCTGGGGGTGGGGGGGGGGAGTAAGGAATGAAGGAAGACAGGAAGGAAAAAGAAAAGAAGGAAGGAAGACAGGAAGGAAGGAAGGAAGGAAGGAAGGAAGGAAGGAAGGAAGGAAGGAAGGAAGGGAAACTTTAAAATAATGCTTAGGCCATCACTCCTGTTTGCTATTTATTAGTCTGATTAAAAAATAAAGGATGCAACTGGCTATATTGCACATCAAAAATAGAAGTGACCTGTCTGTTTGGTACCAGGGGGAAAAAAAAGCAAAGTATGGTACACCAAAGGAAGCCTGAGTCACATGATGGGGAAGGCGAGCTAGGAGTTGGCTCATGTTCCACCTGATGGTGAAAGGGCCTAAGGAACACCCCTGTGAAAGAACACTTGAGCATACCACCTCAACACCCCCCCCACACACACACACGCTTCACACTCCCTCCCTTCCATGCCCCCTCTCTCACACTCTTCTTCCTCTCCCCCACCCCACAGGTCCTGGAGCGATCCAGGGACGTCGTCGACGAAGTGAGCATTTCTCTCAGGCTTTGGGACACTTTCGGAGATCACCACAAAGACAGGCGTTTCGCATACGGCAGGTAAAACAGGGCCAGGGAAGCCCGTGGTTGCACCCAGTTCCTTATCCCCATCCTCAACGGGTTAGGAAAGCAATAACAGGCAGACCATGCAGCCTTGCAGTGTGCTGGGCTCTCAGCCGTGCCTAGGAAAGAAATGAAAGGGACAGCATTGTCTCCTGGTAGCGAGGATAAGCAAGTCTTCTTCGTCATTCGTAAAGTCTGGTTTTGAAACACCCAGCTACAAAGCCGGGCAGTTTGCGACCCAAGTATCCATCTGGTCCTCCAGTTCAGAATCGCCTTACCTTCTGCCTCCTTCCACAGCATTGGCTTCCTTTTAGGTGTTACCTGAAAAGCTTTTCTTACTTTCAGTTAAAGGTCGCTCGTAAAAGAAGGAAAGGCATCTGAAAAGCCCTCCTCAGGGCATGATTCCAAAATGAACGGAAGCAATCTTGTCTATTTTTTTTTTCATTCAAAAAGGGAAGGAGAAACCCAGTAAGGGGAAGATAAATCCGGAAGGACACTTACATGAGTAGGACCAGAGTCAAAGGGCCTTCGGTGTTCAGCACCGTCTTCTTGCAGCCATCTGTAAGGTCACTCTGAGAACCCATCACAGGTATCTGGACCCAGGGCGACTCTTTCCCCATCATTGTAAATTGACCCATGTCACTTTAAGATAGGACGGAGTAGTGCTGTTTGGTCATCCTTTCCTGACCTCCAGCACCATGTGACCTTGGAGGGCTGGATTGCATCCTCCCTCCTAGGGCTAAAGGTGACATTCTGAAAGATTCCCCCCTCTTCAGCCCTGGACGATCTCTAGTAAGCCACGCCCACAAGGGTGCACCTCGCTTTTCCCCTGGTGGCACAAGACAGGTCCATTTTGTATGGAATGTGTAATGTTTTCTTCAGTTTGAATCAGACCATAAAACAGCAGCGATATTCTAGTATTCTTCGACTTTATTTCCTTTCTAAATTGCATTGTATTAATCAGTTAACTGTGTGTGCGCGCACAACAGGGCAAATCGTGGCGATCAGGGCATGCTAGGCTAGTCTTGGTTATCTCTTCCTGCTATGTAGGTCGAAGGCATCAAACTCCAGTCATGGGACTTGGCAACGAGTGTCTTTATCAGCTGAGCCACTGTGTCGTTTCTTTCTTGAGACAGAGTCACACTCTATAACCCATGTTGGCCTTGAATGCTTCATCCCCCTGCCTCAGCATCCTGAGTAGTAGTATTCCAGGCCTGTTGACTGTATAGGTGTGTCTGAAATAATGGACAAATTGCTGGGAGCATTTGCCTTGCTCCTGGGAAGTTCACGTAATTGCGGGGAGGGGCAGGGAACCTGCAGTTTAGACCAAAGGAGACTCAAAAAGAAAGGTATGGAAGCAAATGTAATTTTCCATTAAGTTTGTTCTTTGACAATATTGATACATATAAAGTGTTCTGATTATTCTCAGCCCCACACGGTCTTTTATCCTTCTCCAATTCCTATCAACCTCCCTCCTTCTTTTAATTCTCTTTCCCAGAGCCATGGCTTGTGTGTTTTGTGACCCACTGATTTAGCCAGGGCCATCTACCTTACCATGGGTCAACATTCGAGGAGCGAGACTCTGAGCACCTTCCCCCTCCATGTCTGACCCTAGCGTAGGCCCAGCGCCAACGTACGTATGTAGGCACATGCATGTCACCACGTACCTGTGGAGATTTGGGGGTTGGTTCTCTCCTCGTATACCATGTGAGTCCTGAGGATTGAACTCAGGTCATCAGGCTTAGAGGCATGAAGAGCTTTTACTGACTGAATCGCCTCCCTAGCCCAGCCTTCTATTACACTCTTTCTGCGCCCCTCTTTCAAAATGATCTACGGACCTGAGAGTGGATGGTGTGAATGTCTTGTTTGGGGTTGAGCAGTCAGAACAATTTCTCTCAGTGCTTCAAGCAGCCTAGCACCTCTGCATTCACAGTCAGAAACCATGATTTTAATGTCCCGTCAGCAGCAGAACTTTCAACTTGGTAGCTGGCAAAATAGACTCCTTCCTTTGAATGTCCTAAAAGTTTTGACGTTGTTTGGATTTGGTTTGGGTTCGGTTTAGAGTCCTGTTTGTTTGTTTGTTTTCCCAGTAATGTTTTTTATTATCACTTGGGGTTTTTGTTGTAGGTTTTTGTCTTTTGGGGGGCTTTGCTTGTTTCTTTGACCTCACATTGCTCTACACATAAAAACTAATAAATAAACCTGCTTGCACTTCCCAGACACTCAGGTTTACATCTGGGACATTAAAGACACATCAGATGAGAATGAAGCGTTTTGAACAAAGGAAATATAGGTGCGATTGGTAGGAAGTACTCGTAGACTGGGACAGTGCCTTGCAGGGAGAGGGACAGATACCCTCATTGAAGTATTCCAGGTAGACTAGACGATGCTTTGGCAGCACGGCGCTGTGTTGCCACTGGAAACATCTGTGTTTGAGACACAGTGTGATGTGGCCCACTTCGCAGAAGTTGCAGAGTCTCAATGGGAGCTGTTTTGCTCCCGTGAGACTTTAACAGCCTCACAAGTTCACAGTGTACAACAGACCTTGTCCTGCCCCATGACAGTGTTAGAGTCGCCTGTTTCCTCAGTCCCAACAAAGCAAACTGCTCTTTCCTGGGACTCCATGAGCTTAGGGTTCACTGCTTGCTCTGTGTCCTTGCCCTAAGTTTCTGTCACTTGCACTGACCTCACTGACGTGGCAACAGCAAGTGCTTCCCCCCACCCCAGGCAACAGGCTGTCTTTGGGAGCCTTGGTTCCTGTGAGGAACTTCCTACTGCCTGCCTGTTTTCACCTTGTCCCTTCCCATGCCCACAGCCTCCAGGCCTGCTGCCACAGACCCATACAAAGGAGAGACTAGAACTGAGAACTACCCCCCATCTCAGCCATCAGCTTCGTTCTGGAAACGCTGAATGTGCGGTGCTATGTTAATCCAGGGCCCAGTAATCTACACTTTAAAAAAAAAAAAAAAACTTGGTAGTGGTAGGAGTTCCTTTCAGTCTGTGGTAGCTTCAGCTACCTCTTTTCATTGCTCTGAGAAAGTCATTTAACTTCACGATGGCTTCCCCTTTTTATCATTTGTGGAGAAAAAAGAGCACAATTGCAGTTTCAAGTAATCACTTTGTTTGTGGAACCCCTGTTCTGGGTGTGTGTGCGTGTATGCGTGTCTGCATGCGCACGTGCCTGAGTGTATGTAGGTGTGCCACACATGTGCAGGAGCACTAAGAGGTCAAAAGAGGGTGTCCAGATCCCCCTGGAACTGGAGTTACACACTATTGTGAGCAGCTACACGGATGCCAAGAGCCAAACCTAGGTCCTCTGCAAGAACGAGAAGTGTTCTTGAGCACTGAGCCATTTTCCAGGCCCCATGCCTGTTTTTTGTTTTGTTTTGTTTGTTTTACTTATTTTTACTGTCCTTGGTATGGGCCACTCAATAGTGACAAACTGGCGTAAACTTTGAGGTACTCAGGGTACATCCCAAGGCATTTAGAACCTTGTTAAAGTAATTCACTGGATTCCTAGGGTGACAGTAAGAGAAACCAGACTCGTGTCAAGATGTCTTGGGCCTCAATGCTGGCTTTCTCTGCTTCTCGGTGCAAAGGAGTTTCACAATGGTCTGTTTTCCGGAGCATTCCAGCAGATCCAGTAGAAATCAATGGCAGGCAGTTGGCCAACTTGGATTTGAAAACTTTCTAACACGGTCTAACTGTATGCAGAACACCATTGCTCTCTCTCTCTGTGGCTTCCTGGCAACTGTTTAACCTCCATCTCCACTCTGCCTATCAGAAAAATAGCCCCAGTGTATCAAAGGTCTTCCCAGACCTCAGCCAACATGGCAGGAACTCAGCCAACATTGTGCAGCGCATCCCGTGGGGGACCCTAAAAGGCAGATGGTCCCTACACTACAGGTGACGACTCCCTCACCTATTTCCCAGTCCTGAGTTTCAAGGGGCAGCCTCTCCTGAAGCTCTCCAGGACTTGGGGCTCCCCCGCCTCCCCAACTGATGTGCACCTTCACCTCATTTTAGATAGGATGCAGCCGAAAATGACCCCGCATTGGGGAGCTGAGTTTCTGTTTGTTCTTCCGTGTTTGCGCAAAGGCTCCCTGTCCGTAGTTTCCCATCTGGATCCTTTGTCCTTGGGAAGGCAAGTTACCCATCCTGGCTCAACAGCTGGTGGGGTCCTAAGACTGCCATGCACCATCCACTTTTAAATGAATTTTTAAAGCTCTTCTCTGGTTCTTCGTCAGCCTTTTTTTTTTTTTTCTTCAAGAAAGAGCCTTTTCTTAAAAGAATATCACTCATCTCTGAGAATGACCGGTCACACTTTGATACTAAACACCCTAAAAAGGTTGGCAAATGGGATGGGCTGTGACTTTAGAAGGACACACGGGATGCTCAATCCCTCTCCTCTGAGCCAAGCTCATGTACACCATTACAATATCACTGTTTCCTTGACTGATCTGCTCCGGGGTCAGACACCCCTAAAAACCTCTGTAGGGTGCTAAAGATGTCAGCAGCGACTACAACATGAGAGCTAAGCAGCCTGGGAGGCCATCTGAGTTCCTGCCCCGCACCCTCCATATCCTATCCCACCTTGTTGTTGTCTTGGTGACCTCATGAAGTAAAATCATTTCACAGTTGAGGAAGCAGCTACAGGAAGGGCCAAGGTCAGGCGGCTGAGACAGAGCTGGACTGAGCTTTCCTTCCTGGTCTGGTGAAATGCAAAGTTCACGTCCTGCCACGCCGCCTCACTCATGGCGAGCCGTGTTGCTAGTGAGCTGCAAAGCCCACATCCTGCCACACTTGTGGCTAGTGTGGCTAGCAGCGGTACTAGGTGGCAGGCACACTTGACACTCCCTTCTGGTCTCATCCCTCTCACGCTCTCTGCTGGAAAAGTGAAAAATCAGCATTCCCCCATCTCCCCGCTGTGGTGTTGCAGGGCTTCTGGTAATTTCCTTAACCCTCAGCAAATAATCCAACGCTTTGTATGCATCCCTAAGCAGCCAAGCATGAACCTTTTCGCTGTGAGTAGAGATGACATACCCAAAACTTAAGTATATATATGGCGTGCCTACATGCGTACATGTGTGTGTGCACATGTGTATGCAGATGCATGAGCACAAGTGTGGGCATTCCTGTGGAGGGTGGTGGTGGGAATGTCCTGCAATCATTTTTGCCTTATTCTTTGAGGCAGGGTCTCTCAGTCGAATCCAGAGCTCCCCAACACGGCTCTTCCTCCTAGCCAACTTACTCTGGGGATCCCCAATCTCTGCTTTCTAAGTGCTGGGATTACAGTCGGGCCACCACACCTAGGTGGCACTTACATGGGTTCTTTGCTTTTTGTGGCAAGCACTTTAGCCACTGAGCCATCTTCCCAGCCCTCAAAAAAGCATCTTGAGAGCGAATGGAAATTCTGGGTAACGGGGGAGAGAGGAATATTTTCCTTCCCAAGCAGTCAACTGAACAATGCAGAACCAGCACAATTGCCCTCCTTGCCAGCAGTTCTGTGCATATCTACAGTCTAATTGGACTTGTCTAAGGCATGCTATAGTCTTATAAAGATTTCTCTCCGGCACTGTTTGCCCCCGACGAGGAGTACAGTGCGTGTTACGTTAATCAGGGCTGCGGCTTCTGCGTGTCTGTTTAAATAAGATGGTTTGGGTTTCGTGTTAAAAGTCCACGAAATCAGATACGTCACAGCTACACTTAGTTTCCAGTGCTTCATGGAGGCCCCTTTAAAATATTCAAGACTCTGGTCGCCCGGTGTTTGTGTCTTTGCCTGAACTTATGGCCAATAGCAAGAGAAAAGTAAGAAACAATGAGTGCATCTGTTAGAGTCTTTTCAGTTTGCCTGGCCCATCCGGGAACATTCCAGATGATTTCAGGGTGACAAACAGCCTCTTCTACCACAGATACGCCAGGAGAAGGTTGGCTGAGGTCAAGACCAGATAAAAACGAGTGAATACCTTGGAGTGCAAATGTAAATAACTTTAAAGATAGAGCCATCATTGGCTTGATTATTTTTTCCCTCTCCCGCCTCAAGCTCACTGATCTTGCCTTTGCTTAAAATGCTGCTGCCTTACTTGTCGTGGGTTGATTTTCAGTTTTTGAAAAGAAAATACTATTTATCTAGACGGCTGAGTATTTTGGTGCCTCCCTGCCTTTCGTCCCCAACACAGGTGACCTGCGCTCTTCTCCAGCCCCCAGCCCCGACAGAAGGCTTTACAAATGGACACAGGAACGCTACCCAAAGCATAGCCTCCGTGTGTTAGTACTAAGGGGCCTAGGAAAGTGAGCACAGGTTGTGCCCTGAAGACACCAGGTCCTACAGCTTCTGTAACACAAGGAACTGGCTGTGGCTGTGGCCTTAGACTAAGTCCCCAGTTCTGTGAACCTAGATGCTGGTGCTCGCGGGGAAGCTATACGAGAGTGTTAGCGTTGGTGCTTGGGTGCACCTCGATGTGGTACTTGCTCTAGAGATCCGGCATGAGATCAACCAGCCAGTGCCGGCCCATATTTCGATGATCATGAAGCAGGTGGCCTTCAGCCACACACAGGTGACCGTGTTTTACTTGACCAAACCTCAACAGAAGGGATAATGAGAGTGAGAACTTCAGATGAATGGGCGCTGGGCAGCAAAGCACACATAGTGTGTGGCTCCATTCAGACAAAATTCTAGAAAATACAGGCTGCTTGCATGGAGATGATGGGTTGGTTCTGTCTTTCACCGCTGAGGCAAACAAGCTGACAAAAGCGTCTCAAGGAAGGAAGAGTTTAATTTGGCTTGCAGTTCACGAAGGGATGCAACCCACCACGGTGAAGCATCATGAGAAACGTGGGAGTATTGGGCAGCTGCTCACAGGAAGCAAAAAGCAAATAGAAAGTAGGGCCTAGCTATAGGAACTTCAAACCCCTACCCCCAGAGACCCACTTCCTCCCCTGAGGCTCCATCTCCTTCCAAAACAGCATCACCGGCTGGGGACCAAGGGATCAAACACAAGCGCCTAAGAGGCACATTTCCTATTCAAACCATAAGGCTGGGTTAACCTAACTATACGAGGGAATTCAGGAGTAGTGGAAATGTTGTCTTTAATTGAGATCATGGTTTTAGGGGGAATAGAGATGTCAGAACTGATGAAATGAAATATGCTACAGATAAACATTGAAAGTTTAACGTATTTTGATTTTATCTCCATTAAGTTTAAGATGGGAAAGTGTAGAATTGGAGCCTCGGTAACTGATAACAGAAAATGGAAATTTACAGACTCTCAAAGCTAATGCTAGACCACCATCCTCCGGCCACACAAAGCCATGCTGGTTCTCTTCTCCTAGAGGGAGACCCCCCCGCCCCCCGCC
>NW_026067892.1:12670402-12722518 GCF_014885135.2 Alexandromys fortis | reverse complement strand
CCCCACCCCCCGCCCAGCTGTCTGATCACAGGGACCGTGCTTAGTCTGTGTTTGCGTTCCTCTCATCACAAAGGTTCATTTCTCTACGTACCCATGACAGTGAGGTAGAGAACACTCAGTTCCACGAGAAGGTTCATCTTCCACAGCGGTCTGCTCAGGCTATAGAGTGTGTAGCAGAAACCTCTGGAGTACGTGTGTGACCAGTGTGGTCTAACTCGCTGCCCTGTCTGGGAACTGGAGTGCAGAGCTGAGGGGTGGGGTGTACCATTGCTTGTCTTTCTGTCTTCGGCCTCATCTTCTCTTCCCAGCTTTATCTTGCTCGAGACAAACAAGCCACATCTCCAGAGCTTGCCTTTCCTCACTGTTTTCCTTGAATTTCAGTGTTCTCATGAATAGTCTTAAATAGAAGATTTGTATAGATATGGATGATTTTCCAATTAAAAGGTCACTTTTTCTCTGGGTATCATTTCCCTGAATTTTCGTTAGAATCATTTTTTTTTGTTTTCTCTCTCTCTCTCTCTCTCTCTCTCTCTCTCTCTCTGTGTGTGTGTGTGTGTGTGTGTGTGTGTGTGTGTGTTCGTGTACATGCTAATAGGAGTCTCATACTAAGGCTGCTGGCCTAGGCAAAGGGAACAATGACTGCCTTCTTCTGACTTTTCTTTTCTCCTTTACCAACTGTAAGCTTTACAAATTGAGTTAAATTCACAACGTTGACCTTTCAATACAGGGTGAGAGGAATTAAAAGCAAAAAAGGAAAAACAGCCATCAGTGTGTGTTGTTTCTGTAGCAAGATCTTCTGGTGGGGAGACAGATTCCAGGCCACGGTGCTTTTCCTTTCAGATTAGGTGGGTCAGAGGCAGGAGACTGTTGAGTAACTCTGTGGTCAGTCATTCTGGAACCTACTTCCAGAAACTCCAGACCAAAAGGCATAGCTGTGAGCCAAAACGAAACTCGATCTCACTCTCACTGGCTGGAGCCTCCAAGGTCTTCTCCTGGGTGGATTCTGAGCGAGTCTCCATATTTGTCCAGTTGGTCCTGTCTGCTACAGAGCATGTTCTCAGTTATTCTTCTTAGGAAGTTTAATAACCCTGCCAGCTGCTCCTAATACCAGCCACCTGTGACAAACATCTCTACCATAAGTCTACAGCTGCACTCTTTTTCCCAGACTTCTGCCCCAGCCCAGAAAACTGTGCAAAGGACACAGCTCTAGGCTGCAGGAAGATGAATGAAAAAAAAAAAATAGAAAATAGTGGATTGTCTCTCAAGTCTATCCTACTGGCTTCAGACACTCAGTAATCGGTGTGTGTGTGTGTGTGTGTGTGTGTGTGTGTGTGTGTTTCTAAAAGCAAGATGATCTTTGTAATCAAAGGCATCCCTGAAACTTAATCTTGCTGGACTCTCCTAGAATTAATCCAAAAAGCACCCTGCTCTCTTTCTTTACCTTTCTTTCGCTTCTGGAGATAATCTCATTCCTGGAGGGAAAAAAAAATGTTGTTCCTCTGCAGTTAGGAAAACGGTCAATGGATTTTTAAAACAATTTCAAATAATTTTTAAGAAAGCGTTTTAACTGGTTAACCTCTGCTCGTGTCCCCAAGTCATCACGTGGCTGCCTTCCAGAAGCAACAGTCTGAAGAACTGTCATGGCTCACAATCTGTTCTCATTCCTGACCTCAACTCCAGCCGATCCCTTGCCTGACTTCATGTAGCCCAGTTTCGTTTCTTTTAGATTCAGAGTCTGCAGACATCTGTGGCCCCTTAGCCTTGTATACTTGGATACCTCACAGGCCTTTTAATGGGATAAGAGCAATAGAGGAAACATGGGGAAGAAAAACAAAATCCTGAAGATGTTTTCGCTCCTGGTACTTGTGGGCAGTTTGCTGTATCCATTACAGCAGTTCCCTGGGGACCATGCTGAGCACAAGTGAGACGTCTTAGGTACCTTCTTGTGCCACTTGGTCCCATCCTGGATATGGTCATTCAAGCTCTGTCGGCACACCCTGCACCTGTCTCTCCTCCCAAGATCAAGCAAGGGTACCACCACCCCTCTTTAGGTGCTGTCTCTTCTCTGGTCCCCTGCTTCTTCTGGCTTTTCCCCTCCCTGACCCCTGTTCCTCGGCCACCCTGTCACCAGTTTAATCAGATCGCGTCAAGACAGTAACATCAGCTTATGAAACTAGAAACTGCATGTTCCACTCAGGAGCCTGCCGGCTCACCGAAAGCCAAAGCCGCACTCCTCTGAGAATCTTCCCACCTCAGCCTCTTTGTAGTTCTGCTTCTCCCATCCCTCTCCTCCTTGCTGTGCTCCAGCAATTGGCCTCTTCCCTCGGGGAGGCATCCTAGGCATGCCTGCCTCTGGGCCTCACCTTTGCTAAGAGTCACTAGTTATGGCTTTGAACTCTTTCCCCACACACAGCTGGCATGGCTGCTCCCTCCCTTCCTTCAGTTATTCCCTGAAATGTCAACTTCAGAGAGGGCCTCCCCAGAGGGCCTCAGTTCTATCCCATGATACAGCTGTCCCCTTTCTCTGGTCCACGTTCTGGTTGGCTCTTGACGTAGCATCACCAGCTCTGCGGGTTTCTCTCTTGTCTCTTGTCTCCATTCTCCACTGGGCAGGCATGAAAAAGAATAGCCAAGGTGAGGACAATTGTCCCCAGTGTCTCCAAGAGAGTCTTGCATGCCATGGGCTGTCCCTGCTCTGTATGAAGGAATGGCTAGATGAGTGTAAACTGAGACAGGATGCGGGACAAAGCAAGCCCTGGTGACCTTCAGACTCCAGAGAATTGCTGAGAAGTCTGGGCGGAAATCTCTCTTTCCCATCAAGCTCAGAAAAGGTGTCTAGTTGACAGTTTGGCCTCATAAGAGTCCTCCTGGGCATTAATCCCAGAGGCTTCCCACCCAGCCGCACTGCTAGAGACAAGCGTGATTTCCTGGATCTGCAGCTGGCCTCGCCGCTCGGCACGAAAAGCATGTGTCTCTGGCATTTTAGCTTTGAGGAAAACCAAAGAGGACAGAAGCGCCAACGTCGAGAGTTGGGAGAGTTTTTTATGTCTATCAGCCAGGCATTCAATGAGGCCTTTCATTTGTTTCAATAAGTTGATGGGACGCCACTCAATTTTGCTCTTGTTCTGCTTTCTCCTGGTAATGACGGCTTGAAATGGAAGACCATAACTGTGTAGTGGTGTGGGAAGCAAACAGCCTGGGACTGCCAGATGACAGCTGTGTCAGTTGCTTTCCCACGGCAGACACAGAATACCTGACAGAAGCAACTTAACAGAGCAAGGGTCTGTCTGGGCTCACAGTCTAGAAACACTGCCGGTCTCAGCTCTATGTAAGAAGCGGGTCTGTGGTTCAACCTGTGGCAACCAGGATAACCACCATCAGGGAACGGAGAGAAAAGAACATTGGTGCTCAGCTCTGTTTCTCAGGTTTATCCGGTTTAAGGCCTCAACCATCAGTTATATTCAGGGTAGGTCTTCTCTCCTCAGATAAACCTTCTCAGAAACCTGCCCTCACAGACGCGCGTGCAAAGGTGTCTATCCTACGTGATTCTAAATCCTCGTTAGTGATCAAGGTCGGCCATGGTCACGGCCCACCACTTTGGTTGGTAAGGCCGCTCACTGCTGTGGCATCTGTGCTAGGGTGGAGGGAACCAGCCATTGTGGATACTCTACTGTTGTTTGCAGTTTCTGATGGCACTGGTGGGCTGTCATGGCTACCTGCCGACTCTTAAGAGCGAGGTTTGCTTTGGCCAGATTTTTGTTGGGTGGAGGGAGCCGGGTCTAGCCTGTCACTTCCTGGTGAAACTGCATTTACAATAGTCACGCATGCTAATCACTCCCAAATCTGGATATATTTCAGGATGTTTTGACAGTTTCCCCCACATAACATCTGTACTTAAAGAAGCCTCTCTGCTCTTGGTAAAGTATTGGCTTGATTACTCCGCTCACATCCGGGGCCCTGCATGGTTCTTCTGCCCTGCTCTCCCCAGAGCTCCCAACCAGGCACCCCCACCTCCTACCCCCACAGGCCTGTCCTGTCCATCCTCCATGAGTTCGAGCTTCCCCAGCCATCCATCTCCGACCCAGTCGTGTGCACCATCTCTGACAACTTCCTCCACATCTCATACACCCAGGCTGCTCCCCTACTAAAACCCAGAGCCACGTGCTCTGACCCTCTGCCATGCTCCCAGCTGTCCTGTGCTGTCTCAATGTGTCTGTGTGCGTCACACGTTCAGAGTACGGTGCATGAGAAGTGTGTGGTCGGTGTGAATGGTTTCGAAATGTTTCTGGGAAGAACCTACCTCAGTGGTCAGCAGAGAGAGGGAACTCGAAGGCCCACGGCTGGAGGTCAGGAACTCCTTGCTTGAATCTCGGCAAGAAGTGGATGCCCAGGCACTGGCAAAGAAAGCCCATTTGGATATGACTATGACCCCTACCTGTATACAGCTCATGGGGTCTCCCCTAGGAAAGTTAAAGTAGGTGTAGGTAATGGTGGTTTATAAAGTAGCAGGGTCTGAACACAGAATGAAAGTCTTAAGAGAAAATATGGGTAGTTAAAAGAAGGCAATCCCATACAGAACTTGGGGGAATATTGCACCGGCTTCTTCTACGCTTCAATATTAGTCTTGCATGTCCACGCTGAGCTGAGCACCCTGGAGAAGGGCATGCAGCCAGCCACCCTACTCCCTTCATTCTGAAGGCCAGGTAGAATACGTTTTCACTCGCATTGCCTGTCAGAGAGGTCTGATGTGAGGTGTTTAGATAAAAGGTGACTTCGGGGTTCTTTCTTGACTTAACGAGATAAGGTAAAGAAACCTAGGTCCACAGGCCCTTCAGCGTGACGCCCGTGGCAAGGCCGAGGGGCCCAGCAGAGATGGGAACAAATATAGAAATGGTATTCCTAACAATCAGTGCCTTTAAGCTTCTGGTAGCTTCTCCAAGCTCTTTCCACCAATAGCCTGTGCTTGTAAAAACAGCCTTGGAGACCCCTGCTATTTGGTGTTGAGTCTGGCTCCAGACAAGGTATGTGGAACGGACGGCCTTTCTCGGATTTCTTTAATGTTCCAACAAAGATTAGCCCTGGCCTGGCACAAACACTTCACGTTGGCATCTCTAACAACCCTTCCCATGCTGTCTTTGGCCGGTGTCTCCCCCGAAAGATAACAGGGAAAGTATGCCTCTGGGGTTTATTTAATATACAACAAAGAAAAACAGACACAGCTAAGGTTGACCGGGGCCCCTACAGTCTTGGGTGACCTGGCCCCTCTCCCACCCCTGCCTCTCTCTTCTGATGCTGGACATGCCCAATTGCTCTACCATTGATTCCAGACCAATTTTAACCAGTCAAAATATGTTACTTTGTAGACCTGACTTGATAGACACCCAAGTGAAACAAACTGATAATTCTCCCTTAGGAACAAGCGATCATTTTTCTCTTAAAAAAAAATTGCACTTGCCATTCTATGTGCTAATGGACAAAAGGGCTGTGTGTTTTTGACTTTGTCTAATAAGCCCGTTTAGCCCAGTCATAATTTTTTTAATTAGAAATCAATACAATATGCATCCCAACCTTCCTCCTGCGCCCCTTCTCACTCTTGAAATTCTGAGGTTTAAAGTCCCATCCACCCAGGGCTTGGTCTCTGAGTGCTCCTGGTTTCTACCCCGGGAAGCTGCAAGAATTCCATTTCAATCCGACCCATTCTTTTCACAACTGAAATGGAGCCTGAGATCACTTGTAGACAACCCTCACCGCCAAGCCTGTGGAGACATCCTCCTCACATTGTCCACGATTATTTTTAAACCCACTCTGCAAAAATGAAACAAAACAAAACAAAACAATAACAGAGCCATGGAGACCGAACTTCTAGAAGCTGCTCTCCCCTATTTCTCTTCCCTGAGAGTGGCATTTTTAAATACGGGTTTATGTCAGACACTAAACAGTCCCCACACAAGAATGCCTATCTCCAAACCTCCTTGGAATCCTGCCCCAAACTGGAGATATTCTTAGCTGCGAGTCTCCTGCCTTGAACTAGGTAGAAAGAAAGGCTGGCGTCTAAAAGGAATAGATGGAATTCTCTAAATAGTTGCTTGATTTTTTTTTTTGAAATGTTCAAATATTTATACGCTATTTACTTTCTGGGTTTTTTTTTTTAACTCAGTGAGGTAGTTAATATTTTGTTATTAGTTAAATTTATCCTGGCTATAGTTCCCCCTTCCCACTCTCTTCCCATTTCCCACCCCTATCCATTCCTCCTCTGTTTCTGTTCGTGTTATTTGATTTTAATGGGAATGAGACCACAGAGGATGCTGGCATATTGCCAGTTAGGAAAGGGCATTTGGAAGGGGGCGTCACGGGCATCTCTGTCTATAGCCCCGTCTCTTTGACCATTGACTCTCAGCCTTTGCTGCAATTTGCCCGTTGGATGGCGAGACCTGAGGAGAGTACACACCACCCGGCACACACCAGGCTTCTCCCACGTTTGTATCTAATCAACGTAGTTGAAACAAAATCAAGTTAGTAGTTAGTATATGATCTTACTATTAACTGATTTCAGTCTAAAATAAGTTCTCTTAGCAGCTAGGTAAGAAAACAAGAGAAAAATATTCCGGGATTTTAACTCAATGGTTTATTTGAACATCTCTAATAGTGTTCTCAGTGCATATTACTCTTAAATCCCGAGGCAACATGTGTGCAGAATGTTGGCTCTTTTCCCAGTTCCCCCACAGATGTCAAGCATTTAGACACAGAAGCGACATGGCAGGACACTGATGCCTCTGGACCTGCACCGTATCATTGCCACGATGTTGCTGTCAGAAGACTCCATTGGTCCATCACCCCTCCCAGGTCCTGTCTGGGCTTGCTTGCACATCCTCCGGCTAGAAACTCCCATGTGTCCCGTGTCACGAGTGGTATCACAGTTGCCTTGGCAACCAAGCCAGCTCTGGTTTCCAAACCTCACTTGCTACATCATAAATTGAAACAGCAGGGTTGACACTTAGTTCCATGGCCGTCATAGAAATGAAGTTCTTGGAATGAGTCTCCTCACAGCTGCCTGCCTTGACAGGGAAACTGAAGGCACCCATCAGAACAAAAGCATGATACGTATTTCACATACGTGCACGCACATACGTGCGCACGCACGCACACACAAAGTAGTCCTCAACTTGGACAAGGGATGTATTTGCTTAATTCATTGTCTGAGATGCTGAGCCACACATATTATTCTCACCATGCCAAAATTCTGTGGTAGCTTTATCTTACGATCAGAACAGAGCTCATAGGACGCCATTACATACGCAATATAAACAGGATGATGAATGATAGAAAACTAAACTTGTGAGAAAAAAAAAGTAATATTCAAAGACTTCTTGGCTTTGCTGGATACCGTTATTTACACTGATTGGAAGTAAGACTTGATCACAGAATAGTCTAGTAACTAAATCAGAATCTCAAAGACAAGATACGCCTGCTTCTCACTTATGTATTCATGCATATTTTTACACAGATTATTTACATATTATTCTAGCCTCCAGGAACCTTTGGTAATACCTTCACATTGAGATGATTCTCACCATGCAGAACAACACGGTCACCTGCTTTGAGTCCTGGGTTTTCTTTTGCAATGTGAGAACATCTTAAACTCAGGAATTTTGCCTCTGTGCTGCTGCGGTCCGATGCGATTCTTTTTCCTGCAAATACAAGGAAAGACTCAACTTGAGAATTACATTTAAGGCGAGCACCCTGCTGCGCGCTGCATCAGAGGTGACTACCTTCAGAAATTCGGTGGCCGCCCGCTTATATTTGTTTCCATTGATATGTAGGAAGAAAAGCTCATTAATGATTTAAGAAGAGGTTTTTCTTTTTGATTCATAGACTTGCTTCTTCCCATTACGTAAACAATAAAGGCAATAAATTAACGCCTCATAAAATCACGAGTTTATTGCTGAGTTTATTTGCAAGAAAGTCTTGACTCCCCGAGCCTAAAGAGTCCTGCTCTCACTTCCCCTGCCTGGCTGTTCTAAAAAGGATCACTCGGCATATTTTAGCCTAGAAGGGAGGTTTGTTTTCCTGCTTGCCAGCTACCACCAAGCACCATATTTGAGCAACTGTATCATACAGCAATTCTTTGACTTCTAGAATGGTAAGTTATACTATAAAAATGGAAGCTCCCAATGTCAAATGTCAGCAGAAGCCTTCCCCTCCCCTTCTTTCCCGCTGTGTGTCACCTATAACATGGGAGGGGCCGAATCCCACGTCTCCTGACCGGCTGAGTCCTCCGCTGACCTCATCCTCTTGCTTTACACCTAGTTCTAAAAGGAATCCAAATTCCTGCCAAGTCAGGGTTTCTCTGTTTGGAAGCAGATAAGGGGACGTGCTTTGGATCTGTGTGCGTGAGCAAGAAGGGCCGACCTCCTTCTTTGTATTTGCTGACGCCCGTGCAGCAAATACTACCAACATCTCCACCGGCTGTTCGCTTTCTCTCATGGGGTCGGACATCTCCGCCTTTGTGTTTTATTCAGGGAGTCAAGGCGGGGGGGGGGGGGGGGGGGGGGGGGGGGGGGGGGGGGGGGGGGGGGGGGGGGGGGGGGGGGGGGGGGGGGGGGGATCTTGGTCATTTCCTTTTATCTTGCAACTATTTCTCACGAGCAGAAATAGTTCAGCATGTGGGAATTCCAGAACAGAACCCCTTTGGACAGCCATCTCTTGGGAAAGTCACTTCATGGGGAACCCCCCCCCCCCGGGCACATCCGCATTCCATGGCGAGGTGTGAAAATGAGCCACGAGGCCGGGGGCAGGGCTGGAATGTGGGGGCTTAGCAGGCTGTCTGCATGACTCATAGATGTGTTTCCTATCCAGCCCCTTTTTTTAAAAAAAAAATATTATTTCAACTGTGACGTGATGGTGTTAGAGAAGAGGGGGAGAGAGGGACCATAACGGAGGGCCAGGGAGTTGCAGGGGAAGGTGAGGCGAGCTTCATCTTGTGGTTGCCTTTCAGGTCTGATGTTGTGGTCCTCTGCTTTTCGATCGCGAACCCCAACTCCCTCAATCATGTGAAAACCATGTGGTATCAAGAAATCAAGCACTTTTGCCCTCGAACGCCTGTCGTCCTGGTCGGCTGCCAGCTTGACCTCCGCTATGCCGACCTGGAAGCTGTCAACCGGGCCAGACGCCCCTTAGCAAGGTAAGCCGAGGACCCCACCTGCAGCTGGTTCCTCAGTGAGGAAGCAGTTTACGGGCAGCTTAGATATTTCAGTGGTCACTGAGACTACACCTATCGGCCGGCCATAGACTTTTGCAAAGTTCGTCAGCCATGTTGTCATGAAGCGAGCGTCCTGATGTCTCCCCACGCTCACCAGGGTCACAATCAAAGGGCTGGCCAATGCTTGGGGGGAATTTCACCGTAAGAACTGGGACGTGTGGAAATGCTTTGGATGAAGGACTGTGTTTGAGTGAAGTCCTATACAAAATGTTAGCCACCCAGGACGGCATCGTTCTTGAAACCATGCCTGATCTAGAATAAAATAAACTAAGGCTCAGAATGATCAGCTGCAGTTGTTGGCCAGCAACCCATCCCAACAGAGATGGGCTTTCATTCCCACGGCCGCGCGTCTAGATTGGTGCTGGTGTTGTTGCTAGCGTTTTTTCTGGCTTCTGGTGTTTGGTGCAGTACTGTAGAGTGAGCCCAAGGCCTTCCACATTCTAGGCAGACCAGACATTCTACCGCTGAGCCATATCCCCGTTCCTCGTTTTACTTTTTATTTAGAGCCAGGCAAGGTCTCACTAAATTTCTAAAGCTGATCAGGAGGTTACTCTGTAGCACAGCTGGGTTTTGAACTTGTGACCCGCCTTCCTCGGCCTCCTGAGCGGCTAAGATTACAGGCCCAGACTGCTAGGACTGGGCCAGTGTCCGGTTTTTAAAACCCATGCACAGCTGTTGGCACACTCCCTTGTAATCCCAGCACTTGAAAAGCAGAGGCAGGAGGATCTCCATGAGTTTGAGGGCAACTTGTAGCAAGTTCAAGGCCAGCCAGAGCTGTACAGTGAGACCCTGGCTCAATAAACAAAACAAAAGCAAACACCTGGAAATCACATGGAGTCTTGCTTGCAAAAAAAGGAAACACAAGGAGTGGAGAGATGGCTCAGCAGCACCGGCTGCTCTTCCAAAGGTCCTGAGTTCAAGTCCCAGCAACCACATGCTGGCTCACAACTGTCTCTAGTGGGATCTGATGCCCCCTTCTGGCATTAAGTTGTCCATGCAGATAAAGCACACATATGCATAAAATAAATACCTAAAATCTTTTTTAAAAAGAAAGCAAACAAGACATCTTAGATGTGTCTAATCCTTATGTTAACAAAGTATCAAAACTTTTTTTTAATTAGGGTGTTTTTTAGTACATGCACGGTGTGGATACCAGTTTCAGAAAGAAATGAGAATTTTTAAAAAACCTGTGCTCTCAGAAGTTATTCTTGTATAAAACAATTTTGTCTGTTTCACACCCATATTCTCTGCTGAAGAACAAAATTCCCCCAAAGCTCTGATAGCAATGCCTTGCTTCAATATTTACCTAGCTGGCTTACACAAGACTTCTCCGGTCCCCCCTTTTTATGTTATTGCAGTGACGATATAAGAGGAGACAGTTTGTGGTGCTCCCCATACATCCTGGAGGAAACTGTTGAGAGCATCTCCTGTTCCGTCTCCACAGTCCCTCTGTTCCTACATGCCTAGACTAGAAATGGAATGTTCAGAATCACCTGGGGGTGGGGGTGGGTGGCTGAGTGGAGAGGGTGGCAGAACAGGCCAACAGCAGATAGGACCATCCCTTACGTAGAGCGACTTGGAGTGTTTATGAAGTAGGGCATTAGAGCTGAACTTTGGGTTAATCAATTAGCAAATTTCAAGTCAGCCCCAAGGACAAAGATCATACAAGGCCCAAGGGAAGAGGCTTAAAGTCGAACCTTTTTCCCTGGATCTTTCCATCCTTGTCAGCACCCTGAGGTGTGACCTCCCTCCCTCTCTCCCTTTCTCCCCCCCTCCTTCTCTCCCTCTCTCTTTCTCTTCCTCCCTCCCTCCCTCCCTCCCTCCCTCCCTCCCTTCCTCCCTCCAGGTCTTCAGATCCAAATTCCATCCAGTTTTATCATTGTTCTCCTGGACCAGGGCCTGGGAAGCGTATGACTTTTGGTGTCAGAGGCAAAGTATTTAAGATCAACTTCTAGGAGCATTTTTTTTTTCAGAATCCACTGTGTGTTTCTTGAAGACTTGTAGCAAATCGCATCTTGTCGGTTCTGGAATCTTTCCCTGGCTATGTCACAAGCCCAGCACTGCACTGCTTATATTGGCCTTCCTGGGTTTGATTAAATTGTAAATGAGTTTTGTGTGCCAGACCAAAAGGGTGTGGGCTTTGTTCCACCAGCTTTGTAAAAACAGGAGAAACTGACACAGAGTTGCAGGCTCGGCCTTACCCATGCGATTTTAGTGCTTTTTTTTTTTTTCAGTGATGGAACTCTGAGCTTCAAGTGCGAGTTCTGAAGAGAGGCTGCCTTAGTCAGAGCCGTTGCTGTCAAGAGACACCATGGCCACAGCAACTCTGATAAAGAACACATTTTTTAAAAATATTTTTTATGGTTTATTTAACTTTATTTTATGTGCATTGGTGTGAAGGTGTCAGATCCCCTGCAACTGGATCTTCAGACAGTTGTGAGCTGCCATGTGGGTGCTGGGAATTGAACCCGGGTCCTCTGGAAGAGCAGTCAGTGCTCTTAACCACTGAGCCATTTCTCCAGCCCCTAAAGAACACATTTAATTGGGGTGATTTGCTTGCAATTTTCAGAGGTTCAGTCCATTATCGTCATGGCAGAGAGTTTGATGGTGTTCAGGGAGCATGGTGGCGTGCAGGCAGATGTGGTGTTGCCGACATCTTGGCTTGCAGGGAACAGGAAGGCGACTCAGATGCGGAGAGGTATCCCAAGCATAGGAAACCTAGAAGCCCGCCCCCACAGTGACACACTTCCTCCAACAAGGCCACACCCACTCCAACGAAACCACACCTCCTAACAGTGCCGCTCCCTATGAGATTATGGGGGGCCAATTACCTTCAAAGTACCACAGAGGCCAACTAAGAGACTAGTGTACCAGCCCAAAGAAAAGATCCGTGAGGGCCTGATGGAAAGAGGGGGGGGACTACATGAAAGAGGATTCCTGGATCCAATAGTAGGTTCTAGACGCACCGGCGCCGTTGTCAGACCGATTGAGCTTCCTGCCTCTGTTTCTTCTTGCCCCAGGGTGAGAGCAGAACTTTAGAGAACTCTCAGACGGTGTAAGCGGATACATTATGAAGTTCTAAAACTGAAACACTGCAGCGGAGATGATCATGGCAGCAATACCTTTTATCAAGCACCAAGAACAATGCTAGGCATTTTTATTATCTCATTTAAACCTTTGCTTTAAGGGCCCGTGCTCTCCAAAGATGGAAAACTAAGGCTTCAAGAGGTTAAACATCTTGCTCAAGACCACATAGATAGCAAAGGCCAATCCTTTTGTTATCTCAGTTACTGCTAACACCATAAGCTTTTTCTGCAGTAATAAATCCTTTATCTTGGAGTATCCATTGACTATGAGTTTTTGGGACCCTTACAGAATTTTAAATGTAAAAATTTAAGAAGCGAATGGGTTAATTGTCTGATTCAACTAGGAATCTAGAAATTTAGACACTATGCACCTCTTCCTTTTTTTCCTTTTAAAAAAAAAGGTTGATTAAATGCGTTTTCTCTTAATTCTCTTATTTCAGGCCCATAAAGAGAGGTGATATTTTACCCCCAGAGAAAGGCCGAGAGGTGGCGAAGGAACTCGGCATCCCTTACTACGAGACCAGCGTGTTTGACCAGTTTGGCATCAAGGACGTGTTCGACAACGCCATCCGCGCAGCCCTCATCTCCCGCCGGCACCTGCAGTTCTGGAAATCCCACTTGAAAAAAGTCCAGAAGCCTCTGCTTCAGGCGCCCTTCCTACCTCCGAAAGCCCCTCCCCCGGTCATCAAGGTCCCTGAGTGTCCGTCCACGGGGACCAGCGATGCCGCCTGTTTACTGGACAACCCTCTGTGCGCCGACGTCCTCTTCCTTCTCCAGGGTCAGGAGCACATCTTCGCGCACCGCATTTACCTCGCTACCTCTTCTTCCAAATTCTACGACCTTTTTGTAATGGAGTGTGAGGAATCCCCTGGCTGGGGTGGAGGAGCTGGCGAAGAGGGGCCATGCAGGGATTGTCAGGGGCGGGTGCAAAGCATGAGCCCAGCCGAGGAAGGGGGAAAAAGTCCCCAGAGGACCCCTCCGGCTGGCCCAGGGGCCTCTTCAGGCCAGGACCTGTTGGAGAGTCTGACTTTGCAGACCGAAGCCTCGGGTTCTGAGGCACAGGCCCTGTCCGGCTGGAGCAAGGGGTTTGTCAGCATGCACAGGGAGATGCGGGTCAACCCCATTTCGAAGCGGGTAGGCCCAGTGACCGTGGTCAGGCTGGACTCGTCGATGCAGTCAGGGCCTTTCCGGACCCTGCTGCGATTCCTCTACACGGGGCAGCTAGATGAGAAGGAGAAAGATTTGCTGGGACTGGCTCAGATGGCCGAGATCCTGGAGATGTTCGACCTGAGGATGATGGTGGAGAATATCATGAACAAGGAAGCCTTTATGAACCAGGAGATCACGAAAGCCTTCCACTTCAGGAAAGCCAACCGGATCAAAGAGTGTCTCAGCAAGGGCACCTTCTCAGGTGAGCCATCGAGGCCTTTGTGCCAGGTGGGGGTGGGGGTCATAAATGCTAGCTAGACAGCATGAGACCGAATAAAGTTAACAGAATAAAGATAATTAACAAAGTTAACCCTGATCAGGCCGAAGAGGTAGTCCTTCTACCTTACAGATGTTGAGAAGCAAGGGCCCCCGAGAGGCCAGGTCACTTTGTCAGCTAAGTGGCAGCAGGGAGGACAAGAACCCAAGCCTTGCCACGACAGAGACCTAGTCCCTCAACCTCCAGCACTCAGGGTAGATCAGGTGACTCTTAGCCTCTCTCCAGGGGCTTGACACTTGAACTTCCTGGCTCAGGGATCTGTTCTCTGACCAGTGCCCATGGTTTCATTCTTCTCCATTGTCCCTGCAACATTGATCTCTGGTCATAAGGTCACTGAAGCCCCGGGGGAAATTACCACCGCCATCACCACTACCACCACCACCCCCGCAACTCCCCTGGTCTGTGCCCCTGTACTCCGGAGTCCTGATCTTTCTTCTTTCATCTTGACAAACTAATGACACACACAGCCGTTGGCGTCCTTCCAAGAGCAAACTCCCTAGAGACTGCATCCGGTCTGTTTTACTGGCCTTTGCTTTGTTCTGTCTGTGGTACATGTATACTATTTTTATTCTAGAATCTTTGTCTCGGGACGTGGGTGTGGGGGGGAGTGGAAGCGGACTTCACTGCACAAGTTGACTTCCTGAGCTCTGTTTACCGGGCTACCTCTATTTTCGTCTCTGTCTCCCATAATCCCTGCCACGGCACTACGCATTCACGTTCCGTGACCCGACACTGAGTCACTCTATTCATTTTAAAGCAAGGAGTGGGTAACATTTACTACAAACATTGGTTGCCATGGTGCGGAAGCAGCTCTGTGCGCGTTACTGAAAAGAATGTGTTGCAAATATGCGCTCCATTAACTGGTAGGCATGAAAGCTGACTAAATCCCTCTCTAACTGCCCAGGTGAGCCAAGCAAAAATGGGGGTCCACGTGGGACTCCTTTACGAAAGAGAGGCCCTGGCATCTTCAGGGGTGACTGAGACATCTGAGGTAGATAATGGGTGACATTGGGACATTGTTCCATTTTCTTAGCTGCAACCAGCTAAGATGTGTTCTTAAGAATTTCATGATAAAGAAATTGGAAATGAAGTGTTAGTACACACACACACACACACAGACACACACATATATGTGTGTGTGTGTGTGTNATATGTGTTTTGCCTACAAGTGCATGTGTGTGTGTGTGTGTGTGTGTGTGTAGTATATGGAGAGAGAGAAAGAGAGAGAGAGAGAGAGAGGAAGGGAGGATAGGTATGTAGGGCACTTGAGGTTAAACAGTAACAAGCAATAGATGAACCAATCTTGTATGTGCTGAACATCCATCCCCAGAACCTGGAAAATCCAAGACCCAAAATGCTCCAATTTCCAACTTTTTGAGTGTCAGCGTGTGAAAACTTCATGCCTGTCTTGACAGGACAGAATTAAAGTAACAACATTTATCCCAGTCACTGGTCACGGTGGTCCTGAAGCAATCGTGAATTTTAGTTCATTTGAAAGGTTATCTTACAAAGGTACAGCAACTTCAACAATGAACCATGTTGATTGAAATCACTTACAGGCTGTGTATACAAGGTATCTGAAACATCTATGAATTTCATGTTTAAAATTCACCTTTCAGCACCAGGATCGTCATTATGTATGTGTAAATGTGTCAACCTCTGTGCAAATCCCAACTCTAAAACACAAAAAGATCACCCTCTCCTTTCTGCTACTTCCTGACCCTGAGAATTCGTCAGGGTTGATTCTGTGGGCAATTTTTCAAGGTACCCTCCTTGATGTTGGAGCTGGATGTTTAGGAAGTACGGATTGGAGCAGGATCTGTAGACCTGGGAGTCGCGAGCAAGAGATACAGTTTGATGGATATATACGGAGAAGAAGGCTGGGGTGAAACCCCTCGCAAAAGTGGTTCACAGCTTTGTTTCCTCGATCCTTGGCAGATGTGACGTTTACCTTGGATGATGGAGCCATCCGTGCCCACAAGCCACTATTGATCTGTAGCTGCGAGTGGATGGCCGCCATGTTCGGGGGGTCCTTTGTGGAAAGCGCCAACAGTGAGGTACGTGCCTCGGAAGCCCAGAATGTGGAAGCAGCCAGAAGCTTCCCTTCTAACAGCTCCGCGAAATAGTCCCTCAGGCTGTGCTTCAGGGTGAAGTCATACTTGCTGTGTGGGGAGCAGGAGGCTGTTGGTCAGTATAGAGTGAGATCAGGAGGTGCTTCGGATGCAGGCTCACACTTGAGGAGTCATGACTGGCCATACTTCCTTTACAAACATCAACAAGACAGCCAGGTACCATCAAAATCAAGTACAAGAGCCTGTCTTCTGTGGGGGAAGTAAAAAGATCCTCAGTCAATGGAGAGCCAGCACTGTCCTTAATCAGACAGGAGACCTTGCCCTACCCAGTCGCTAGGCTGGGGGAAATGCCATTGGAGGCTCAGCCCCAATTTTCCCACCTTGCTGGGGGGAGGAGGCTAAGAAAATGAGAGGTGGTTGAATGCTCGCTGCTCTGGAACGCTTTTCAAAGAGTGTGGGTCCAGCAGAAGCAGAAGGGTCCTACCCTACGGAAGAAAAGACTTAGAATGTCTTAGGCAGTGTCTCAAAGATGCTGTCTTTATCTTCGTACAAAATCGCCGGGGGAAAAAAAAGAAAATCCATTCAAGTATTTCTAACTAAGTATAGGTGGAGCAAGCACTTCTGTTGAGTTTTGCAATATTTCCTTAACATCTTTTTTTTCTCCTTTTTCTAAAAAATAACACGGGGACACCCCATCAAGTTTACTGTCCTTGGGGGCTAGCGTTGCTTAGCTCAGCATCTCTCCCAACTGTCAAAAGAAATACTGAAAACAAAGGGTAACTTTTCCAAAGGGGTGCTCCCAGGGTGCAGCGGAGCTCTCCCACGGTGCCCCGGGAGTCTGCATCGCATCTCCAAGTAGGGAAACAGAATCCTAGAATCACAAGCCAGGAATGGCTGGGACTGAGAAGGTCATTGGGCCATCCCCCTGCTTCCAGAAAGAAACACAGCTGCTGCCTAACCAGACCCCAGAAACAATCCCTGCCCTTTGGGGTGGGGGGAAGACTTTAGAATTATCCCAGCGGTCTCTTCTGGCATCCTGAGGAAATCAGGAAGTTCTTTGATTTGCTAAGTCTCCCTCCAGTGTGCTCAAAGGGATTGAGAGTTTAAAGGGAGGCTTCTCCGTGCTAGGGAGCTACACAGAAAAGCCACCCCTCCTCGCCCCGCCCCCGCAATCCAAAACATAACTCTTCACCCCCAGGCTGGATGGCCTGGAACAAGTGACTTCTGCCTTCCGAGTCTCCCTCAGTAAAAAAGTCAGTCATGACCCGGATGTAGTCGTAAGGTGTGAGCGTCTGTATCTATGAAGTAATTCCTGAGTCCAGCCTAGCCACCACAGATTGGTTGATGGGGATGCGGATGGGAGTCTTGCCCTCTAACAATAACGATCGGGGTAGTTCCCCCTCCATATGCCCTCCCACGGTTGGCCTTTTCTGGTGTGTGTCCCTATCTGTCCAGCCCCACCACGCCCGCTGTTGGTGTCTTTACGTGAGAGGAGCCTATGATCAAGGTCAGGACCCCCAGCTCAGAGCAACAGTGTCAGCCCTGACCCAAGGGACGCTAATCCCCTTTATCCCTTCACAGAAGGGACCTCTAATCTCTCCAGATTAACATGTGCAGCAGAGGTAACCAAAAACAAAACCTAGCCGTGCATGGGTGAGCACACACACCTTATGTGGCGATGACTGGCCCGCGGGATGTGGCCACTGGTTCAACGGGGTTCTGAAAGGAACCTGGGTCCTAGCCCTCCCCTCCTCTCTGAGGACTGAAGCTAAAACTAATGCGGGCAGAGATTGCAGCCACTGGGGATTTTAAAAAAAAAAGAAAGAAAGAAAGAAAGAAAGAAAGAAAGAAAGAAAGAAAGAAAGAAAGAAAAGAAAAAAAAAAGACCATTAACCAAATCACCAAAATTTCATGAGCTCTAGCAATGCCATCCACTGGTGACATAACCACTTCCTGTCCCTTCTCTCTGTTTCTAAGAGAGACCGTAAGAGGTGCTCCTGAACTTTTATCTCAGTGTGGTTGTGACCTGAGGCCAGTGGCCAGCCTTCTCTTAAATCTGCTTCCTCGGCTACTAAATGAGAATGACAGGTGAACGTTCTTGCGAGGGCGAACTAAGCATAGACAGGTGTGTGCCGTGCCTGGAGCAGATAGGTAATACCCAGCAAACGGTGTCACCCCATTAAATTCTCTCGTCCCATAACAACTCTAGATTAAGAAACTGACAGCCCCTGGGTGGTGGTGGTACACACCCATGCAATCCCAGCATTTGGGTTGCAGAAGTGGGCAGATCTCTGAGTTCAAGATCAGCCTGGTCTACATAGCAAGTTCCAGGACAGCCAGGGCTACACAGAGAAACCGCATTTTGAAAAAGGAAGGAAGGAAGGAAGGAAGGAAGGAAGGAAGGAAGGAAGGAAGGAAGGAAGGAAGGAAGGAAGGAAGGAAGGAAGGAACACCAGAAGCAAATAAAGAAGCTGCGAGCCCGTTTTCTAATTTAAGACAGGGAGGTGGCAGCCGTCACAGATAGAAGTGAGCCTCGTGAAATGGTCACTAAATCCTCCCTCCAGGAAGAACTTTGCTCTTTCCTTATTCTTGGAATTAGCCTTTCTAGGTCATCTTTTTAAAGTTGTTAATTTTTTGTTGACCTTTTTGTGATTTATTTTTATTTTTTGTGTATGGGTGCTTTGCCTGCATGTGATGTCCAGCTGTGTCCAGTGCCCAAGGAGGTCAGCAGAGGACGTCAGGTCCCCTGGAACTGGACTTACAATTGGTGTCCTTTGCAAGAGCAGCCGGTTCTCTTGACCACCGATCGGTCTTTCTAGCCCTTCTCAGTCATCTTTCAAGTCTGTTTGGTCTTGGGGAACTCAGACGTAGCCCCTGAAATTCAGCCCTTATTTTTTCCAGGGTACAAAAAGGACCTCTACACACATATGTCTAGGAAAGAGGACAGTGAACCATGAACGTTAGATTAAATTTTACCATTTAATATAGAAGAGGACATTTCTATTTTGCCTTTTTTTTTCCCCTTCATTACTTTTTAAAGTACCAGTAGGTCTCGTTCCTTCCTACTGAGGTACTCAGCAAGCGGTTTACTTCAGATGCTTGCCAGGATATGGCCCGCAGTGGGCTAGCTCTAGAATACTCGCTCACCCTGTGTGAGACTGGCTCTAATTACAGGCCTAATGGTCCACGCTAATCTTCACAATGACCATGTTATACCAGCTAAAGAGGAATGCAGGCACTGGTGGTGGTGGTAGTGTTCTCCTCTTTGGGTCACTCCGAGTGTTTTCTGGGGTCGCTTTGAAGAAATAGGTTTTGCGGATGTCATGCTCCGTCTCTTGTGGCGCTCTGCCCTTGGATTATTGTTCTCAAGGGCTGCAAGTAGATCCCCCCCCCCCATTGTTAGATGGTGAACTATAAGCGTGGACATCACAGAAACAGGATTTGGGTTTTGTTTTGCTTTATAAAAAGCCATCAGCACTGAGAAGGAAATGCATATTATGAATGTGTTTTGTGTTTCTCCTCATGTGTCGATTACCCCTAAAGGGTCCCTAAGATGATCTGCCAAAATGAGTCATCCCTTCAAAGGTGTTGACGTCATCTTAGCGAAAGGGAAGCAGCTGGCCTCTGGCGATTACACACAGCAGAGCCCTTTGAGGACCTCTGGGAGCCTGGGCCGCGCTCACTCGACTCTCATCTCCTGTTCCCAGAAACCGCCCCTTGTCACATCTGTGTTTCTGATGCCCATTTTACCTTTGCTTGAGCAGACTGGCAAGCGCTCTAAGCACACAGAGCCAAGGGAATCTGAGCGGTTTCAAAACCCAGCCTCAGTGAAGAAGTAACATTGGCAAGCATTCTGCATTCTTCCTGAGTCACAGATGGGGAATCTGAGAGTCAGAGAGAGTGGGTGACTTACTGAGGGCCACACAGGACTGATTGGTGTGCCCCTGGGCTGTGTTTTGGCATACCTCTGGGCCAGCCCACACACTCTTTCCCTGTCCCCTAAAGACACCCTGCACACCTCCATTTCTGAAAGAGCAGATCCCCATAGCTGAGACAGCACACACTCTCTGCCCTGATGTCTGAGATCATCGTTCTTAACGTTTTATAAAACATGGGTGCTTTTACTATACAAATATGAAAGTTGTGCCCCTTAGCATTAAAGTACGCAAAAAGGGCCATCTACCTAAAAAATTTCCATGAGTCCAAACACCATTCTAGAGAAAAAAAAAATTTCACCATATTTTTACATACATAGAGGAGCCTATGGCTTCTGTCAGCTTATTGTTAGTACTATATAAACGCATATGCCCTTAAACATAGACGCGTGTGCAAGCAAACACGAAAGCATGCCCAAGGTCAGATGCACAGTGGAAGAAATTATTCCTGCGTGGCACAGCTAGGTGAAGGGAATGCGCAGCTCTGAGCCATCATTGGCATGTCACAGATGAGCCAGCGTGTGTTGTTACAGTCTGTCCTGGAAACCAGAGGGACAGGAGAGGTGGAGGAGCCAGCAGCGGCAAGCGACAGTCTTAGCTTGGGGCTATTTCAAGATCCTAATGTCAGTTTTGACTCCTCGCCTTCTGTCATCACAGAGGTTATACTGGGGACTGGAAACGATGGGCAGTAGTAACAAGCCAGGTGTTTATTTACCAAATCATCATTGCTTTTGATACCTGGGTCTGAGAGCAGGGGATAAGCCTGCTTAATATTTCTCCAAGCTTGTTCGGAGCCTTCCTCCATGACATGTGCGGAAATAACTCTACCTGGAAGTAGATTCTGCCTCCGATGTGGCCGGTGACTACCCAGGAGTATAACATCAAAAATGGCAATAGTTTTACTCTGGGAAGGTCGTCCATGAGCCCACGTAGAATGTGAAGGAAATACATGCATGCATGTTCAGGTGCATTTGCAACAGGCTCTCTTTATGTGTGTTTATACATGAGCGGCACAGATATAGTCATGTATCCATAAAGACGGAACCATACGTAATACATACATGCATACATAAAGATACACACACACACACACACACACACACACACATATATATATATGGGGAGGTGTATTTTTATATGCTGTCTTCTGTTTTGTTAAGCATCAGAGTAAGAAGTCTATAATGATTCATCCTTTCAAATTAGAACTGTAGTTCCCAGAACTACTTGTGAGAGCCAAGGCTTTATTGCTCTGCAACCCAACGCACTGGCATAAGGAGACCCCAGGCTACACAACTTCAGAATTGCGCTCCCTAGGTTTAAATCCCAGTCATGGCTGACTAACCCTGCAACCTTGGGCATGAAACTTAGCCTCCTTGACTGCCGTGTCCTTGTCCATAAAACAGCAAAATTAATAGTCTTTTCTTCCGAGGACAGATGTAAGAATCATATTAGATGGTGTGTCCAGAAAGCTGGGCATGGAATCTTCTATTAAAGCGACATTCCAGTCCAAAAAACAAAGGGCGTCATTCTGTACCCTGTCAGTCCCCACCCTGTAGAGTGTATGAGTTGGGGTTTTATTGCTGTGCTGAGACACCATGACCACAGTGCTTCTTATGGAGGAAAACATTTAATTGGGGGTAGCTGACGGTTCAGAGGTTCAGTCCATTATTGTCATGGCGGGAAGTATGGTGGTCCACAGGCAGACGTGCTGGAGAGATAGTTGAGAGTTTCACATCTTGATTGGCAGGCAGCAGGAAGAGCAGGTGAGCCACTAGGCAGACTTGAGCTTCTGAAGCCTCAGTGCCCACCCCCAGTGACACACTTCCTCCAAACGCTAACAAGGCCACACCTCCTAATAGTGCCACTCCTTATGAGCCCCTGGGAGCCCTTTTCATTCAAATCACCCCACGGAGTTAGTGAAGATCTGAAACACAATGTGTGACCCCACTGATTTGTGTCCCCCTCTTCCACACAGGACGGAGGCCTCAGGTCATTCCCTGGCCTCTTAGAAAGTATAAAGTGTTATAAACAAAAGCTCCAGACACATGGGACAAGAGGTTGTGGGCATCCTGAAGGGGATCATGCCCTGCATCCAACCCAAACCGTGTCTCCAGGTGTACCAGGCAGGAGTTCTTTGGCTACTCTACTCTGCAGAGACCCAGTGATATAGCTGTAGTTCTGGCCCGTGTGCTTGTGGAAGAGAATACTGAAATATAGACACCATGCTGACAGACACTGAGGGGCCATCAGAATGCAGTGTGTCCCTGTACCGCTAGTGTGGTCATGGCCACCTGAGAGAGGGGATCCGTCATGTCTGTAGCAGTCCAGTTAACAGCTCCTAGTACATGTCACATGCCGAAAGATTTCTCGCTCCACAACGGAGTATCTTCAGGTTCTTGGCAGGAAGGGCCCATAATGTCATAACACATTTACGACCCATTTGTCTGATTTGTAGGCCCAAATAGCCATTTAAAACATGCCACACCAGGCTCTGTCAGGTAGCAACGCTCTCTCTTGCACCTACAAATCAAACCGGTAGGTTTACAGCCATAAATACCAAAAGGCCCTCTCAGCACAGCCTTGGAGCCAATCGGGTCACGTGGTCTGGATGCTTATCAGCCCCTAGCATGCAGCAGGTGAGCAGTCCCTGGTTTCTGCAGGCGCACTGAACCTTCTGTACACTGTTGCAGGTGCATCTCCCCAGTATAAACAAGACGTCAATGCAGGCGGTATTGGAATACCTCTACACCAAGCAGTTGTCGCCCAACTTGGACCTGGACCCCCTGGAGTTAATTGCCTTGGCAAACAGATTTTGCCTGCCACACTTGGTTGCACTCGTAGGTAAGGCTGGTGACTTGGTGTCTGGTAGCCATGTTGATCAAAAAAAAAAAAAATAGCACTTAAACAAATACAAGATTGCCAAGGTTCAGACTCTAATTTCTATCTTTCGGAACTGAACAGTCCTGGGTGAGGGCGAGGGGCGGGGAGAAGCCAGCCCAGTCTATCAGTCAGCCTAATTTGATGCAAGGAGTATCTCCGAAACCACTCTCTGATAGGCCCCGTTAGTTTCTTTGGTTTTGTAAATGTACAAGGTGGGTACCTGGCTTTGGAGGCACACGCTGAATCTTATGTGGACCACAAAATTTGAAATCAAGCCAGCGGGTCAGCCTTATTCCATGGCACGGTGCTGCGCACAGGTGTAGCCTTTGAGGAAGGAACATTTAACGGAGAGGTAGAGAACAGAGGATCCGAAGTCATCTCCCCCAGGCTCCACACCCTGGTCCCTTTGCTTCCCGGCTAAGTGACTTGTCCTTTGTGAGACTGGAGCTCTGTGTCTCAGTCTTCTCTCGCTTAAAAATGGGTCCGTGAGCTGCCACCAAGCTGTGAGGATCAGGTGTGGCGAATACATGAAGTCCTTAGAACATGGGTTGGACCATGGGAAGCATGTGTTTGGTTTTAAGCAATGTTTCTTTTTTTCTATTATTATTATTATTACTATTATTATTATTATTATTATTTTCTGAGACAGGTTTCTCTGTGTATAGCCCTGGCAATCCTAGAACTCGCTCTGTAGACCAGGCTGGCCTTGAACTCACAGAGCACTGGCTGTCTCTGCCCCACCAAGTGCTGGGATTAAAGGCGTGTGCTACCACCACCTAGTTTTTTTTTTTTTTTCTTTTTCTTAAAGCTATTTTTGAAAATGCTCTGACACTGTCAAGTTCATTTCGGGAGGGGGAGAAAAGGCTTAACTTCAGAAGTCTTTTCTGTAACTTCTACATTTGTTCAGTGGGTAAGCTGAAACAGGTCTGGGTGGAATATATGCATTTAAATCCCTTATTTTAAAATGTTAAGCCTTGTGTGGCCTTCCCTAAAGGTGGGAGTTAGCAGTCCGGGTGCTTAGCCTGCTACTTGCCCGAGAACTAATTCCAGTGAAAGCAGAGACACACTGTCATTTACTGGCCTTCCTCGAGCCCTGGGAGAACTGTCTCTGCCCATGAGGCTTTCCACCAAAACTTTCCGAACAACTGAGTCATAAAATGAGCGAAGAACAAGCCAAACTGTGCACTATGTACTACACCCTCTAGCAATGACTTCCGTGACTTCTCTGCCCTCTGATACACAAATTACCTGGAAATAGAGTTCTCTTTTCTTCTTGCTTCTTCCCCAATTTAAAAGAAAGAATTTACGCCCAGGCATGATGGAGCACACCTTTCTTTAGTCCCAGCGCTCAGGAGGCAGGGGCAGGTGAATCTACTTGAGTTCAAGGCCAGAGTGGCCTACCAAGCAAGCTCCAGGACTGCCTGGGCTACCAAGAGAAAGCCTGTCTAGGAAAAAAAAAAAAAAGAAAGAAAGAAAAAGAAAAAAGAAAGAGAATAAGAAAAAAAAAAAAGTCATTTCCCCAATCTGCTAAAGCCGTAGATGCAAATGAGTATATGACCTTTCACCCATTAGTTTCGGGGAGCTGTAATGAGAATTCCCTTTTCAAAAACGTTGAGTTCCAAGCCCAGGTGACCATCCGCAGATTATACGCAAGTCCTTTGAAGATAAATTTGATTTCGTTTTTCATAGACCAAAGTCACTTGGAACCAAATCTGCTGAATCTGGTCTGTGTTCTCTATCAGTATAGTCGTGTTTTGACTTAAAGATTAAATCTGACACCGAGAACACGGGGCTGATTTCTACATGAAAGATTTTTTTTTTTTTTTTAAGTGACCCTCAGAAAGCTTGTGTGGGAACTCACTCCAGTCCTCTTGCATGACGTAATAAAATCCTGCTGGCACTGATCCGCACACCTTCCCAGCATGGCCCTTGGGTTGCCTACGGCATTCGGTGGACAGTCTGATTAAAATGTGGGTTGAGACCCCCTTGGCAAACCTCCACCTCCAAATATATTTCCTTTACAATTCATAACAGCAGCAGAATTACAGTCATGGGGAAACAACGAAAACAATTTCAGGGACGGGTCTATTGCAGTTCAACATGGCAGAGCAGGCAGGACAGCAGGGGTAGCCAGCCAGCCAGCTGGGCACGCTGCACCAGCAGCCCAGATACAGGGAGGGATGGTAGGGAATCTGTTTTTCTCATTTTCATTCAGTCTGGGCACTCAGCCCATAGGACGGCACTACCACACTCAGGGCGGGTCCTCCTCCCCAGACCTTCCCAAACCCATCCTGAGAGACACACCCAGGGGAGCGTTTCCATGGTGAGCCCAGATGCTGTCGAGGTGACAGTCACGATTAACCGTCACACTGGCTGTTACTTTGAGAGCCCAGACGACTTCTCGGGGGAAATTTAGCTCTAAATCGTTCTGTAAATCTGTCCAGCTGAGGAGGGCTGGATCAAAGGGAGCACCCACTTGTGCAAACAAGTGTGTGGCTCAAGACCACAGAGCCAGGTAGGAGGCGGGCATGCTTGGACAGGATAGACACACCTCAGACAGTGCGGGGTCAGTCCCAGGCTGCTGTAGCATGAAATTCCTGGTATCTCAGTGAATTATTAAAATTACATTAACATCAAGCTACAGTCTCTTAAGTACAAAACAGCATTACCGCTAAACAATGGAGAAACTTTAACCAAAATAAATAAAGATTGCTTTAAAAAGAAAAGAAAATAAAAATAAGCCAACCCACCCTCTCTCTTTGACTTTGCTGAAATATTGGAGTGTGATTTGGGATTGTAAGCAAAAAAAAAAAAAAAAAAAAAAAAAAACACCCTATTCCCTCTTCCTTAAGCTGAACAAAAACATCATACACCCAGGTTAGCCTGGGGCTGGAAACTACCCAAACAGAGGTGAGAAACAGTCACCCCAGCCTCAGAGCCACAATGTATACTCTAACAGCAGGAGCTGGGCACAGGGCAACAACAGACTCAGCCCTCTCCAACTGGAGTCTTATTACTTAGGACCAATGTTCTTCCCCATCTTTATATTCCAAGAGATGGAACTTGGGGTGACCTGTTTGTAACTATTGAGGCCAACATATATGCCTTCACATTTATGTTTTTCAGTGATGTTTCATGTAGTAGCCCAGGCTGGCCTCAAACTGCCTGTGTAGTTGAGGAAAACCTTTACTTTCTGATTTTCCTGCATCTCACAAACGACGGGATTACAGGTGTGGGCCACCACAGCTGGTCTACACAGTGCTGGGGATCAAATGCAAGTCTTCAGGCGTTCTAGGCAAGCGCTCTACCAAATCACCTCCATCATCAGTTTTTAATTCCCCAAGTAGACATGGTCCTCTATCATTCAGTCTTTGCTGTCCAAAGATAGCGAGCCTTGAAGATATACTCAAAGAGGACTGTGTCTGGACTTAGAGGATCCCATGACCATGCTAGACTTGAACCACACTGTCTAGTAGGAGCATCTGCCAGCAATGGATCTCTTCTGTGTCTGTACATTCCAAGAGGGTAGGCCTGTATGACTATTGAGTATTTAACAGGGCTGGTGTGGCCAATGAGCTAAGAATTAATTCTCCAAGTTGAAAGAGTCACATGTAGCCCGTGGTTCTCATCCCAGGTGGGGTCATGGAGGTCTACAGAATTCTGACTAGTCTAGAAGCGCAGAGGCCCTAGAGACATGGATGCCTGGGTTGGGTACTGATAAACCACCCGAGTCAGCCCGGGACTCATTTCCAGCATCTGCCCAGAACTGTGTCCACCATCTCCTCATTTCTCAAGTGGTCCTAGACCAGCCCCTCCAGGCCAAACGGTTTAACCCTGTCCTGCTCTCTCTTTCCCAGAGCAGCACGCCGTCCAGGAGCTCACAAAGGCTGCCATGAGTGGAGTGGGCATCGATGGTGAAGTGCTCTCTTACTTGGAATTGGCACAGGTAGGTCTGTGGGCCCTTATCTCCCATCCCTGGTGTGTGTCCCACAAGCCCACTTTAACACTGATAAAAACATACCACTGTCCCATCCATCTAAATACAGACGTCACCGAGGTGTGCTTTTACACTGGAAAGAGCAAAGAGTATTTAGAGTTTGGTCAGCATCCCGCCTGCCGGGCTGCCTTTGAAACAAGGACCCCAAGGACCCCTTCCTCCATACCAGTTTGCCCTCCTGAGGCAGTGGTTTCATATCTGAGAGAATCACTGGCTTAGGGGGAAATGGTGCCTCTCTTCCTTCCTTGAGTTCTTGGAGAAGTAGTTGGCCAAGACTGGTTTCTAGAACATTCCATAAAGCTCTGCAAGCCCCCCTGCCAATGAACGGTTCACTGAAGTTTCCCAGAGTTTTCTAAGATCAGTTTTGTTAGTATCGGTGTCCATGAGCCCCACACAAACATCCATGTGTGCATGTAGTAGACACACACACCTCTTCCAGATCCAAGCAAAGGTCGGGTAAGATCTGACTAAAGGTTTAGGCACAAAGATAAACTCTGCCTCAGTTTCCTTCTCCATAAGACAGGAAGATGGCAACCCTTGACTTCCTAAGATTGATAATCAAGAGGAAAAGGGTGTTCAAGAAGAAGCCCTGAAGATGGAAGTTCTCTTCCACTGCAGAATATGCCGGCAGAATGATCTGGTTTCAGCATAAACTTAACAACAGTAGTTTACACTCTGGAGGCAGGGCATGAAAACTCAGTTCTAAACTTGTTTTTTGGTTTTTGTTTTTTTTTTTCCTTCTGCCTGTGGAGTTTGGCTTCCTTTGTTCTCTCTCAGTAAGGACAGTGCTAACCAAACCTTAGGTCAGGCAATTTAAGTGGCTGTTGCCCAATCACAGGAGAGGAGGTGACCTCAGGAAGAGGACAGTGGAACTATGGCAGGTGTTGCTCAGCCTGGCCAAGTGTGGCCACAGGCGATGGCTCAATTCACAGGGAGAAGGTACACGGGGACTGGGAACAGCCAGTTGCCTCGGACTTGAGTCCATTTGCCACAGAATTTCTGGCTGTGTGGTCCCCACGTCCTGGGAACGACCTCCAGTATATCAGAGCAGCAGATCCCCTACACTCACAGGGAAGTGAGAGCACAGACTCCTAAAAACCAGCTTGAAAATCCATCCGGTGAAGACCGGAAGCTGAGAGCAGGTGTGCAGTGCAGTAGAAGCTCCACGCCTCATCAGAACCAGCTGTCTAAAATTTGAGGTGTCCCCTAATGTGAGGGATAATTTATGACTGGGCTCTATCCATAAGTATCCTGCATAGAAGAAATTGTAATGGCCCAGAATGTTCTACTGGGCAATTCACTGGAAGTAAAAATGCGACCTTTTCCTGTCTTCCCATACACT
Source organism: Alexandromys fortis (assembly GCF_014885135.2). NCBI lineage: Eukaryota > Metazoa > Chordata > Mammalia > Rodentia > Cricetidae > Alexandromys > Alexandromys fortis. The sequence goes on along the minus strand of NW_026067892.1, from coordinate 12,694,461 downwards.
CATGACAGGCTGTGGTGTGACTGCTACTAAGCCTTGGCAGACCCTGGCAGGAAGTTAGTATGACGTCTGTGTCTTAGCCTACCTGTTAACTTTCAAGCCAAAGAGAGTTTCACATACAGTGGAACCCTGATCTTTTGCCCTTGCAATTTCTGTGGTATAAATTCTCCCACTGTGGCCAGTCTGAACACCAAGACTCATTGATCTCAAATCGGGGGGAGCAAGTCATGCAACCAGTTCTCTGAGCTGTTGAAAGCCCCCCCCCCACTTTATGTTCAGAGATAAACTGAACATGAAGAAGAAGCTGGAAGGACCAGCCTCCAACCACCTCCATGACTGGGGTTGTGGGTTCGCGTCTCCCCAGAGTGGCTCTGAAAAGATGAGGAGCCAAGCCTCGGAAGAACCATGCTGTCGTTCCCTGGTTCCTTATTAGCCAGAGAGATGCATAGGCTGAGTGCAGAAGGGCAAGGGTGTCCTGCCGGGTCAGAGGAGACACAAGGAGTGGACCATCTGGTTTGGGGGCGTCAAGCCGTCACTTTGACCTCAACTGCCACCTCCCCAGGCATCTACCCAGAAAAGCTTCAGATCCTCCCACCTCACCCCCATGCCTGCTGTTACGTAACCAGAGGGCAGGTACAGGACAGCTGTGGCACTCTGCCTTCTTGCCTTTCGATCCTTGGCCCCAGCGAGCCGAGCTCTGACATGTGACACGGAGTATTCCATTGCCGAGTCTCCTTAAACAGAGATGGCATCGTTCTATCTGCCGCTGACTGGTACCTTCCAGAGGGCATGCATGGCCACCTATCACCAGAGGGCCAAGGGGGCAGGCAGGACAGGACAGCCAGGCATACTTGAAACTCTCAGTGTGATACGGCGTTTATTTTGGGGACCGTCTATCTCGGTAGGCAGTGAGGAAAGAAACATGAACACTATACTTGGCTGACATCAGAGCCACGGTCAAAGTCAGAACCCTGAGGGCGAAGCAAGAACTTATATTAGTTCTACAGGCTTTTTATATCTCTTCATTCCCTCCCCCGCCCTTACAATGGTTCGCATTTCTTTGTAGACTTGCTTTAAACTTTTGTATCGTTTTAGTGTGTGTGCGCGCGTGTGTGTGCGTGCGAGTGTGTGTGTGCGCATGTGTGTGCGTGCGTTGTGTGTGTGCGTGTGTGTGCCACAGCATGCACACCTGTGGAGGTCAGAGGAATTGCCCGGGTCAGGCCTCTCCTTCCTCCACAGAGTCCCAGAGATGAAATTCTGTTATCCAGCTTTGGCAATGCGTACCTTTACCTACTGAGCCATGCCACGGGCCCATTGCCTGGCTTCAGCAAACAGAGCCTGACCCCACTTCTGGTTCTTTTCCTGCAGTTTCACAATGCCAACCAGCTAGCCGCCTGGTGTTTACACCACATCTGCACCAACTACAACAGTGTCTGCTCCAAGTTCCGCAAGGAAATCAAATCTAAGTCGGCAGGTAAGGGTCAAGGGTATGCGTACGAGTTCCCTGCCATCTATCCGTTACCCTTTCCAAGCTCTCGGGAGGGACCACACTCAGCGGGCATTATGTGGTCAGTCCCCCTTGAGTGTGTGGTAGGTCACATATTCAAGTGACATGACCCAAAGAATTTTAGTTGTAAGAGGAGGGGGTTCTCTTTGCTGATTGTCTTTCTTGGAGAATAGAGGAGGGGCTGGAATTAGGGGTGCCCTATTACAGAGTCTGCTGAGGCAATTGGCCTCCCTTTGTTGATGGTTGGACAACCAACTCTGAAGAAAATCCAGTGGCTTGGGGACTCTATGCCTAGCACAGATTCTGTATCTCAGACCTTAATGTTGCCTTCTGCAGACAGCCCTGCTCATAGCTCCTGCCACACCAGGGTGTCTGTTGGGAGGCTTATGAGGGACGTGTGACTGGACTGAGCGTCCAAGACAGTCAGTGGGCAGCAGGAATCACCAACAGTATCTCTCCTCCCCTCCTTGCCCCCAGACAACCAGGCGTACTTTGAGAGGCACCGCTGGCCCCCCGTGTGGTACCTGAAGGAGGAAGACCACTACCAGCGTGTGAAGAGGGAGCGGGAGAAAGAGGACCTGGCGCTGAAGAAGCACTATTCAAGGAGAAAGTGGTTTTTCTGGCACTCGTCCCCAGCTGTGGCCTGAAGGGGACCAAGGGGATCGCCATCCACTCTGACCACCCCTACCATTGACAGCTCTACTGTAAAAACCAATCTCCTCAGCCGTTTGCGCAGTTAGGGTTTCGGGCACTGGCTTTTCCACTTGCGTGCGTTTCTCTCCATCAGGATCAAAGCACAAGCTCGCCATCCACGAGCCTGGACATAAAAGGAAGTTGACTAACTCACCGCATTCCTTCAGCCCATACCTGTCTTTTTTTTGTTGTTGTTGTTAGGAAGCTCAATACTCTTTAGTCCATTCATCATTTGTTCCTTTTTATACATACAAAGACAAAGCAAATCCAGCTTTCATACTTCAGATTCCGATTGGAAAGTATTTTTATATGGTCTCTTGTATTCAGTTAAAATGACAATACTGTGTATTACTTCACTTCAGAGGCCACACGTTGACCACGAAGTTGCCCCGTGATTCTCTCGGCCCCCGCATGACCACAGTCGAGCGTTGCTCATAATTACAGACTTATCCTCTTGTTGTGAGGTAAAGGGTTGGGCTGAGATCACCCCCCCCCACCGAAGTACAAGCTGGAAGTGCTTAATCTTTGTGCTGATGAACAACACCGGTATAATTACCTACTTACAAGATTTTTTTCTATTTAAGTGCTAGTAATTACATAGTTATCTGTGCCATATAAACGACAGTGAGGGCAAATATCTTATTGTTTAAGTTGTCTAGATTCAAGAGGATAATCCTCATAATCACTAGAAGGGCTCATTAAATCCCAGTACTATCAGGGGCAAGACCAGCTGGCGGACCTGGGTACCTACGACAGAGTTCAAGTGCCACTACCGTTGGATGCCCGTATCAGAGTCGGTGGCTCTCGGTGTTCTGGTATCTTAATGTGCTTCTCCTGGCACACTAAGTCCCGTAACCTGAACAGAGACGAGCAAAGCGGGGAAAGCTCGCCCCACTGTCTACCGGTCTGTCACCTCGGCCCTTCGCACCCGCGGCCAACTTCACTTTGTAAGACATGTATTTTTTTTTTTTTTAACTCTTCCCAGGGAAAATTCAGGTTACCACTAAAGTAGGCCAAGGCAGACCACCTGCTTCTACGGCAGTACCACGGAGCCTGTGAAAGCCCAGCGCTGGAGGCCGGGTCTTGCTTTCTCCAGCAGAGAAAGGAGCCAAATCCCAAGAGCCTAGGAAATGGTGCTATCGTGTGGTAGTTCTGACCCTGTGTCCTTTGGGAAGTTCAGTGTTAGAACCCAACGTGGGGAGCAGGGGAGCTCTCAAGAGGCATCAATATCATTGCCCCTTGGCAGATTAAAATGTTACAGTACACACACACACACACACACACACACACACACCATTAGAGAGTCATAGCACCTCACCTACCACGGGATGTTGCGTGCTGGACACTGGGTCTCATCCTGTTGGGAGGTCACCTTACTGACGCTAAGGGCTATTGATTTTTTTGTTTGTTTGTTTTTGTTTTCTAGGTTTTTTTTTTCTAAAGATGGAAAGGAGACAGTTGAGTCCAAACTCCAAATGCCATATGCATTTGAAAAATCTGTGTAGACCACAGGCAGATGATTGTTTCTGGCACGGCCACGTACCAGATTCAAGAGCTTAGAAAGGCCTGGGAATGCATCACCCTCTCGTGGCAGAGAGGGAGCAGTGGAAGAGGGAGGCTCATCAAGCCTTCCCCCTTAACTTTGTTAATAGGGCACACAGCTAATGGAAGGAAAGGGTATATAGAAAGAGAGGCTGTAGGTCAAGACTCGGGGAGAAATGGCATATGGCCACCTTAAAAATCCCCGAGGTTGTGTTTTCAGTGAGTAGTCCTAGTCAGATTTAACAACCAAAGCTCCATCTGATTGTACTCTTGCCAAAACCTAACAGACACATCCATGAACATGGGGCGTAAGCAATAATATCCACTCGTGTTCTTCACAGCTGCTGGAACCAAGTGGCTGGTTCATTTGGTTGGCACTGATTAGCCTTTAACCATGGTGGTTTGTTTCGTGTTTTTTATTTCACAAAAAAAAGCCAATAAAATTGTTTAGCTACAAAAAAAAGTCTCTGGTTCTGTATATTTTTTGTGTATTGTGTAAAATCCTCATGTGTCTTTGAATAGCTTTTTAAAAGGTATCAATGTGCTTCATCACCAGAGCTTGGATTGAACTAATGAAGCTTGGATGGCTGTCATTTTTGTTTAGTTATTTTTCAGGGAAGAGCCCATTGCCAACATATAGACGAGGTAAGTGCCACTTTGCTCTTTCTCGGACAATGCCATGTGTCACTTGGCATTGTGTGGCCTTGGGGGATGAAGATAATAACAACTTCGTTCTATTGCAATGGTTGAAATCAGAATTCGGAAAATGCCGGTAGCAAATAAAAAAAAGGTTTGGATTGGTAGGCCCTTGAGGAAGTTCTTCAGAAGCAAGTCTGAGGAAGCCTCTGGAAGGATCTATGACATCTAGATAAAAGGTTACCAAAGCTTCAAGGGAAGTAAGGTCTTTAAGGACCTCTCACAAAGTGGCTGAGCTCTTTGAAACTCTAGGGGAAAGAGTCAACCTTTATAAGAAATAGTCACAGGAGGCCAACGGTGAGGTGTGTCCACACCTTTCCTACCATTGCGAGGTCCCAACTGCGGCATGTTGCACATGGGCAGAGCAGGGCAGTCGAAACCTGCAGAGAATCCTGCTGAAAACTGTGCAGGGGTTTACATACACTAGATCTCAACTGCCCCCCTCCCCCAGAGAAGCATCTTGGCGCTCACAGATTCTACTGGCCTAGAAGGAGCTTAAACATTCTGTGAACACTCAAACGCAAAAAGCTCAATGAACCTAAAATTTCAAGTTTTACAAACTCAGTTTTCTGTCTCTGACATGGGCTAAATAGAAGGAATTATACCAGAGGGAAAGCCAGACAAATCCCAAGTTTAGGAATTTTCCTGGATGCTATGTTTCTGAAATAAATGCTTCTCGGTAACTCAAGACTCATAAACCTTTCCTTTGAATTACTTCTAGACTAGATACATATACAGACAGACAGACAGACAGACAGACAGACAGACAGATTCTGGTAGGCAAAAGGCAACAATTTCTTCTTTCTAAAATAATGTAACTGCTGCCTAAAAGTTATTGTTGAGGTAAAGGTTGGCCATGAAGAACATACATATACAGTGTGTGTCTTTGTTCCTTTCAGCAATCTATCACGAAGCAACACCACAAACCAAAAACAAAAATCTAAAGGGTCAGAAGCCATTGGCAAAAAGCACAGAAGCTGAGTTAAGCACCATAGGCCATGGATGTATTCTCTTCCAAAGTGCTAATTTATAAAGTGACCACATATCTCCAAACTTCACTGATTTCTTTTTAATGAAGACTTCAGTGTTTGTTGCTATAATCGGCTGTGGATGACAGAGTGGGCAACTTACAAAGAATGTGAGTTTATCTGACTCAGGGCTCTGGAGTCTGAGAAGTCCAGGAGTATCTGCCAGCATCTGCCAGCATGGAAGGAGAGTCGCCTGGCTGTGTCACAACACAGTAGAGAACACTGTGAGGCCAGACAGAGCCAACACACGTCAGTTCAGGACACTCTTCTTGCAAAGCCTCCAGTCTCTTCAGGGGGAAAACGCCACTTGCCGCAGCCATGTCCCTCCACGCTTGGTGCAGCTTCGGCCTTGATTAATGCAAGCTTTATCCTTCTCCCGTAGCCGAACACTCAATCTCTGCCCTTCAAACATGCAAGTGTCCTCCAATACCATATGTTTCATGCCATAACCATCTTGCCAATGTGTTCCATGACAAACCCCATCTGTCATCTGTTTGGATGATCTGCTTTGGGAACCCAGACACATGGCAATACCTGCGGTCCACCTTTGCTTCCAGCTGCCCCCTAATATTCTAAGCACTTCTATCCTGCTGGTTCCTGTTGGTCTCATTTCACGTACAAATTCACGCAAAACCAAGGTGTTAGATCTTGAGCATTATGGTAACAGTTTGCTTTCCCAGGCTCTTTCAATTTCATTGAAATGTTTCTTTGCCATACCCAACTGGGTGGACCAATGGCTGAACTCACCCCCATTCTCTTTCCTATTCCATTGGTGATGGGAATACTGGTCAATTCACACACACACACACACACACACACACACACACACTTCCCCTACCCTGATCCGCTCCTACAGTGAATGTTTACCCCCATTCCCCCCATGCCTTAGGATGAAAATCCAAGCAAGGATAAGAATTCCAAGTCCCTCTCCAGACATAACTAATCACAGCCTGCAGAGCAGATGGACCTGCATGGAAGTGCTGGCCTTGATGATGAAAGTCCTGGCCTCCCACTGCTCCAAGTCAACATGATTCAGCAGACGCTGACAGATTCTGACCGAGCCAGGCGACAGGCTGTCCTCTGGCCAGCAAGAGGAGAAACTAGGTTTAGCTTCCTGCCACCTGAGAAGCTTAACTAGGTTTTCCTGACAGTGCATATTATGAATTATGAGGATGAGTTATTTGGTCTTGTCTGGCCTTGCTTTTTTTTTTTTTTTTTTTTTTTTTTTTTTTTTTTTTTTTTTGGTAATCTAACCCTCATGAAAGACAAGAAACCAAGAAGACTACTTTCCCATAATCCCTTGGATACTGGTTTCCTGGCTTTGAAGGAGTCCCCAGTTTTTAATCCATTCACAAGACACACACGTATCAAAACATTATCTTGCACACCATACATCTGTGCAATTGCAACTTTTTTTTTTTTTTTTTTTACCAATTATACCACAGGGCTCAGGGGAAAATAAATAAATAAAACAAATAAACCTCTCAGGTCAATTTGAGGAACATCAAAATATAAGTCCTCAAACAGTTATCCCCCAGGCCCAAACATACATAAGACATCTAAAAAGGCACCTTTAGCTTTGCTCTAACCCGTGTAAAAATTTACCATAATGAATCGCATTAACCTAGGCAAATTTCTGCCACTCATTGTCTTGTAAGTCAATGACGGTTTCTGAAAATGTCCAGAGTAGTAATTTTAAGCCTCCCTTACCTTGCCACCCTCTCCCACACATAAACGGAACTAATCCAGAGGACCACAAGAAGCTAAAGCTTTGGGGTAAGCTTCAAAATTTGTGTTTTAGTGGGTCTGGGTGGCACACGCATGCAGGGGACCGGGGCTGCAAGATTATCAAGAGTTTGAAGCCAACTAACGGTATGTAGTGAGACCTCATTTCAGCAAGGGAGATAAAATTTAAATTGTACTTCTTTCTTCAGATAGTTTTATTAATTCTTTGGGAATCCCACACAGTATGTCTTTATCATTATTCTCCACCTCTCACCCCCCCCACTAACTCCTCCCAGATTAAAAAAAAATTGTTTCAATATCAGCCTATAGCTGCTGTTAACTGTCTCATTCTTATTTTAACTTGTTACCTCTAAAGAAATAAAGTAGCCATTGCTCAGGAGCTTATGACTAGAATCTTTATTCAGCTCCAGGTTTTCATAAATAGCAGAGAATTCTTCCAGTTGCTCGAACCCTGAGCAGGCAGCGGCTTGCAGCGTGAAGCATCTCTGTCGGGATAGGTTTTTCTGGTTTCCCTCAAATATTTTGATCAGGATAGGATAGTTGTTGATATAGGATAGTTGTGTTGATGAGGGCTTCCTGCAGTTGCCTGAAGGAGAGAAAAAAGGCAGCCGAGCGCCTTCTAGTGAAGAGCTATTTACTTTTTCTAAGTCTTAGTTTTTCCTGAGTGACAGGTACAGTGATGCTCTCAGTGTGTCACAGTCACCCATGGGAAGGCAGGCTTGGTCTAAAGATGGAATTCCCCTCACGATTCTCTGGGTATCATCCTTCAACTATATAGGTTCTTGATGCACGATTGTAATTAGTCTTAATGCTAAAAAAAATAAAAAATAAAAAAAAAACTGAAGTCAGTTGTCAGGGTAAAACCTGAAATATCAGAGAAGTAAAGGACCAGCCACAGTCACCTCCTCCATCTCCGACTCCTTGGCCCGAAAGGGCCGAGCTTCTGTCTACACCCCGGCTTATCACTTCCTTTGTCTGCCCAGCCACATCACTTGCCGTCTCTTGTCTGTCCAGACCTCCAGACCTCTATGGTTAACCAGTGGCTAGATTTCCAGACAAGCTTTATTTGTCAGAACACAAACAAAATATCACAACAGGTTCTTGGGCAGAAATGATTGAAAGAGAGAGATCCAGTCTTAAGAACATCAGAAAGGAACAAGCCTAGGAGAAGACAGATAAGAGAACATGCTTCCGCTGGGACTATCATGACCAGAAATCCACACAGGAGATCGGGGTCTTCTCGATCTCAGGCAGCTCCAGATCTCTTTTCTTCTACGTTAGATTCCCTAGTTTTCTAGCCTGCTCTCTGCCGCTGTGATAAAACAGGCTGACCGGAAGCAACTTGGGAGACGGAAAGGGCTTCTTTGACTCAAAGATTACAAGTCCACATTAGGAGAAACCAGGACCAGATCCTGAGGCAGAAACCTGGAGGCATGAACTGAATTGGCGACCACAGAGTTTTGTGGAATGTTATTTTCAGGTGTGTGACTTTTGTCTACGCTGCATTTGATTAACCGTGAAGCTGTGATTCTGTGCCTGTCTGAAACGCCTGATGGTTCTAGTAGAGCTGAGTGCCCAACAGCGAGGCAGGAGCAAGGATAGGTGGGGCTGGCAGCCAGAGAGGATAAGTACAAGGGAAAATCTGGGAGGAGAGAGAAAAAGGGCCAAAGAACAAAAAGAGGAGGACTCGGGGCCAGCCACCCAGGTACCCAGTAGTCATGGAGTAAGAGTGAAAGTCAGATTTACAGAAGGGAAAGATAAAAGCCCAGAGGCAAAAGGTAGACTGGATAATATAAGGAAAAACTGGCAAGAACAAGCCAAACTAAGGCCAGGCATTCATAACTAAGAATAAGTCTTCGTGTGTGATTTATTTGGGAGCTGGGTGGTAGGCCCCTCAAAAAGAGAAAGAGAGAGAGAGAGAGAGAGAGAGAGAGAGAGAGAGAGAGAGAGAGATCACGCAGCAATGGAAGAATGCTGCTTTCCTGCTTGCTCAGCCTGCTTTCTTACCCAGACCAGGACCATCAGCCTAGGGACAACACCGCCCACAGTGGGCTGGGCTCTCACTTCAGTCATCAATCAAGGCAAATTCCCCCAAAAGACGTGCCCACACATCAATAGGATGGAGGCAATTTCTCCGTTGAGGGTCCCTCTTCCCAAGTGACTCTGATTTGTGTCAGGTCAACGATACAATCTCGCCGGTACACCTGGTAACAAAGCCCTTCTTCACCTAAGCCTGGGCAAAATGCCTGCCCCGGTGTAAACCCACTGGCTCCCCCTGCAGTGTGTACAGATTGCGGGTCTAGGTGCTAGGATTGAGAGAAACAGAACACAGCTGGTGTTTGAACGCTACAGCTGCTCAGCCTGAATGCCCATACTCTCAGAGCTCTGGGACTAGAGCTGACGTCCCCTAGCCACTGTATTTTTCCAGGAGGTAACTTCTAGAAACCGCTTCTGCCAGCAGGGTGTTGATTGTGCTCTTCTCGTCTCCCATTGTTGAAGGCTTGGTTGATCAGCTCCCTTCGACAAACTCTTGATGCAAATATCGTCCTAAATCACTTCAATTCCTCCAGGACTTTTTGAACTTCTACGTGTCCAAGACAGAAACAGACTCGGTCTCTGGCCTCAGAGATCTGCACACAGATCTGGTTGTAACAATAAGAACTCAGCATATTCACGGTATAGGTCAGATGTGGTAAACAGGTCCTGTTTCACCTGCTAATTCCAGCCAGTAATGAATGGTTGTCTTGTGCAATTCTGAGGTCCAGTCCAGGGTCAAGGGCAGAGAGGCTGAGATTGCTTCACAGTGTGTGTGACAGGGCTCTGAGAATAGGACTAATATCACGATTGGCAAATGCTTATTATCCGCACTGGTGCCGACCTAATACATGCCAGGTACTCCTCTGGCCACCAGATCACAGAATTTGCAACCCTTGGTGGGAGACACACAATGAAAACAACACATATGCATCTTTATGGTACTACAACTATAAAGAAATAAAACATAAGAGGTGGCAGGGGAGGGGGGGGCTTGAGTAGAGATCTGAATTGTGTGGATTGGAATTGGGGAGGGATACATAAGAGACAGTTTAACTCAGCTAAGATTTGAAGAGTGGACATGACTCAACACAAGGGCTGGAATCATGTGGACGTGACCACCTGCATGTATTTTGAAGTAACACTTCAACAGACCTGTCAAGCTACACAGGACTCTCCAAATAAGCGAAGTAAGCCAAGTCAAGTACAGATATGGAGAGAGAACTTCCAAAGGCCGAGGGAAAGGCGCGCACAAAAGCCACAGGCGAGAATAGCCTTGAGAGGGCAGAAGTTTGTCCGAGAGGACCTGAGGCATTGACGGGAAGCGAGGAAAGGGAAGTGGTGTAGAGGATCTCAGTAGCCCACAAGCCACCCAGAGCAGCAGTTACCTTAGATGATTCTGCAGACTCTTGTCTCAGACCTGGTGACAAGAGCCTTTAGTCCAGCACTTGGGAGGCAGAGGCAAGAAAATCTCTGGGAGTTTGAAGCCAGCCTGGTCTACATAGAGAGTTTCAAGTTGACCAGGGCTACACAGGGAGATAGATACTGTCTCAAAACAAACAAACAAACAAATCCAGACTTCCGGGTACCACATCAATAGAAGGAATATCAAGTGCACGCGTGGACTAGGGGACAGTGTGGCCATCATCTGCCATGGTACCTTGAAGGGGAAGAGTCTAGTTTTCCAGAGCTGTGTCAGAATCATAGCTCAGGCACTTCCTAAGGCAGATGATAATCTCTTGAACTTCAGGTTTGTCATCTGTGAAGTGACACTGGAGTCCGAATCAGGCCACAAACGTGGAAACGACTTGCTTAAATAAACCCCAGCCTCCCCTCCTCATCCAACACCTCCCCCTTTGCATCAACAATAGGAAGGGATTCATGGTCCGGGCCAAGGTCTTGTGCCAGCGATCCCCACACAGGCCTGTGGGTGTCTGCCTGCTTTTCCTTTTCTCCTAGGGGTCCAAAGCACTCATGCCATAGCTAGAAGCAGCTGTCTCCTGTTACAAGGAGAAGCGGCCTTGAAGATCTCTAATTACCCGCTCTTCCGCTGGCTTGTCTATTTTATCATCAGAACAGAAAGCCGCTCCCCGTGCCTCATTCTCAGAAATCATCTCTTCTCCAGAGACTCAGTGTTCCACCTTCACCCAGCCCTCATGCCTGCCTGGCTGAGACCCCAGCCACAGGCTCGGCTCTTCCTCCCTGCCCCCACAAAGGCCTGTTCGGAAATGTAGAGTGTGTTGGTAAAGAACGGAGAAAAGTTTGACCAGAAAGTCCCAAAGTCCTGATGGGTGCCAGTCAAAAAGACAGCGAAGAGGAGAGAGGTCTTTGCCCTGGGTGACCTTTTGGGGTCATAGACCTCCTGTTTCATTTTACTGAGATCATTAACTCGTATGGATTACTAGACATCTTGACACTCAAAGTTTCAGGTGTTCTGCCACTGGCATCCGAGAAAAAGGAGATAAACCTGCCTACCTACCTACCTCTCCTTAAAACAGCATCCTCCCTCCTAAGAACTCCATTCCCCCTGACCTGCCAGCTTCCCAAAGGCTCCAACACCAAACCCCAATCACAGAGGAGGTTCATCTGAAGGTAGCAGACCTTCGGTTCATGTCACACCTCCCTCTGTGCTGTGCTCTGTGCTCGCGCCTGGACTAGACCATTGCAGAGCCCTCCCTAACCCTGCTTCTTCCCTTGTCCTAGAGCGTCGGCTGACCTCCGGGTTCTCAGTTCCTCCCCAGCCTAGAGGAAGTACAAGAAGAGGCAGATGCACTGGCTAGGTCAGAACTATACAAGCTTTTGGCTACCAACCCTAGGGCAGGCCCTCCCTTCTGAGCCGCTAGCAAGGTATGAACCATCATCCCTTGCTCTCCCTCATGCTGGGTGTATCTGTCTGCTCTACTGTGATATCCGGGATTCCTGCAACGAACATTTGGACCCAGGTCTGAGAGCAACAGGCAATGACACTTGACCCATCGCTCTAACTCAGGTCTCCCATCCACCTTTGCCAGCAAACCCTGAGACTCTTGAATGTCTGACATCACACACAACCAAAACCCTAATTAAATTTCGCCACTTGGTTCTTTTTCTCTACCAGTTGGTCCTGGATGCCAAGGTGGTGGGTGGGGGATGGAGGGTGGGGGTAGGAGGGGGTTGGCTTGCTGACCTCAGTCATCCTCAAGCACAAAGCATCTTTTGTCTCTCACTTACTAGGAGTCCTCACAGCCCTCCTATCTGCAACGCCTTCAGTCTAGCACTAAGAGGATTTACCCAAGAATAATGGGTAATTTCGATTATCAATTTGATTGGCTCAAGCAACAGAACCACCTAGCGGGTTAGTCAAGCACACTTCTGGGTATGTCTGAGAGGCCCTCTCCAGAGGCAAACAGGTCCTGAGGGCTCTGATCTAAAAGATGGATTCATTCCTGAATTGATACACGATTGATGACCATATCAGGATGTGTGAAAGGTAGTTAAGGCATAGTTGGAGGAAGCGAGTCACTGGGAACTTGTCCTTGGTGGGTCACCCTGGCCTGCCCCTGTACACATTCTCTCTGCTTGCTGTCCCCCAAGTGAAGAAGAGCCACCACCACAGGCTCCTCCCCACAGGATGCTCTACACAAACGCATGAGGCCAAGCTGCCATGGGCTGAGAGCCCTGAAACCACGCACAAAGCAAACCCTTTGTCCCTTAACTTGGGTCATGCACTGGGTCACAATGAGAAAAATAACACGCAGGATCAAAGCATTAGCAAGTGGCTGAGTTAAGATTGGAGATCCAGTCTATCTGAGATCTAAAACCCACTCTCAAGCACTCTGCTGCACAGCTTTCTGTTTCGCGGAAGCAGACCCAGAGAGGCCGACTAACCCACGTGATTAGTATCAAAGTGGGGGCTGAACTTACTTAGGGACTCATTCACACCATGTCCCTTCTGCATAGACTTGCCAGGATTCCCAAGGTCCATATAAAATGGAGACCTCCTCCAGACCACACAGAGCTCGTTCGGGGCTTCTGAGTTCGAGGTGGGTTTCTTCTGTGTGCACCACTTAATTTCAGGCATTTCTGGGCGCAATCTACCCTGCTCCCTGTCCGCCTACTGATAAGTGCTCCTGGCCTGCACACCGTCCCTCTCCCGCCCCAAACCTCTTATCGCTGTCTGCAGAGGCTCTGTGTTAGGTTTCAGGATCCTTTTAACAAAGTGTGTATCGAGTTGCTACCTGGACGGCTGGCTAAAGTTTAACCTGGGATGGGATTCTGAAGTCATCCAAAGTTCACCGGTGTTGGTGTCTGCTGCAGTCACCAGCAGATGAGCCTGAAGTCAGGCCCACGTGGGCTTGGTGGGTGCATGTTTGCTCCCTGGAGAGGCCCAGGCGGCTGGGTGCAGGCGTTTCTTTCTTTCTTTCGCGTTTGGGCTATGCATGCCAAAATTAGAACTATGGAAGGGACCTTCATCCTGGAACCCACCACTCAAGTAGGTTATCAATTTGAGCACATGGGGCACAGAACAGGTTGGAGGTTCAGCGATCAGGATCCCAGGCAGAGAGACCAAGGCTGTGAAGGAGGATGGGAGAATGTCATTTAGACTCCGCCCCCCTAACACTGCCCCTTCCTCCCAGGTGCAGTATTCATCCTGTAAACCTGAATGCTCACCTCAGGGCACCAAGACATGGGGGTGGGGTGGGGAACAACCAGAACTGTGCTCATGATATCTAGATGAGCAGGTCAAGATGAAGATCCGATCATTCTGCTAAATCCTTCAGCCGTGAGGCAGAAACACAGAGCCCACTGGCACCGGTAATATGGAGGAAACCAATGAGATGCATGGGGTCTGACTTCTCTGTTCTAGACGCAGCGCGGTACAGCGTGCTCAGAAAGGGGCCTCGCCGCCGCTGCGTGCGTTTAGCGTGGAGTCCAGCTCAGAGACCCGCCCTCTGGTGCCACTCCGTCTGCGTCTTTCCCAGATAAAATGGAGTGCAGTCAGTTTGATGCCGCCTCATATAGAGCACCTGTCCTGGGCCAAGTCAGTCCCCTTCACCCAAGAGCATTTGGGGTTTGTTTGGTATAATGACTGGTACCAGGCTCCGGCCACAGTCGCCAAGAGAACAGCTGGTTTTATTTCCACGCAAAAGGATCCTACATGACTTAGAGTAGAAGCTGGCCAACAAGACGAAACAAAACAGGTGTGTCCATTTTAATTACAAGTTGACTGCCCCATCCACAAAGCTTCACAACTCCCCCTCCTGTCCCTCACCCCCCACAGCCATCCAAGGTCACGTTCAGAAAAATTCTAAAGTCCTCCTAGAAATCCTGTGTCTGAGGCGAGCCCCAGGGCAGCAAGGTTCTAGCAAGGAAATCATCTAAAATGTAGAGGAAGGCTTGGGGCACACGACAAGGGAAGAGGCAGAGTTAGCAGCATCTGCGAGCCTGCGGGTAGTGAGCCACACACAGCTGGTGCTATGAGGTCATCAACGCACGTAGCAGAGTTAGATGATCCAGGCAGCTGTCGCTCTCAGGGTCAGATGCTCGCCTAGGTCTGTGCTATGTTGACGAGAGGTTTTTGAACCAACCGTGCCCTACTATAGGCAGAAGGACAGTCCAGTCACAGACCCAGAAGTCACTACTCCTGTCCCTGAAAACCACTAGGAAAGAGGTTGTGAATGCCAGGATGTGATGACTTATATGCTTCTGGAAAGTTCACTAAAGGTCATGCCTTCTGATCTTTTTTCCAGTGGGGGTGAAACCCTAAACCTTTCAAAATTAGAGTCACCCAAGGAATGCTAGAAATCTCAAGATTTTTCCAGTCAGGAGTGAACAAGCATGGGATCAAACTAGTCCCTCTGAATGGGGTTGACAGTTGGGGCAGACTGAGGGGCCAATGATATTGGCGCTGGGATTTATCTCTACTGCATGTACTGGCTTTTTGGGATCCTATTCTCTTTGAATGTATACCTTGTTCAACCTAGATGTAGTAGGGAGGGGCTTGGACTTTCCACAGGGAAGAGTGCCTTGCCCTCTTTTAGGATTGGAAGTGGGAGGTGTGGGAGGGTGTGTGGAGGGAGTAGGAAGATGGGGGGGGGGAGGGAATGGGAATTTGGATTGGTATTTTTTTAAAGTAATAAAATAATAATAATAAAAAATTCCCGGTCAGAATCACTGGCGACAGAGGCAGCCCAAGAGTTTATGATGTCTGTCTGTTTCTTTGGTTTGGTTTCCTTTTTTTTTGTTCTTAAGTTGTTGGCACAAGTAAGCTCCCTGTGGGAAAGTCCCTCCTCAAGTAACCCTGAAGACTCTTCTCCCTGCAAGCTCCTTTCCTGACTGAGGTCACGTCCACTGAGAAGCCAGACTCAAACACTCCTTGGTGTCTACGGGAGTCAGCATTGCCCTCTGCTGGTTCAAGAGGAGATCTGCCACAGTCACCTTGGGAAGCTCGCCTACTTAGGACTCCATCCCCACAGGGAATGTTTGTGGCTCTGGTTTTCGGTTGCTGGCATTCTTGAATGGTCTACCTCTCTCTGAGGGCTATGGTAACAAAACGGCGCTTTCCCATCATACATTTCTTTCTCCACGGTTATCTTCGGCAACCTCCTTCGCTCATGGCCTCTTCCAATGTTCTCAGCGCCTCTGTAACTCTGCTGTCACAGGTGAGGTTGGTGGGCCTTGGAGCGCCTCTATTAATCAAGCATCTGCCCTGAGTTGGGCATCACATTGGGCAGAGAAGTTCGGGACACTGGGCCATGTTTCCTTGGAAAGCCAAACGTTCTGAGATGAGGCCCAGGAGGAATCTGTAGCAAATGGAGACACTCTTCCATACATACCCAGAACGTTATTAGCTCTCTCCAGTGCCGGATGAGAAACATCCCACAGGCTACTGCCCAAGTCTGCTTGGGTCAGCTCCCAGTTGTGGAAATACTCAAGCAGTGTTGGTGGAAAAGGGTTCTGCTGAGGCCATTAAACCTCCAAAATTCCGAAATGGATGTGTCCCCTGAAAACCTTATTTACTCAATAAAATGTAGGGTGTCCTGGGAAGGAAATGGGTTTTGCAAGTTCAAGTATATAAGATATACAAGTTCAACCCACCAGTCCAATGTAACATTATAAAATTGCTTACAATATTGAGAATTTTTTTAACTTTTTTTTGGTAACTCAATTGCATGGTTCTTACATGTGAACTTTGTGGCTAACCGTGTCCTTTTGTGATGGCAAAGGTTAGACATGCCTATGTAAACCTTGCAGCCCAGAAAGAGCACCTAGTCACCTTCTCTGACTAATGGGGAAAGGTCTCTGACGCGACAGGCCACCTGTCACCCTCTTGGATGCCGTAGGATGTTTCTGATGAAGGGAGGGCCAGAGAAGCATGTGGTGTCGTGTCGGATGCTGGAGAGGGAGAAGTTCATACGTACTGTGCAAACATTAGCTTCATTGATCACCTCATTTCCCAGGTCTGAACGATGCCCACGAAGGGCGGTGCTAGAATAAACACCCTGAAGGGTCAGTGTGGAGCCTGACTCCAGCTAGAGATCTGGCCCTGCAAGCCTTTCTACTTCTGAGCAAGGCGTCCTTTAGACTGGCCAGAAGGTTGGCAAGGACCCGTTTTTGCATTGATAAAATCTGTCAATGTCTTAGGCGCAAGTGAGGCATATCACCTCCAGGCTGAAGGAAGAGCTGGATAGGAGGAGCTAAACCCTCCCAAGCCTCCCATCTTAAGATGTACAAGATCAACACCAGGTTCTTTGAGATTCACCCCATGCAGACAGAGGCCACTTGACGTCCTCATCGCTTCTCCCATGTCCCACAGGCTTTCCAAATGCTGCTGTCTGGAAACAGACGGGCCGGCCTTGGAGCAAAGGTTGGCCCATCACCAGGTCATTCCCACTGTGATCTCTCCATCTTCTCACGGGCCTCACTTCCCAAGGTATATGCTCTGAGGAGCAAAAAGCTGGCCTCAAATGCAGGCTCTCAGGCCTCGAGCAGGCCTGCTGAGTCAGGGCATCCATCAGGAAAGGTCCATGATTTATATGCTTTGGGGGGGGGGGGGTCAGAGAGATGGGACTAAAAGATGGTTTTCACCCAGTTCCCATTTCAGGTCAGCATGACCTGAGGGGTGAGTATAAATAAATTTAGGCTCCTCTCCCATCCTCTCTGCTGACTTCTGCTGTCAGAGGTTCCAATCTAGTCCTCACCTCCTGCCAGGACAATTCTGTGACCTTATCCTCACCTCACAACTATCAGCAGAGAGCTGGGGAGCTGACCCAGGCTTGATAAAGTGCTCGCTCTGCAGGGTGCTTTAAAGAGAAATGCCCCCACAGAACACTTAGCCCCCAGCTGGTAGCACTCTTTGGGGAGGTTTAAGAGGCACAGCCTTACCAGAGGAATCATATTACCAGAAGTGGGTTTTGAGAGTTTAAAGACCCACACCACTTCACGTTTGCTCTCTCTGCTTTGTCCTTACTATCCAGATGTGAGTCCTCAGCTTCCTGTCCCCGCTGCCATGCCCTCCCTTACCTCCTGGAACTGAAACCCAATAAACTCACTTTTCTAGAAGTTGCTTGGTAATGTTGTTCTATCGCAACCAACACTAACATACCATGCAAGTGTGAGGGCCGAATTCAGACCCCCTGGTAGCATATAAAAGCTGGCGTGGGAGGGGGACAGGGAGAGCATGGCGGCTACCCTATATCCTGGAACTCAGGAGGCATAGACAGTAGGTTCCCATGGAAGACTCGCCAAACTCAGGAACTCTGGATTTGGCTGAGACTTTGTCTTAATAAGTAAAGTGGGGGGTGGATAAAGATGCCCAACGTCAACCTCAGGCCTCCACGAGCTCCTTCACGTACACTTGAGCATATATGCATGCATACACACGTGAAACACACAAACAAAAAGAGCTCCAAAATACATCATTAGCGCTAGGGGGAAATCTTAACAATAACTGTGTTCTTTTTCAATGAGAAAGCGGTTGCTTGACTGGTTTTTCAACAGGAACTGGACAGGCTATACTGTCAGGTACATATTGTTGCATTGGATGGACACTGGAAACTGGCCTTACTCCAAAGCCTGCCTTAGTGGGGCAGAGAGGAAACCACCCCTTAAGGACACCCCTGTATAGAGTGTTCGTAGCACATTTGACCAATTGAAAAACCCCAAAACACAGCAGGCGACCAATGTTCATAGAGCAAGAGCCAGGCTAGCCCAGGTCATCTGGGACAGGGGAGGTTATTTTTTTTTCCCCCCAAGGAGTTGCTTTTAGCATTGAGACAGAAAAAGATTCCTTTCGGGCCCTAAGCTCCTGAGGACAACTTTCTCCCTTAACCGTGGGGTTAAAAATGACCCTCCCACCTTTTATAATCTGTGAGAACAGGCTTTGAAATGCCTTCCCCGGCCCGAGCTTTTGTTTTCATTTACAGTCCCATCCTAGGGATTTCATTTTGAGCATAAAAACACAAGCAGAAAATGGGTAGGATGTAGACACTAAGATCAAAGGAAGTGAAAAGCAGCTCAACAGGCAGACACCGTCCCTGAGAGCTTTGAGGTCTACTTGTCAAACCTCTGCCCTATGCCTCAAATACATACATACATACGTTAACATGTGTGCACCAAGACACACAGCTTCCTCAAAGGGATTACATCGCATGCTCTATGAATACCTGAGTTTAACAGTCTTCCAAAACCTCATTGCTCATGTCATCAAATTCATATATAGTTCTCTTATAATTTATTTAGTCATTCCCCCCATATCAACAATTACTTTTGTCCCAATGATTCTGCTGTTTTAATTTTTTTATCCTGTCCTGTGTGATTAACAAAGACTAAATCTACTTAAATCTTCATTTATCATTGAGTCCCTGCTACATACCACGCTCTCTACCAGGACGTGGGGATCCAATGATGAGGCCTTGAGGGCCTTTTGGTCTTTCCCCTACTTCCTAAAGCTTCACCATGTTAGAGTTTAGCTTTTAAAGGTACCTTTAAGAGCATGGTGGCAGTTTGCTGCTAGGCCACCAAGAGGCCACTCACGAAATAGCTGCACACTCTGTCAAACCCAAACTCCCGAAAACGGACACATTTTTTAAACATCACACCCACGTGCCTTCAGATGTATTAAGATTCCACTATATTTTCAATAAAACAAATTATCTTTCAGCTTGAGGGGCGTGCTGAGGCCTTTAGATAAATGGAGCCGCTTCTGGTGTCCAACAAGATGAGTGTAAGTCCTGTCTAAAACCCATCCTGCTCTAGCCGCACCTGGTAATTGAGTTCAGCCGCCCCGGAGAAGGCTGTGGCCTCTCTCCAAGGCTCATAAGAAATCTCCGTTGCCGTTTTAAGCTTCCAATTAGTTCACGACATAAAATTACAATTTACTTGTGAATTCCTTTCTTTCTCTAGCCCGTGTTGCAATTAATTACACCTGTGGTCCTCCACGCACCATTCTCCTTTCATGCCGCTGACCATAGCAAACCTGGCTGGTTAAATCTCCGTCCTACACCTGTGTGTGGAGGCAAGGCTCCTTCTGGGCCTCCCTCAAAGCTCTGGGATCCCAGCTGGGCCATAAAGAAATTATCTCACTCTCGGATGGGATTTGCAGTCGTGTGTGTGTGTGTGTGTGTGTGTGTGTGTGTGTGTGTGTGCCTCTGTGTGTGTGCACATGTGTGTGCCTGCATGTGTGCTTCTATGTGTGTACCTAGATGTGTGTACCTGCATTGTGTGCCTGTGTGTGTGTCTCTGTGTGTGCCTGTGTGTGTGTGTCCCTGTGTGTGCATGTGCGTGTGTGCATATGCGTGTGTGCATGTATGTGTACCTATAGGTGTGTACCTATATGAGTGTGCCTGTATGTGTGTGTCTGTATGTGTATGTCTGTGTGTATGTACCTGTATATGTGTGTCTGTATGTATGTGTCTGTGTGTGTGCCTATGTGTGTGTGCCTGTTATGTGTGCCTGTGTGTATGTCTTTGTATGTATGTACCTATATGAGTGTTCGTGTGTGTGTGTGTTTAGGTCATCCTTGGATGCTATTCCTCAGGTGTCTTCCTTTTGTCTGTCTGTCTGTCTGAGATGAAGTCTCTCATTGGCCTGGAGCTCAGTAGGTAAACTGGGCTGTCTGACCACGATGCTCCAGGGATAGGCCTGATTCGGCCTCCCTAGCACTGAGCTGAGCTTAGACTCACACCCCAACATGTCTGGTTTATGCCCTGGTTTTGTTTTTTATTTGTTGTTGCTTTGCTTTAGTTTTTCAAGACAGGGTTTCTCTGTAGCTTTGAAGCCTGTCCTGGAACTAGCTCTTGAAGACCAGGCTGGCCTCGAACTCACAGAGATCCTCTGCCTCTGTCTCCCAAGTGCTGGGATTAAAGGTGTTCACCACCACCGCCCAGCATGCCCTGGTTTTTAAATACTTTCTGGAGGCTGAATTCAGGTTACCGTGCTAAAGTGAAGGTGAGCACTGTACAGGCTGCTCCATCTCCCTAGAGCTGGGTTGCGTTCTTACCTGGTACATCCATACCGCTCTTCTTTCCTGGTTTCCACAGCGGCCCCCAGAACTCCAAAGACAGCCACTACAACTTCTCCCCGACCGCTGCTGAGAGAGCCAGCTGCCAAACGAGGGTGACAGGATAAGGTGCGGTGACAGCGATCTGTTTCTCCTGCCTTCTTTTCTCTTCCTGTCTTAAATAGCCAACTCCTCCACTCAAAGGTTCTGCCTTCTGCAGGGGCTGGAAGTCTGTAGCAAGAAGAAGTCAGACTTCAGTCCTTAGCCCTGGAAATTGATGAGGCGATTGGTGGAGGGAGAGGTTTGGCAGTGAAAGTGAGGGCAAGACCACCTCCTCGCCCTCCTGTCCTGCCCCAAGCCCCTTTGACCTGTTGCCCAGCTGACAAATGCCAAGAATCCTGGGTAGCAGCAGAATGGCAGTCCTGGTTAAGGTGTGTGTGTGTCTATGTCTGTGTGTGTGTGTGTGTGTGTGTGTGTGTGTGATGGTAGTGATGGTCTGGATGAGAATGTCCTCCATAGGCTCATGTATTTGATCCTCCAGTTGGCGCCATTTGAGGAGGCCTAGGAGGTCTGGCCTTGCTGGAGGAAATACGCCACCACAGGCAGGCTTGGAGCATTTAAAAACTCACACCATTTCCAATTGCTCTCTCTATTTCCTGCATCCGGTAAAGGACGTGTGCTCTCAGCATCTGCCCCAGCTGCTGTGTCTTCTGCTTGCTGCCATGTGTCCCCACCATGATGGACTCCAACCCTCTGGAAATGTAACCCAAATAAACTCTTTCTTCTTTGGTCATAGTATTTTATCACAGCAACAGAAAAGAAACTAAAACACACATAAATACATATATAATCTGCCATATAACCATTGAGAAAATGTTTGTTGACATAATATTTATTATATAATTTTTCTTTTCACTAGAGAGCATTCGAACCTCTCGTGACTACTCGCCTTTGGGCTTCATGGAGGTATTCTTGTCTCTCTCCTCCTGCATCTTCCAACGAACCAGGTCTGAGCCCTAGGAGATTTTGTAGGTTTGTATGTGCCTATCATCCTGCCTGGTGTGTAGATAGCAGATTAGCGAATATTTGCACTGCACCATGCTGCCAATCACATACATCCACCTCGTTAGTGCGCAAGCTTCCTCTTGCTTATGAGTAAGTAAAATCAACTTATAATTTATTCTCTCTAAATGTTTGATTTGTGTGTATGTATCTTAAACACCTACAACTGATAATCATGTGAAGCTTTCTTCAAGCAAAGGGAGACACAAAGAGAAAACGCTTGTTCTGCGGAATATTAAGATGTGTTACATTAGTATATGCTGTGGAATACTTGTTTAATGATGCAAAAGCATGCTACATTTGTTTGATTAAATAAAATTAACCCGGGGTCAGGAGGCTGAGTCAGCAATTAGCTGGCTGGACGTGGAGGAAAGAACCATGTGTGGGTAGGGTTCTTAAGTGGGGGCTGAGAAAAAGGATGCGCTGTTTTGGGGGTGTGGGCGTGAGCGAGGAGGGAAGTTTAGCTATTTGCTCTTCAGCCTTTCTGAGCGAGCAGAATTTCACCTCGACCTTTGAGTCCTGAGTTCTAGAGAGGGATAGAGATCTGGGTAAAGCTCCCTTTGGTGGCTGTGACAGAGCAGGTGCCGGAGGGAATAGAATTCCCACCTGGCTAAGGCCGGTGCTGCCCAACTGCTACTGGTAGCTGCTGAGTTGCAATTGCCCACCAGGACAGCAGTTGCTTAAAGGACAGCTACTGAATTTAATGGAAAACGAAACACTTGAGAAGCCCTGCTCTCTCCACACTGAACAACGGCAAATGCTTTGCATGTCTAAACATCCTGTGATCTAGGAAACATAGACTAGATCCACGCTTCTGATGAGAAAATTCTATGGCGAGAGTGTCACCTGAACCTCGCCAGGTGTAAGTGAAATATACAAGATTTGAACTCAGATACTCTCGGTTTGTGCTATGCTAGCCACTTCCTTTTGCTTAAATCCGGGTTCCTATTCAATCACATACCTATTTTCTGCACACCCCAATGAAGTCACCCAAGTCCCAAATGGCCAGTCACTGTCCTATCCTAGTGGACAGCAGTCATGCCCTCCCATGCCTGTGGCACTCTCTTTGTCCCCCAAGCCCTGATCTCTATATATCTCAGTTCCTGTGAGAGGCTTCTAGTTCCTCAGAAGGGTCCTCTGTCTCTGATGCTGGTCCTCCAAGTCTCCCACAGTATCTGACACAGTGTGTTCAATATGTAACTGAAGACCAAATACTCATTGATGCCACTTCCAACTCGCCCAGCCTGTATTCTCCCTGAGAAGGAAGAACTCAGATCCAATAAATTAAGTGCTAGGAAAGAGGGTGACAGGGCCTTTAATGAACTTGTCCGCGTTTTTTCATATTAGGCCAGTATACCTGCTTGTAAGGTCACCAAGCAAGAAAACCTGAGGGCAGCTACAGGCTGACTTAGTAAGCAGATGACTTCAGTCTGCAGTCATCCCAGGGAAATATTTCTGAACACCCATAACTGAAAGGGCCTGAAAGATAGAGTTAAGAACACTCAAAAGAGAGGGCTGGAGAGATGGCTCAGCAGTTAAGAGCACTGGCTGCTCACTCAGAGGACCTGGGTTCAATTCCCAGCACCCACACGGCAGCTCCCAACTGTCTGCAACTCCAGTTCCAGAGGGTCTGACACCCTCACACAGATGCCACATAATCAAAACACCAAAGCACATAAAATAAAAATGAATTATATATTTAAAAGCTTTCATTAAAGAAAGAAAACACTCAGAAAAGAATCAGAGTTTGAAATCTGTAGCTTAGAGAGGGGAGATGCACACTGTGTTCTTGATACCATCTAGTAACTTCCCAGTGCATGGAGACACAGAAGCCGCTCAGTCAGGACGACAGTGCAGTTGCTCTCCTTCCCTAACCAGAATAAACAAGGAGCGCGCTGGGCGAGCCCTGTTCGAGGAGACAAGGTATGGGTGGGCTTCTAATCCCACAAGTCAAAGCCATCTCCACCTCAACCAAGTTTAATTCAAATGAGTATTTCTGGGCTGAGGACCCACCTCAATGTAGGGTACTCACCGGCTTGCAGGAGGCCTTGGTTTGCAATGATGAAAGATAGATAGATGGTAGATAGATAGATAGATAGATAGATAGATAGATAGATAGATAGATAGATAGATGTAGAGATAGATGATAGATAGATAGAGATAGATAGATATATGATAGATAGATAGATAGATAGATAGATAGATAGATAGATAGATAGATAGATAGATAGATAGATGATAGATAGATGATAGATAGATGATAGATAGATAGAGA